>NC_056733.1:1663119795-1663312295 GCF_019279795.1 Protopterus annectens | reverse complement strand
AGTTTCCCCTTTCCAATGTCTTGCAGTCATATCCCTTTCCAGTGTTTTGCAGTGGTATTCATATTCTGAGGAAGGCGTGATCAAATCTGTTTTATTGGTGATTATTTGGATTTGTGTGGCATTTCTTTTTCATGCATAAGTAACAATGGGAAGGACATATTGCAAATAGATTAGAAGAGTACCTGTTCCTATTGTTGTTCTGATAGCCTTATTAAGACAGTGGAGACTATACTGGCCTGAAATAGAAGAGCATCAAGTTTTTTTCTTGTATTGTCTAGGTGAAAAAAAAAGTTAAGACTTGGGTCAAGCCAGAAGTCTAGGTACTTAAATGAGGGTGTATTTTTTCAATGGGTGGGTTGTTGTGATTTCAAATTTTAAAGGGTTTGTAGTTTTGATAAGCTTTTTCATAGACACAAAACTCCTTGTTTTAGTGCAACCTGACTTGTTTCTGAACATTGTGGATTCATGTTGAGTCTCTGAAGGTAGTTTAGGTGGAAACAGACCAGAAACTGTTCGCTGAAACTACCTTGAATGAACAATGCAACATTTATTTTTCTATTTATTTATTTACTTATTTGCAAGACCCCTACATCCCTACCATGTGGGGATACACCCTACACACATTCCAGACTAATATAGCAAGATTGCACAGCAGTGAAGAAAAAGCAAACTCCAGTGGTGGGAAAAGTAGTTTCAGTGAATAGTACTTAATCTTTTTTCATTTGCGGAAACTACATTTGTTCACATGACATATTCCTAATATCCGACACATTTACCACTGTCAGTATTTGTGATATATAAAAATCAAATAAAAGCTTCAGCGGCATGCACCTTCATTTTGGCTTCTTTCATTACAATGGCCCTGGTGAAGGACCTGGAGTGCCTAATAATTTCATAGTTGTTGAGGTGTATAGGTGTGAATGCAGTCCATATCCTTTCTTGGGAACACAGCCAGCAAAATTGATTAAATCAGAATACTTGTATGATCTGCTGTTCAGAAGGCAACAAACTAAGCTTGATTAATACATTTTGTTTAAATTAATCTGAGAATAGACAACGGTAAAACTATTTTACTGATGTTCAATGTTCTTGGCTGTAAGATACTTTTCTTAAAAGTGTTCACTGTGTCTGCGTAATATAATATTAACTTGTTGAAATGTGGTACTGTCCCATAACATTTATTTCTGTTTATTTAACCTCCAACATCCCCAGAGAATATCAAATTCTTCTGAAATGTAGAATGATTTCCTAATATATATCCATAACTGATTGTGATTCCTGGGGAAAATTAAAACAAAGAAAACAAAACAGATTCTTTGCCAAAAATCAGGGGCCCCATCTGACATAATCAGTTGAGAAGGAAATAAAGAGATAAGGGAAAATTTTCTTAAAGAAATGTTTGTTCTTTTAAACAACCTTGTCCACAGAGATAGTCTAATGTTCCCTGTTGACACTGCAATGCATTTCTCAGATGTTTGCTTTGCTTTAGAGAATGTTTTTTTTTAGTACTGGGCCTCTCAGGCTTACAATACTGTTCAACGAATTATTTGGGCTGATGCACCCTGAAAAATGCCATCTGGCTGTGATTAGTATGTTCAGAAAGTAATATTGCTTTGATTTTTGTCTCTTCTGTATTGTCATATCAGGCTTAAAAGAATCACAGAAATATTCCAGAAAGCTAGGTGGCATTATTTCATGAACAAACTGATTACATAATGAATGTACATTTTATGCAGCTTTTTTTTTTGTCATTGGCACCACAAACTGGTATAATTGCCTAAGTTTAATGTTTAGAATATCTATATCAGTGTCTGGAACAAGTGTAGATTTATTTATTTATTTATTTATTTGACATTTGTTTACTGGGATGGTCTGACTGGGTCAAGAAGAACCCATTTTCAACTGAGGCCCAGGGAGAAACACTCTAGTTACTGAGATGTACAAACTTTGTACAAATACTAAAGAATTATACAGAAACATGGTAACTGCTTAAGTTCAAGAAGTAAGTACATTACTACAAATAACACAGAAATTGTACAGAAACATGGTATTCACAAGAGTAATCACAAGAGGTTCAAGAAGTAAGTACATTGTTAAAAGGCATCTGATAACTATATTTCAGTATATACCAGTAAATTATGCAGATTGATGAAGCACAGATGGAGAGACAGAGAGATTCAGTGTGATCTGTTCTGGAGAAGACGTTAGCCTGGATCAACACAATGGCATAGCCAGATGTCAGTCACATGTTATTTCAGTACAGATTTAAAGGCAGGTAGGTTTGAAGTAGTTCTCACAGCTTTTGCAACATAGTGGGAGTACAGACTTAGTCCAGCTGACTTAGAAGGTTTGGATGTAGTGAGGAGCTCTTTATCTGTGGACCTAAGTGATCTGTTTGGTTTGTAAGGTTTTGATTATGCTGTTTAGAGCTGTTCAGGCTAGGAGTTTGTAGACCATGTTATGGAGTGTTATTAGTTGGGTATTAAGTAGGTAGTTGGGGAATTCCATCCAGTTTTGTTTTTTGTGGCAAACTTGCCCACTTTATTATAGCATGTTCCATTCTGGATCTGGAGGAGCTCGGTAAATTGGTAAGTATTGGTGCTCCATAGAGCAGGAAGGGAAGAAGGAAAGGTTTGGCAAGGGTGGATTTGGAGGAAGAGGTTAGGGTGTTTTTTGTTTTTATATAGTGTGTCAAGTTTCTAGTGAGATTTATTGATGTTATGTTGTATGTGGAGATCAAACTTTAGGTGATAATCTATGATTACACCAAGTAGCTTGATGTGGTGGACAATTTCAATGGCGGTGTTATCAGAAGAGAGAATTCTGAAGAAGTTTATATTAGTAGTACAGTTCTTTGGCTGAAAGAAAAGCAGCTTTCTCATGCTTTTGCAGCTTCTGAAAAAAAAAACAGATGAAATTGATAAATAGTTAAATATTGTAACAGATATATATATCTACCATGCCATCAATGCAGAATACTGTGGTACTGTGAATCTTTTTTTTTTTTCAAAAAGTGTATTACGCTGCACCCTTTTATGTAAGTATATATGGGATTAATTTAATTTAGTAATACTCAAACAATTTGAATTACTGTGTTAGATGAGTGCTCAAGCCTTCTAAATTGGAGTATGGACAGATGTTTTCCACTAGAGACAGCAATGGAGTGATGGAGGGAAACTGGCAGGGTTTGTACATATAAAGATGAGTAATGGGCTCTTAGAGCATTGACTATCCCATGGCTTGAAAAGGCTACACAGATCAAGGTGAAAATAAACACATAAGCATTTCTGCATATCCTGTATGGGAGTCAGGAAATGTTGGCTTTTCCCTGCCTTGCTACACTGGAAGAGATTTCTCATTGGAGAGGCAGAATGCAAGGCAGCTGAGATGCGAAGGAAGACATCAGTACCAGCTGAGGTTAATGAATGTAGGAATAGTAATGGTGATGTAGAATGCATACGATAAAGAGTTTTAAATGGATGTGTTCTAAATGACTGAAGCTCATTTGCATTATTACAATTAACTGAAATCAGACTTCATTGATCCAATTAACGTAATGCCAGCAATAACCTGATGAGAAAACTGCTACTATGGAACAGCTACACATCACAGAACTATGAAATGGTGCAAAAAGTCAAGTACTCCTTACACCCTTCAAGCTGAGGAGTCTGCCATAATCTGTATCACCATCGCTGATATATACAAATTAAATTCTACACAGTAAGGGATGTTTAGAATAGTAAAAATTCCATTTTCCCTGAAGTCATGTACTCTCAAAGTTGCCCTGTATAAATAGAAGTAACATGTGGTGACTAACTCCCTCATACACATTGGGATGCAGTGGGTATCCCCTAAAAATCCTCTTCCAAAATACAAAATAATTTAGCATTTAACTGGTGATACTATATGTTTCCTCACCTGAATACTGCTCAGGTTTGTATGGTCATAAATTAGTAGGCCAATGGTCAGGATGGTTATATAGATCCTTGACATGCATCCTAGGAAGTATAGCTGGTAAATTTAGCTTACTTTTTGGTTAGGACTAAACAGTTAATACCAGGAGAAAATGTAAGTTAAACCTGATCATTATCAAGCCTTAACTTGAAAAACGCCAATGTATTGTACCATGTGATATGCAAGGGATGTTATTATTCTATTGGTAGGGAATATTTTAACAAACCCATCTCTCAGAGAAGCCTGTGTATGCTGAGCCATAACTACAGCTAGGAGAAGGAGGTCACCACCATGGGCACAAGTTGCTAAGAAACTTGATCTAATGGTGATGCAGCAGTTCCAGTATTTCTTAATGAAACCATAGAGATGCTGTGCTTACCATAAATGAATGTAGATACTGCATCTGTGGTCATGGCTGAAGCACATAAGTGCTCATTGTGTATGGAAATTTAAGAGTAGAAAGCAGTTTTTTGCATTTGTGGCAAGAAGCTAGATACAGTTCTTCTTTTCTCTTTGGGGGTGGGTAGATGGGGCAACAGGTCAGAAAAGTGCACAAGAAACAAGATGACATAGCTACAATTCTGAGTAAGAGAATTTTTTTCCCAGCCCTGAAGGGATGCTGGAGTGTGTACAAGACAGAAGAAAGAAAGATTTTTTTGTTTACTTATCTGCTAGCTAAAGAAGGAGAACCCTTAGATTCTCTTGGTAAAAAAAAATGTTTAGTTATTTCAAGTTGGCTTATTTTATTGGAAAGATGTAAACAAACAAATATATTATACTCAATAATTGGCCTAAAAACATAATAATTTGGGGGTACTGTGGCATATCTGATTCTAGAAAATATGCCATTGAAAATTTACTGGGTAATTTAAAAGGATTGCCTTACTATTATTGGTGCTTAATGATCAGAGGAGAGTCTGCTGGTTTTTAATGTTCCTAGAGCATCACTGGCAGTATTGACATTAAGTGCAGTTCTATTTAAGTGATAGTGGCATAAATTTGTTTCTCAAATACAACCGCCCTATATTTTTGGATAAGGTCTGAGGCTGTGGTCAGAACAATAAATGCTGACTAGCCCTCCTGAGGGATTATAAAATTCTGTAGCTTAAATAATCACGGCAGCCAGTTTACAGTTATCTGTGCACTTAACCACAAAGCTTTGTGTCTGCATTACACAGAGAACTAAATTCCAAAGAGAAGGGGACCTCTTCCCAAGTCTTGAGGGAATCTACCAGTGATTACTCTACTAGATGAGACAGTATCACCAACTATGTTTCATTGTGCTTGACCTGAGAGCCAGACTGCAATCCATCCTGTGATGTATGATCAGTATTAAATTTGGCAAGTTTATTAGCAATTCCATCATGAGCAACTGTATTGAATGCTTTAGTAAT
The DNA here is from genome assembly GCF_019279795.1 of Protopterus annectens. NCBI lineage: Eukaryota > Metazoa > Chordata > Ceratodontiformes > Protopteridae > Protopterus > Protopterus annectens. The sequence continues at coordinate 1,663,306,947 of NC_056733.1, read as the reverse complement.
GCTTATAAAAGTGTCACTGACAAAATTACCTCCCTCCATGGTTATAATCATCCCCTTAAAACATCAGCCATAGTAAAGACCTGCCCTTCTCAAAACTAAACTGAGTAGGATCAAGACTTTGTAAGTTTCTAACTTTGCTGTTGATGAACTTAGGTGACATATGCTCCATTAGTTTACAGACAGGACTGGTAAGTCTTTTCAAATGATAGCTGAATTACTTATTTGGGACTTTACTGAGACATTATTTCAGTTGAATGTGACTTAATATATGTTTAAGCAAATAGGCTTCAGTCATTCAATCAGTTAAAGTACATAGTTATGTGGTTATAGCAACATAGTCATATCTAGGATAATAAATTTGTATTTGGTACAGGCATTAAAAAGGTCATACTTGTCATTCTTCATTTAGTATTATCCGCTATGAGGAACATGTATATTCTATTTTCATGACCTGCTTTGGATGTATTTAAGATACCCTTTGGAACTGAGCTTGCTTGTTTAGATGCAGAAATGTTCTATTTAGCCTTTATTATCCCTGTAGTAAACAGTATTGGGTGTTATTTTGATAAGCCCAACCCTGGAACACCTGCAATGCTCAAGTCACATAAGAAATAATATAAGAAGTCTTTGCTGGAAATAGATATATTTTTTCTTTTTGAAAAACATTGACAGTAGACATGACAGAAGATGACAATAACATCAACAGGTCTTACCGTAGATGTTTCCGTAGGAGACTAAGGATACCTGACCATCCCCATAAGGTGAACATGCCATGGCCTGCTTGGCTCCAGGTACAATATTCTCCTTCATTTATTTAACAGACTTAAAATGTTAATGAAATAAAGTCACTTTTTCCAGTTGTTACTTCAGCATTTAAGGCATTCCATCTGTGGATTAAAAAAAATAATATTTATTAATTTTCTTTGTAGACATTGTTTAATTCCTTATGTTTCAGTTTACACAACATACCTGCATTAATGGTGTACAGAACTAGCAACAACAGCTGGCAAGTATCCTCACTTAGTGCATTTACATGCTAGAAATCAATTTCTTTTACAACAGGTCTATTTAGAGAATTCTCTGCAGCTAGTCCAATGTCCCTATCGCAAGTATATTGAACTCAGAATTGATAATGTCAGGAGTGCAGGGAAGCAGAACTCCTTACATGGGAGGTGTAAGGATTTTGCCCCCCCCCTCCACACACACACACACACACACACACACACACACACACACACACACACACACACACACACACACACACACACACACACACAGACATACTCATGTAAAACAACAGCAAGTTGTTCACTTTTTGGTCAGTTAATGTTATTCAGAACAGTGGAAATCAATTTATCAAATCCCAAGTGTTTTATAAAAAGTCAGCAATGTGTTAAGCCTATATATATATATATATATATATATATATATATATATATGTGTATGGGTCTACCTGAGATGGTCGACAAGCCATTTGATTGACTTTCATTTGGTCGACAGTTCATTTGGTTGACAGGCAGATTTGCCCCCCTCCCCAATGTTGTGCAACCCTGGAGTTGATACATATAGTTAGGGGAGGGTGTGGGGGGCTGTGCCCCCCACATAAAACTGCTTGTCAACCAAATGAACTGTCGAACAAATGAAAGTCTGACCTGTCGACCATGTGATAGGGATCCATATATATATATATATATATATATATATATATACATACACATACATATGTGTATATATATATATATATATATATATATATATATATATATATATATATATATATATATACATTTTTTTTTTTTACTGAGGGTCTGTTGATTTTGTATTCACATATTCGGCATTTAAACAATAGTCATTTGCCTAGAAATTTTAATCATAGCTGTTTTTTTTTTTTTTTTGCATTATTTCCCTGACATGCTTGTTTTGGGTATCATTCTAGGTTTTCTGAAAAGAGCAACGTGTGAGCATTGCTTACTACTTTTCAGCTTTAGTGGGATTTTTAAAATGTATATGTAAGTTGTACTGCATTTGAGCGGGCTTGTCCATGAAAGAATGAAATGTTACTTATCTTTTTTGACTCGATCAATGTAATACCTTCATCACAAACTTTTCTGATTGGTATAGGCAGTGTTGCAATTCACTAGAAATAAATTCTCCATACTAGCCAATCCTATACTGAAATAGAAGTATATAAAAGCTGAAACAATTGATGAATAATTTTAATTCTGTAATGAGTTGGTAATACAAAAGTAAATCCAAAGTGCTTGAAATATGGTTAGATTTTAATAGTAGCATTAAGGTATCCACAAAGTGGGGTCTTATTTCTGTGAATCATGTTTTAGCGTGTCCAGTTGTGACTTTGGGTTTTTATGTTTTATGATTTCCCAGTCTTGATTTAAAAAAAAAATACTTGTTCACTTTACTTGTATCCATTATTTATTTATTTTCAATATACACAACCCACTAACTATTGACAATGTCCTTCAAACAGAATATATATATATATATATATATATATATATATATATATATATATATATATATATATATATATATATATATACATATATATATATATATATATATATATATATATATATATATATATATATGTAAACTTCTAACAAATGCTTTGCTATACAAAGAGGTTACTATGTTTAAAACCAATAAGGGAGTCAGTTTCAGAGAGGAAAATTGTCATTTCTGTCAAATTTAAAATAGTTCATGTATGAAAATCTGGAAACAGAGTTAACTATAAGTCTGTAAAATTATCAGTTAGAGATTTCTCAGCAGACTGAAGTTGTTTTTGTATGCTGCAATTGTCAGCTGGTTATTATGTCTGGTGCTACTTTGAACCTATAACTTCCTCAATGACTGTTTTGACTTATAAATCCTTAACTAAATTAAATAAAATAAACATTTTGCTGAGGAAATAATAGAAAAAGTTTTGTTGCTTTTTCCATCTGTGTCATTATGTTTTAAGTTTCTGCTTCTGTATATGATAAACATTATGATTCATACAATTATAAATAGCAGATCCTGCCTACAGTGATGAATAGCAAATAGTTTTATAGTCACCATTTTTATATCCCTTTCCAGTGCACTAAACAATGGTCTGGAAGCAAAAACAGCTTTCTGCCCCAGCAAGACTATTAACCCGTTCCCTTCTGATGAGCTGTAGAATAATTCACTTTATCCTGAACCTTTGAAAAAAGTAAAGTTACATGATCACAGTTCAAACAAATGCTCATATCTCTACAGCCATAAATGTTACTAAGAAGTGTAAAACACAAACTGTTCAGCACAAACTCATGTTTGCAGTGGTGCTATTCATTAAATTCTTTGTATTAAGACTGCACTGTATAACTTACAATTAAACTCAAGTGAATAACAATTTTGTAATGTTTTATTAACAACTTACAACATCTCAGTAACCACTCAAACTATACATATACTTCCAAAAGCATCTTTTTCAAACAGCGGTGAGCTGTTACATGAGTGTTGTGATTCTGAATACATTATTCAGTTGCTGAGTTACTTGTTGATGTATACACATTTAGAAAATATGTATAATTATTATAAAAGCAACACTTAATACTGCTTTAACAACACTAGTCTGAGGTCAGAAACCACTGCAGTTATGTTGCCTATCATGAAGTCTTCAATGAGAAATCTTTCATCAGCTTATATGTTATTAATATAAGTAGGAATAAGTGATATTAGATACTTATGCAGTGGTGGTGCTGCGGTAGCGTTGTCGCCTCACAGCAAGATGTTGTGCTGTTCAATTCTCAGCTAGAGTGTCTTCTGTGTGGAGACATGCGTAAATGGGCGTACCTTCATTGAAGATTGTGCGTCAGGGCTGTCAAACTCGGCACGTAAAAAATCTACTGCCAATCATTGGACTGGAGTTCCGCTGTGGCGACCCCTAACCGGGAAAAGCCGAAAGACACAAACAAACAAATTTGTGTTGCTGAAATGATAATTACAGAAGCACTTGGAAACTTCACTATGGTTTAAGTGTACTAGATAAAACTCCTTAAAAAGTACAGGTACTATTACATATTACTGATAAGATGTTATATATACAAAAATTATATTGAATGTAAAATATACTACTATAAACAACATAAAATATAAACATACCACTTTCCTCTCTAATTAAAATCTAATGTAAATCCTACATCCTGCTGTACCCTTGTAAATATTGTCATGAAATGCATAGTGGAGATGTACAATGAGTGTGTTACTGTGTAGCAGGTGTACATGTACTCAGTAAGTGCATTAGTTAATGACAGTCAGACAACATCACACACACAAAAACAGTATGAAATACAAATTTATACAATGTAAGTAATTTCATTTTTTAAACATATGCACACTGATTGCTTGCGCTCACTGATTGGACAAACCAGTCTGCATGCTCATTGTAAATTCAGCATTCCACCACAGGAAGAAATACTGCCAGATCATTTGCTCCACACTACTGAGTGTGGAATTGAAAATGTAAAAAAAATGGCATCCATCATCAGTAAACTGCTGCATGGATCAGAACAATGCAATATATTACAAAAAAAAACTCACACATTTCAATGCCAGCACTGCTACATTGATCCCCATGGCATATATTGCAAGCTCTTACCTCCCAAAATGGAGATGTCTCCCATTATTAAACTGACATTTGTCCTCATTTGTTGGAAATAACAGCTTCTGTTAAGAACAGACCAAAAATATAATGCAATTGTCTGCACATTCTTTGAAGATCTACACAAACCATGTAGACTCTCCTTAGAAATCACCACAGTAGAATAACATTAAAAAAAAGCATCAGATACAGCAAATAGTGCATGTACAGTACATACATTGAAAAATAACAACGGTTTACTTCTGTGTGTAGGCAACATAGGATTTACCCATAGGTGGCATGGTTTCATGACGAGGGTTCAACCATCACGCTCAAACCACACCAACCATGGGTAAATCCTGTTACCCATGCACAAGTAAATTATTGGTAAAAGAAGCACAGGTGTTGTTTAAAAGGTTGAGATTATTTTAAGTAACACCTCGGTTTATTTTCTCATATACTTTGTTTTTAATTAAACTTTATATCTTTCCTGTTCTGCTAGATGACTTCTAAGCCTGCTGCCCTGATCCTTTAGTAGTTTCATAAAACATAAGAAATATAGGGAAGACAATGACTGGAGTAGTGTCAAATGTTGAGGAATAAACCACACAGACCCAAAAGGAAATGTCCTTATAATATACAAGGTAGTACCTCAGCTAGCACTGTGTTGACCGAACAGCCTTCCTTATAATATACAAGGTAGTACCTCAGCTAGCACTGTGTTGACCGAACAGCATTAGGAAATTTCCTTATAATATACAAGGTAGTACCTCAGCTCGCAATGCGTTGACCGAACAGCATTAGGAAATGCCCTTATAATACACAAGGTAGTACCTCAGCTAGCACTGCGTTGACCGAACAGCATTAGGAAATGCCCTTATAATATACAAGGTAGTACCTCAGCTAGCACTGCATTGACCGAACAGCATTAAGAAATGTCTGAATAATATGCAGGGTAGTACCTCAGCTAGCACTGCGTTGACCAAACATCATTAGGAAATGTCTGAATAATATGCAGGGTAGTACCTCAGCTAGCACTGCGTTGACCAAACAGCATTAGGAAATGTCCTTATAATATACAAGGTAGTACCTCAGCTAGCACTACATTGACCAAACAGCATTAGGAAATGTCTGAATAATATACAAGGTAGTACCTCAGCTAGCACTGCATTGACCAAACAGCATTAGGAAATGTCTGAATAATATGCAAAGTATGGACTGTGTTGAATGAGTGAATGAAACAGAAGTATGACATCAAGGAATGCATGTAATATAGCTGGCAGTGGTGCATATATATTGCCAATAAATGAGCCCATTAATTCACAAATCTTAGACACATCCTTACAAAATTTATCACTACTACCATTCAGTCCATTATTGTAAAAAATTATAACACTGCATAAAAACTCTTCAGATTTTATTGTGATCAAATAGCATCATAAAACGTACACTATATGCAAACATAGCCTGAATAAAAAGGGGTAGAATCATACAATCTAATTATAATCTTTATAGTTAACATTTTAAGCAGAAGTCACAAACTCAAAGTACCGGTGGTTCTGTATGAGAACTAGCAAATTCAGAAAAGGGCCATGGTCACTAAGATAAAAAGAAATGCAAGCAGTATGTGGATATAAAAGTAGTATAGTAGCTCCCCTCATTTGTAATTATTCTAGTTGAGGGGCTCTTGAGGTACAGGGACCATTACTTTCAGATCCCTCATTTTTAATGAGAACTCTGTACCACCAGTTCTCACAATTTGGCATTTACAGTAGTGTTACCCTTCTTAAAGATAATGTGCAAAAATTTGTCTCTGTAATTTCTTTTTGCTGTATTTTTGTTCTCATCACGCAATGTTTTTTTTTTTTTTTTTTATGCTAAAAGGTACAGTTTTTATTATAGTTAATTCTGTGGAACTTTATTAAATTGGTCATGATAACTTTTGGAGTCTGTGTCACCTGACCTCACTTTCTGATGATGATGTCAAAGTGGGTGGGCATGTTTTCTGTACTCTGCAGCACATTTCAATACAAAGTGAATAAATTATGCAGCACAGCCACTCAGAGGACAGTAAATAATGAATATCTGTACTTCATCTTTTTTACCCCTCTCAGCCAAACTCCATGGCAAAAAACACTTCTTGTTACCTAAGTAACTATTAACAAACAGCTTTTCCACTGCTTCAGCTCCTAGAGCTAACTTCCACCCTACTAAGCATGTCTCTTTTCTATTGCTGCCTCACTTTAGCAATTTTCCAACACACCTAAAAGAAAGTACCTACCATTTAAAATATAAAGTGTAACTTAAAACTTAGCTGTTAATAAAAATTCAGTTGTGCCTGCTTCTCCACTGGTCATGTCACGTAACCTTTATACGATTCCTTCTTCTGCTATTTGACCTTGTTTTACTCAACTCTCTGCATTCCATGGAACATGGGCTAAATTCTTGGCTAGGCTTATAAGGGCCTCAGGGTCAGTAGCTATGATCCTATGATCCTATTCCCACGAACCTGCCTGTAATTGTTTGCTATATTCTTTCAGACTTGTTGTATTGTCTTAATTTCTGTACTTGTCCTTTTTTCTTCTGTCCTTATCTTAATAACATTCTACATTTTTGTATCAGCCGTGAAAATATTTTCACCTTGGCAGTGCCTGAAATTTGTCATTTTTTGTCAGTTTACCTTTTTTCCAGTTCCACATATTACAAATGACTTCCTAGTTAAGGGTATTGTGCTTGGCATACAGTGCAAAAAGAAAGATGATACACTTTAGTAAATACTGTCTACCACACTGTAGAAAACAAATGTATATTATGGAATGATCACTTCATTGCACCTTCCTCTTCACAGATGAGCAAATTATTCAAAGATTTTTTTCTTTCCAGCACTAATACCTTGGTGGTATAACATACAAACTCACTGTACAGTATGGTTATCACTGAAGTGATTCACTCATCCACAGTGTTCTCCCTAAAAGTGATCAATCCTTAGGTAGACAACTTTTTGTTACACTCTGTGTCAAGCACTATACACCTTACTGAGACTACCATCCTGTCACCATCTAACTCTTATTACCTCACTCTTGAATATTATTGTTTATGTTACTTACTTATTTATTTTTGATTCATTATCTGATTGAATAACTGATTATACTGCATTCTGGTGACTTTGTAATAAAATATGCTTCAGACTCAAAAAAAATGCTTACCCACAGCAAACTGTTTCTCCCTGCTGCTGCATCATCAAAAGGTGGGGCCGGATAACATGTAAGCAGTAAGTAATTGGATAGTTGCTCAGTTTACAGTAAAGAGAAACACAAGTTTATTAAACTTAATAAATATAAATCCACTTAAGTGACTAAAGTAAAAAAAAAACATTTTAGGATCAGAAAGCTCACGTTACATGATGGGGGTGTAATTATACCAAAAGGAAATGGTAAAAAATGTACATGATCTTTCAGCAAGAATCAGTTTCTTCATCACTAGAAAAGCACATTTCTTTTACTACATTTTTTTCAAGTAATTCTCATTCTGCTGCTCAGGTGCTGTCCATCTTTTAAAAGTGGGAACATTGTAACTCATTTACCTTTTTTAACACTCTTCCTTTCCATTAATACAAGTCCCCAGAATACTTTAATCAGCACTTTAATTGCTGTCATCTGTATTAGTAAAAACGAACAGTATTACCCATCTCTTTATCTTAATATCATCATTCTGTATTATTGCACCAATCTATCTTCCAGGGATTCATTCACAGTGTGTACACATTGCATTAAAGCGAACATGATCAGTCAGCTGTGCATGATGAGCAGCATTGCTGAGTGTCCACGACTACAAGCAGCTCTACACATCAAGCAGCCCCTGCTTGAGTTTACAACACCTGTTACTGGCCAAGTAAGGCAGTGCTCTTGCACATAATGTAAACAAAGGAATGTATACAAACCAAAGTTCATTAAGTGAGTAATCGTGCACAGCACCACACCAAATAGGGCAAACTGGATTATATAAAATGCAGAGGGTGCCTAATAACACATATGTACAAGAAAGATCAATACAGTTGTAAGTAGTTTTGAAGGAATTAGTGAAAGCATATACATAAAACTGTGGCCCAAGTGAGAAAATTAAAATTTGTGGGCATACCTGCCATTAGTGGTATTGATAGTGGAAACAACAGTTGCTGCAGCAATATGTATGTTCAGAAGGTGGTAATTGAGATAGTCAATATATCACAAAACAGTTTGTAATGCAATCCATAAGGATCAGCCACAGAAACAGAATTTTCATGTTGAAAAGGCAAATTAATAGAAAATCATGTTATAATACATTAATGCATATTTAAAATATAACAGGTGAGATGTAAAAGCAAGACGATATAGGACTTGTTATTAAAAATATACTAAGATGGAAATCCTGGAAGACACAAGTCATGTGGAAACAGTCCAGTAACATCTGTTGTGAGTATAGGAATGTCAGTATATGCCTATGGGCATGATTATGTATGTGTGAATGGAAGATCACTTCTGATAGTTAGCCCCTAGGAGAAGTAATCACAACACAAGTATGCTTACAGGTCATTATATTCATTGGTCATAACTAGGCTTGCATTCCAAGTGACCATTGTGGAGCCTAGCCTAAAGTCCCAGTTACTCTCAATCAATTTCTGGTTATATGATGTGCTCAAAGTCATAAAGTAGTCCAATAATGGCTGAGGAATCAAATACCATAGCACAGGAACTACAGCTCACAGCCTTAACCGTCTTAGCCATCTGTCAGACAAAAAAAAAATAGTCTCTGTCTGGTTAAGTGATTTGTGCAAAGTCACACAGTAGGCAAATGGAACTTGAAAGGATCTAACCCTGTACCTGTAATTACAGGAAGCAGCTCATTAAGAACTGTCAGACCAACTGCCATGTCAATATTATATAATAACAACGGACGCATGCACTACTTGACTTTATTATATGTGTTTTGTAAGCATCATATTATATGTATACTACCTGCTGGTGCCACACATGCACAGTTACTGCAATACAACAAAGAAAGCCTCTGAAGGCAGTATACTATCATGTTGAAAATCAAAATGTCTCCTGAACTGAGCATTGTACAACAATTGTAATACCCCGATCACAACATGCTACATGCCTCACTGACAGGTGGAATGGTACCATCAGGTCATAAGTGGACTGTATAAATTGCCAGAGGTCAGAAACAACAGGTGTACACTGGCCTATAACAAGGATGATATTCTCTCCGCATAAGTCACTACCTTTATTGCATGGCCAATATCAGAGCAATGATGATGGAGGCAAATCCTCAGATGTTTTTGCCACTAAACAGCAAATGACAATAACTATTCCATGACACTGATAACTTGTTATGCCTTGTGATAACTGTAGCACAACATAAGTCATCATTATATTGTCCATGCTCTTAAGGATGTACAGCAATTAAAAGATGAACATCACCTTCTCATCCTAAAGCCATAACAATCTATGATAACATAGGTTCTATTACTCTGTGTGGCTGCTATGTAGCATGATACATGTTAAGATTGGCTGAATAAGCCATTCTTGCCTGTAACCATTATACTATGAAAAAAATAATAAAAGGCATCCACCACTGGATTCATATGTATGAATGTACATCAAGTTTCCCTTGATCTGCGCACTAACTGATAACTGTACACAAGGTTTAATATCCCAGATGTCAGACAAAACAAGCTCTTGAAGGGATAATTTGAGCATTGTATTTGCATGCATATGGCTTCCATTAAAAGGATTAGAAAACTTGTCCTTTCTCTTCCCAGTTGTAAATGTTCACAGTAAATCAAAATGTAAACATCAAATTTTCTGAGAAGCCAATGCTTCCTGTTACACCTTTTCAGGTCTGAACACCTGTTTATCTGAGTTCATAGAGCTATATGTCAACTACTAATGCCAGAGAAAGAATTGTGTCTCTGATGCATCATGAAGCACACACTTAAGGGGTTACATCAGCATAATTCCTTATCCCTTTTAGTGGTCACACAAGTTCATATATGAGATATAAGAACACAGAAAATGTTGGACATGTCATGAAAAATAAAGGGATTAATCTAAACCATATGGGTTGTTTCAATTCTCATTATTATTATGAAGTCTGATTCATACATAGTTCCATGCTTTATACCTTTCTCATTTTCCCATCTGATGTGTACATATTACTACCTGAAGTATGACTTTCTTTGTGATGTGGTCAGATGATGCTTATTGACAAGTCTTTGTGATGTGTGTACATTGTGCAAGATAATTACAAATCATCCATCCATCCATCTATCCATCTATCCATCCAGCCTCAACCCATTTTCCTATTTTGCACATGGGGTTGAGGGTGCCACGTCTGCAGTGACAATTATTTCAAGCCAAGGTTTACACTGCTGAGTGGCTAGCCCTGCTGTGGTATAATCTATAACTATAACTATATAAAACTATATATAACTACAAGTCATACATGCAAAACATAAAACGCTACACTTTGCATGTGTGAGTGTACAGTATAACCATCTGTTGGATAAGCTAGTGTTCTTTGTGACTATTGTGTAACACATATACATAACCATATTTAAACTCTTTCCTAACTAGGTCCACACCCCATATGACTTACATGAAATATGTCTGAGTCATCAAACTGATATAGTCATGTAAATGTTAGTCCTATGTTGTTTTATCCAGCTTATATCTGCTGATAAAGAAATTTCTTAATGATTTTGCTATCTGTTATATCCACAGTAGTTGAAACTTGGATTTAAACCACTGCCTGTCTAAGTCCACACTCTGTATATCTGCCACAGGATAATTTAAACTACAGGGGTCAGAAAGTACATACTTCACAAGTATGACTTTAGCATTGTTTTTGAATGTTTATGAATTCCCTAAAATGTAGATTAAGGAAACAAAATCCTTTAGGAATGTCAGTGTTCATGCAAGTGTGAGTCAACCATATTGCCATCTGTTGGGTGCAGCAATCCTTTCTGTCTCTGTTGTTATACACTCATACATTATTTATTTATTTTATTTATTTAACATTTGTTTATGGGAAAGTCAAACTGGTTCAGGACCCCATTTTCAGTGGAGGCCCGGGGAGAAAAGCTCCAAATGATACAAGAAAGTTAAGACAATTTACATGAACAAGATAAAAAACAAGTATTAAAGCACACATTAATAATAATTGAATACTAAATAAGTACAGTGAGATAGATGCAATAATAAATAGAAAATAAGTACAAAGAGGTAGGTAAAATAATAAAACGTAATAAATTAAAGTGAACTGGTAGATTACAAACTTTTTATATATATATATATATATATATATATATATATATATATATATATATAGATATATACATCAAGTAGAAGTAAGGTAAATAATGAGAATTAGAACATTAGATGCAAGTAGATACTTAGAAATATGGGAAAGTTAAGGGTGTAGAAATATGGAAAGTATGTTAGTCCAATATGCTAGTGGTTAGTAGATGAAATTCCTGTTTTAGGAATAGAAAGGAAAGTCCATAGAGAGTGACTGGAGTTCACCTGTTAAGGAAAGAGCAGGGGCAGGTCTGATGTAGAAAATGTTTTTAGGGTGTGTTTAAAGTTGTTAAAACTCTCAGTGGTAATAATGTTTTTTGGCAGAGAGTTCCAGAGCTTGGAGGTGGAATGTGAGTATAGACACTGTCCAGCTCTTTTGTTTGGAATGTAGACTATTAGGAGTTGTTTGTTTTCAGAGCAGAGGGATCTTGTAGGTATGTAGGGTTTTAGTACAGATTTGAGGGCTGGGCAGCTATCAGGTGTATATATCATTTTATGTGCAGAAAACAACTGTACTAGGCTTAGGTGTTGTGTGAGTTTGAGCCAATTTAGTTCTTTCAGAGCGAGACAGTGGTGGGAATGGTAGGGGTAATCTGTGGTGAATTTGACAATTTTATGGCATCAGGATTGGAGTTTGTGTTTAAAAGAAGATTGTAAATTGGTGTATAAGGGGGCTGTATATAACAGTGAGGGAAGCAAATAGGTGTTGGCAAGGGTTTTTTCTGGTGGAGCTATCCAAGAAAGTTGTTTTGTCTTTAGAGTGTTCCTAGTTTGATGTGTGTTATTTTAATGCTATTGCAGATGTGGTACTCGAAAGTTAGTTTTTTTATCTATGGTTACACCTAGAAACATAGCTGTGGGAACTGTTTCAATTTCTGTGTTATCTTGTGAGAATATTTTAAAGTCAGCTAAGACTGGTTTTGTCGAGAAAATCAGGAGTATTTTTTTAGGATTTAATAGTAGCTGGGATTCTCTTAGCCATGTCTCTATTGAGGTGAAGGTGGCTTGGGTGAGTTGCTGGAGTTGTATGTTACTGGAGGAGGAAATTATGGTAGTGCCATCTGCATATTGTATAATGGAGCTAAGCTAGGCTTTCGAATACTGGCCAAGGCTCTTGCCGTCCCCATAGTGCCTTATTTAGGCAAGGCTCAAAGGACAAACCAACCACCATAACCAGCACAGGTAACCAAAAACTAAGGGTAATGCTACTCAATGCCAGAAGTCTCAACCTCAAAATGCATGCACTCGATGTTTGTGCAGTGACAGAAACCTGGTCCAAGGCTCCAGAGAGCACCCAATTCATATCATACCTTCTGGCCTCAGTTACCAGATCACAGTACAAAGGGCGGAGGTGTATCCATATTCATCAAGGATACCCACATTTCCAGGTTAGTGGCACAGCATGATGCCCTAGAGATCATCCATGCACAACTATCAGCAGGCAAAACCACATTTCAAGTCGTAAAAAAGCAACGAAGAAAGCAACCAGTAGCAAAACAACGAACACAGTATCCAGCAAATCTTTTAATAAAATCTCTGACGTCTCGGCCAAAGCCTTCAAGGAGAATAAAAATGTGTACAAGCACCCATTCTTTTATAACAAAACAATTAACCAATCAAACAATTAAATAATTAATTAAGCAATGCTCTCCAATTGAACTCTTCATTAAGCCCATAAGGAGACATAGTTTTATACTTTAAAATGAATAAAGCTTCTTTTTGTAATAAAACAGTTTTAACATCCTGATGACAATACAATGATAGCTTAACTTGTTCTAACATAGTAGCTTTTAAACCTACACTACTTTTATTATGAAATTCTAAAAAATGCAGAGCCACAGGGCTTTCTATATTGCCATTATTAATGTCCCTTATGTGCTCTAACAGTCTCAGTTTAAAAGCTCTTTTTGTTTCTCCTATGTAATAAATATTACATGGACAGCAGAGAGCATAAATAACCCCTACTGAGTTACAACAAAACTGCTTAACAGAAATAAACTTAACATCATTAATAAAAGGAAAACAAGATACAATATATTTACAGGCTTTACACCTTCCACAAGGAAAGGTGCCAGTTTTACATGGTTCTTTATAAAATGAAGAAGGAGGTATACTGAATTTACTTCTAACTAGAAAGTTTTTAATGTGTCTACCTCTCCGAAAAGAGAATTTTAGATTAACATTCAGCCATTGTTGAACATTTTTCCAAGAATGTAAATAAGACCAGAATTGTTTAACTATATCAAGAAATTGAGAAGTAAAACATCCATAGGTGGTCACAAAATACATATTTTCCTTATACTCCCTACCATTGTTATATTTAACCACATTATTATAAAAATAATGACTATTTTCACCATCAGAAGGTTTAACCCTTTTAACCAACTTGTCAAAGCATCTATTTAAAGTATCTTTATTATACCCTCTATTCATAAAAGACTCCACCAGACAATTCATTTCTTGCTGAAAAATATCAGGTCTCCCACATAATCTATAAGTACGTAACATTTCACCATATGGTAGTGCATCCAGAGTATGAGGAGGATGGCCACTAGTACCATGTAAATAAAAATTAGTACCTTCAAATTTTCGATTAATCTTAGTAATAATCTTCATACCATCAGAAATATCACATTTCAAGTCGTAGCCTGTTATAGATCACCCACCATGTCCAAAGATGCTCACTCAGCATTCCTTGAGGCATTGGAAAATATAAAGGTCCTACCCAACACCATAATTTTGGGTGATTTCAACTACCCTGGTAAAGACTGGGTGAACTACCAAAGTTCTAACTCTTATGCCCAGTGGTTCATAGCATTTATAAATTCAAATGCCCTTGAACAACTGGTATGTTCTCCCACTAGAGGGGACAATGTATTGGATTTAATCATCACAAATATGGGCGCCCATTGTACCACACCCGTTATCACTCCCTCTCTGGTCAGATCAGACCACAAACTGATAACCCTGGACATCATCACCCCTCCACCTCCCCCAGTCAAAGAAACTATCGTAAAAAAAACTTTCCAAAGCAAACTTCAAACTACTTGTGTCAGAAATGGAAAGCTTCATTATTCCCTTGCAGAAGGATAATGATATCCAGGATGCAGAGTCCTACACCAAGGCACTTTATATACATCTTCAGGATTGCATGGACCGTGCTATCCCAAATAAAACCAAGACTCCTTCCTCAAGCAAGAAGAAACCAGTCTGGTGGACTCCAGCCATAAGCAAACTATACAATAAAAGGAGGAGACTTATACAAAAAAGGCCAAATCTCAAGTAGAAAAATCATCCCTGATCAGCATTAGTAAGAAATTGAGGGCCCTCATCAAGACAACTAAAGCCAATTTCGAAAAGAAAGTTGCCAACGATGCCAAGAATAACCATAAGGCCTTCTATGGTTACATCAAAAACCTAAATGGCAATGCTCAGGTCTGTTCTGAGCTAGTACAAAATGGAACAAAATACACTGACCCCACTGACATTGCCAACATCTTGGCTGACAGGTTCAGTGCAAATTTCTCACCCCCTCAACACCTGCAGGGCCTATTACTATTCCAGGGGATTGTGTAACTCCAATTATTACTGATATGTTGGTTAATAAGGTTCTATCTAAAGCTAAAAACACTGCCTCCATGGGACCAGATGGTGTCCTGGGCTGTGTCATACAAGAGCTCCAAAATTAATTAACCTCGCATTTGAATACCCTGTTTAGTCTCAGCCTCTCGACAGGATATGTGCCCATAGAATGGCGCACAGCAACAGTGGTTCTGCTGCACAAGGGTGGGCCCACAACCGACCCCGGGAACTACCGACCAATAAGCCTGACCAGTCTGATCTGTAAGAAAATGGAGTGAATCATTATGGAATTCATAAATGGAGAGATTGGGAACCTCCAAACACTTGACCCCACACAGTTCGGCTTCATCAAGGGCAGATCATGCCTCCTAAACCTGGTCGACTTCTTTGAGACAGTTACTCAGGCTATAGATAAGGGAAAGGAGGTACACACAGCTTACCTTGACTTTGCTAAAGCATTTGACACCATTCCTCATTTGGGTATTATTGATAAACTCACCAACCTGGGCATAAACCCTTACGTCACAAGATGGATCGCAAACTGGCTCTCAGACAGATCCCACAAAGTAAGAGTAGCGGGATCTATGCCCAAATCCAGACCAGTAACAAGTGGTGTGCCTCAGGGCTCTGTCCTGGGGCCCCTCCTGTTTGGCATATACTTCTCAGAAGTACAGGCAAGCACTGAAGAGCAGTGGCTGACCAAGTTTGCGGATGACTGCAAACTGGGTGTTATAATAGAGTCTCCGGCTGACATGGATATCCTCCAGAAGGGCCTTAATGAGACTGATGCATGGTGTCAAAGCCATGGTCTCAAGCTAAATGCTAAAAACTGCATAGTAATCCCCTTTGGAAAAAACAGAGTACCCGTGAACTACCACATAGGAGGCAACCCCCTGAAATCTGAAGAAGTAATAAGGGATCTAGGGACCCAAGTAGATAGTCAGCTTTCCTTTGATAGCCATGTTGCCAGGGTGGTTAGAAAATCCTTCTATGTGACCATCTGATCACGAAATGGTTCGCATCAAGATTTAAGGATATAGTGGTGCCCCTCTACTCTTTCCTCATCAGAACCATTATTGAGTACAATGCACCAATTGGAATGTACCTGGCCAGGCATCTCCAGTAGCTGGAGAGACCACAAAGGTACCTCACTAAGAGGATTACTGGCCTCAAACAGTTGCCCTATGCAGCACGATTGAAAAAACTAAGGCTTTTCTCTGTTGCATACCACCTTCTCAGAGGCGATCTCTGTCTAGCATACGGAGCCATGTCCAACCCTGAACTGTAGAACATGCTCTATCTTAGCAAAACCAAATCTACTTGAGCTATACACTCTAGGGATATAAACCACAGCACAACAATGAATACAACATGCTGGAGGGATAGATTCCCTTCGCAAAGACTTCTCTCACTATGGAACAAGGTCCGGATCTACATAAGACAGAGCCCCTCACTATCACTCTTCAAAAGGAACCTTGATGAGTGGATGGGTAACAGAAAGTTCACACCAGGGATCATACCAACAGCTCTACTAGATAGGGGCCAAGGGTACTAGCTGCTAGATCAAGAGCCTAGGGAACTAACCAAAGGGGCTGTGAATACCACACAACATGGCTGGGTTAATATATGCCTTCCGGCAGATAGCCCAGTACCTACCTATGAACCTATGAACCTAAGTATGTTGAGGTATGAAGGCTGTTGGTGAAACCATTGAAGAGTAAGTTTCCAAGTATGGACCCTTGTGGTACCCCAGTTATGTTGGTTTGATATTGGGATGATTTATTTTGCCATTTGACCCACTGTTGGTGGTTGGATAGGTAGCTTGCAAGCCACTGGAGGGATGGTGGGGTGCAGCCTATAATGAATAGCTGATAAAGAAGTTTGTTGTGGGACACTTTGTCAAATGCCTTTGATAGCAATGGATTTAAACACAGTGTCCGTGAAGGAGATCAGGGCAATGGTGGTGCTGTGTGATGGGCAAAAACCATGTTGGGTATGGGTAATTTGTTTTGGATGAGGTGGTACAACAGTTGCTTATGTATGCATGCATTTTTCCAGGAGTTTAGAAAGAGGAGAGAGGATGGAGATCAGTCGATAATTGGATAATTCAATGGAACTGCCAACTTTATGTAAAGGGGTGATGATAGACTTTTTCCAGAGGTTGGGGACAATGGACTCTGCTTTAGAACAATTTATAAGGATACTGACAGAATATGCTATGTCTTCTGCAGCAAGTTTTAAGTATTCAGGGGGGAGGTTGTCAGAGGAGAGGGAACATGGTTTTAGTTATTGAAGTAGTTTTTGAATGATAGAGGTAGGGACATGTTTAAGAGAAAGGGGAATAGAAGATGTAGTACTGTTTTTTGGGAAGGGAATGTAAAGTTTTTTTGCTTGTGCAGGAGTCTTGAGATAAGGGTAGATGGGGATCTGAGATGATGCTTCAGACAGATATGGAGGTGAGATTTAACAGTTTGCTGATGCTGTTTATAAAGTGAGAGTTAAACAGGTTGGGTATCTCTGTGGTGGTTTTGTCAGGGTAAGGTGATGGAGTTTGTTTAGAGTGTGGGGTAAGCAGGTTTGAAATGTGTTTCCAAAATTGTTTTGGGTTGTTTTTGTGCCTTGCTAATTGATTGGAAAAGTGTGTTTTTTTTATCTAAGTTCACTAATCTTTTTGCTTTATTTCATAGATGTTTATATTTGATTAAGTTGTCATCAAATTTGTTATTGTGCCATTCATTCCATGCTTCACCTCTATCTTGTAGAAATAGTTTGGTATTTTTTGTTAACTAGGGAGCATGGGTAGTTTTTATTCTTTCATTACTTTTACATTGCCAGATTAGAAATCTTGCCTATCTATATGCAGACTGTATAGCACTGTGTATTAGTTGCTCATGCCACAAGAGAAGTCTTTGTACAACTGTGACAAATACCACATTTGAAGGGATGACATCATCATTGTGTTTCAGAGCAGATGTCAGGCCTAAAAGGGATTGAAATTGTTGGGTAAGCCCTCTCTCCATATAAATGATTCTTCTGAATGGAAGGGTACACAGCAGATCTGTTTGAATAAGACAATCCTACCTAGCACTACTAGAGTTACATTCACTCATATGAGTTAGTCATTGTTGGATGTGAACATCTGCCTAAGTCCAAAATGTACAGAACATTGTACTAACTGCTAATGCCATAAGAGAAGTTTTTCCACAAGTATGAGAAAGAACGCATTTGAAGGGATGACACCGTCATTTTATTGTAAAGTAGATGTCTGGCCTAAAAGGGATTAAAATTGTTGTGTCACTTATTTTCCCTGAGTAAGTGCTACTCCTAAGTTAAAGGGTACAGATCAGATGTATTTGATTAGCCATTCTTGTCTAGCGATAGAGTCACATACACGCATATGAGTTAATCAGCACTTGATTTGAATACCTACCTGTCTAAATCAACAATCTACAGAATATTATATCAACTGCTGACACCACAGTAGAAGTCTTTCTATAAGTGAGAGAAAGAAAAAAATGAAGGGATGACATCATCATCATTGTTTTTCAAAGCAAATGTTTAGCCTAAAAGTTATTGAAATTATAGGGGTGAGGCCTATCTGTGTGTAAATATTTCTCCTGAATGAAAGTATACACAGCAGATCTGTTTGGATAAGCAAGGCCTCCTGGCCACTATTGTCACACACGCGCACACACACACACACACACACACACACACACGCACACGCACACGCACACACACACACACACACACACACACACACAAAATTCAGTCAGTGCTGGATTTGAATATCTTGTTATCTAAGTCCACAAGCTAGAAAACCATACATAACTTGTTCATGCCACAGAATAAGTCTTACTGTGAGTGTAAGACAGGACACATTTGAAGCAATGATATCATCATTGTGTTGCAAAGCAGATGCATGGCCTACATGATTAAAATTGCTGGTTGAGTACTCTCAATTTGTAAATGTTATCACTTAGTGGAAGTGCACATATCAGGTTTGTTGAATAAGCCAGTCTTAGCTATTACTATATGCACACACATTCACAGTAATTAGCTCTTGTTGGATTTGAAGACCTACCAGTCCTAGTCCATAATCTAGAGAACATTATATTAAATACTGACACCACAGGAGAAACCTAATTACAAGTGGCAGACTACACATAGTTATAGTTTATATTACATCTGCTTGGGTGAATGGGCAATATGTTCTTAGAGGCAGGCAAAAAAAATAATGTGTTGATTATGACTTACTTCATACTGCACCAGTATCTTATAAATCATATTACTCATAGAAGTTGTTGTGTTGTGAATGATATCTGTTTATATCATGTTAAGGTATATTGAGCAGTTATATGATGGCTGATACTTGCAGATACCAACAAGTGTGGCACATGCATCCCTGAATTTTCATGTAAAGATCATTGTATGAAATTCTTGATTTATTTTGAGGATTATTGACCAGCCTTTGTGATGTATGCACATTGAGCAAGGTAACTACAAGCCATAGATGCAAAACATAAAACACTGCACTCATTAATACTTGATATTTGTCCAATTGTACCAGTTCATTGGAACTCACTTGGAAGGGTAATGTGTTTCTGGGCAAATATCATTTATGTTATGTAGTAACTAGGCAGCCTCACAGTGGACTCTGCATATATTTGAGTATAATAAGCCAATACACCATACAGATGTACTAAAGCCACTGACATAACTCTCTTTTTGTCAAAATCACTTACTGAAGTGCACTGCTAGTAAGCTCATTTACATAACTGATGGGAACATCTTTGTGCAATCTTGTTTCATTTCTTGAATAGGTAATAGCACTGGCCTGTGATGCTTGATGCCAAGCTTTGCCCAATGAAAAAGTGTGGGCAATAGACATTTCTGTTTCTGAGATATTCAGGCCATGTTTGTGCTGTGCTAATGCTTTGTCTGTCATTATTACAATGTAAGTCATGATCACTACAGTAAAGTCATAATAAGGAGAATATAAGTGTATTCCTTTCCACTGCCCAGATTTTTTAAGAATAGCCTGATTTGTACCTCATAATTGTGTTGTGTTCCTCATAAAATTTGTAGTTTTCTAGCAAATCATTGAGGACTGAAGTCACTACATAATAAAATACAAGTCAGACAATGCACGTTAGTGCTAACCTACTATTTTAGCAACTTTTTAAGTTTGTAAGAATAATACTTATTATCTGCACCTATTTGAGCCTTTGTTCCACCCTTACTTTTGGCTTTGCCCAGATTACTTGCACATAGAGGCAGAAGGATATGAGCAGGGGTGGGATACTGTTGTAAATAAAGGAACAAGCAGGATACCAGTGGTGGGCTTACGTATCTATCCAGTACTTCACAAGTGAAACTTTTATGATAAAGAAAATCTTAGCTACGTCTGACATACTGCACGATTCAATCACCTGTCAATCTGCACCAGCACTCTCTAGACCTGAGCATTATCTGAGCACGCCGCAAAGGAATTCTTACTACAGGTAGTAACACTTAACACGTTTGAAGAGACAATGAAAAATGTATGAAGAAAGGGACTATGAATGCATCAGAATTCATAAGAATTATGAGAATCAAAGCATCTCATATGTTGTAGATTAATTCCTGAAGCCTGTTATACATATAAATGAATAAACAGGTGGCCAGACAGTAGTGTCCACCCGTATATTGGTTTATCAGTCTTTTTGGTGGTTTGCCTTTTTATTTTGTTATACGTATGAGAATAATTGTCTTCTCGTTGTGTTAATAGTGTTGCTTTCTGTTGCATAGTGGCGATAAGCATAATACCTAAAAGAGTGCCTTATTAATGTTGCTGAAGGCATTTCCTAGCCAAAAAGTCTTATACATGTCATCATATTGGAACTATCACAACATTTACCTGCCCAATGTGTCGAACAGATGGAGTGATTCAGAAATAATAATGAGTTGAGACCTAATTAACATATTTAACCTGCCAGGGGGGTTATCTACACCATATAAGCAGGATGTAAGGCTATAAAACTTCCATCCTGCTAGGGAGAGCTGTCTTGTTTCCCATGTCCTACCAAAACAAATTGTGAAAACAGTTTTGATAATGATTTATAGGGGCTATTGTTTATGAAAGGCTGTTGCTTATGAATTTTCAGGGTATGTTTTGTTCAACAGACTTGCATCTTTCTTTAAGTATGTTGATAAATAATTGCAATTTGGTTTGTATACATGATGTGTTTCAATGATTTCTTTTCATTTTTTTTCTTTTTTACTTTCTCTAACTCTAGAAACTCCTAACAAAATACACTCACTATTTTTTTCTCCATTTCTGCCTTCATATCCAATGACTTTGTCATATATATTATAACCATGTCTAATATTTTTACCTGATATTACAATCGCTTGCATGTGGAGCTTTTCTCCCCGGGCCTCTGCTGAAAATGGACATAAATCCAGTTGGACCAGCCCAGTCAACAAATGTAAAATAAAATAAATAAATAAATGATTCTGTTGAAGTAATATGGCATATAGTTCATGGGAGATGGGAAAAACACATTTGTGTGCATAGAGTTCTGTAGCATTATCATAACAAATGCTTAACAGTTGAGCTGTCACTGAGTTGAATGAGCTATGTATGTTTCATGTTACATTATTGGGTACTTGTCTGCTTCTGATTTTTGTCTGCTTAGTAGGTCTATATCCTTGCATGCTCTTCTGTTTCCTTCTGTGGTTTATGCATTTTTGGAGGGGTTGCATATGGATACTGCAGTATGTGCATTGTCGTTTGCACTAGTTTGTTTCCCTGATTCTTCTCATTGACTGCATACTCATATTTACATTGTTCTCTGAGAACACTGTCTGTACTATCTTCTGGGTTTGTTATGGGTATATATCGGCATTGTTATGACTTTCATGTATAGGTATAACTGATTCTGACTTGCTAATTACTAGTATTAATGGCTTGTATTATTTTTCCATGACAGGTTGATCAAACACTTTTGCTGCTGCTACTGACAATGTTCTAGCCTGTTGAAGATACAGGACTATAATGGCTGTGGCAACCCCTAACATTTTTCTAAATTTCTTTTGTGGCAGTATTTCATCATTTGTTAGAATTCAGAGCTAAGCCAAACATGACATGTCCTTGCTCATGTTCTATGTTTCTGAATGTCTGCTCTATACTTTTTTGCTTCATAAGCCTGCATGTTAGCTATTTATACATTCATTAACATATTTGGCTGCTAACCCTTGTTTTGCAGGTGGACACAATGTATACGGCTGTTTCTTGAATCGTAAACAGCTTTCTTGTCACTGCACAATGCATAAACAAGCTTAGCATGACATGTAGGTGTTCATGAATCCCATGATCTGTTTCTTCCCACAAAAATATTCATCTACCATACTCATATATCATGTATTCCCAAGTACCTAGTCTAGGTATAGAATTCCAAAAGCCTTACTCTAAACCAGTTTTTAGTTATCCCACCAGAACTCCTATCTACAAAGCATCCCTCTATTAGAGCATATTGGTTTCCTTTAGGTTAAGGCTTTTAGAATTCTGGCTTGTAACTAATATGCATCTCTGTAAAGTCCTATGGATAATATATGCAAGGTGAAAAACTATCTATTTAAGCATTTCTACTTACTTACCTTTTCCTGCTCTGAACAGTGTTGAAGACTTTGCATCTTCAAATGCTGTTGCATTATAGCCTGTTAATTTAAGGCAGTGCCTTTGATTTGTAGATCATTTTAAATCTGTTATTTGAAATATTACATATATTTCACAGATTTATCAACAGTTTTAATATCTCAGCCTCATGGCTTACAGCTGTAATGCTGTAATGTTATATCTATTAGATGTTCACATAATTCAAGAATATTCAGAGAACTCAAACCTCTTGTCTTTCCCCGTCTAGATTGTATAGTTATTACATTGAAAATTATATGGTATGAAATGCTTTTCATATACTATTCATTAAGTTGTCTTCCAGAAAGTTTATCCGTTATCTCTTAATATAATCCACCTAATATATTATGCTTTTCTTGTAATGAATAGTATTTAATTGTCCATACAGCCTTAAAAAATATTGTGTAATACTACTTTTTGTCAATAGTAGTTTTTGCATCTTTATTCATAATTTACATAAAATCGACTTATTATTTGTACTGAGTGTGCATAACTTTGGTTTCCTGTATTTGTTATACGTGTCACAATGCTGTATCTCTGAAGAGCTGGTAAACAAAGCTTACCTTTTATTTCAGGAATAGTAAATATTGTGATTTTTTTAATATTTTTAAAACAAGCTACTTCCAATAAATGTACCAATCAGAATGATAAAATGAAAATAGCAATGCACACTAAGCACTTCAGTGTTTCAAACATAACTGCAAATATGTTATAGACATTCATTAATGAAGCCACAGTATCTTTGTGGCTTTACAAAACAATACCAATACTGCACTCCTGCAGCATTGGCACACCCCATAAAGTTTGCAACCAGTGCCTGTTTCATCCCACTGTAGTTGTGGCTCTGAATATTATGATATTTCCTCTTATTTTCATTTGAGCATATAAAGCATTTGATAACTCAGAATTTGGTAATGCCATGTAATTTTGCCCTTGCAAATCTCTCAGCCCAAAAGACCACAGTGTTTTCTCATGAAGCAAATCAAGGGAATATCTTCCTTCTGCTGCATATACTACCTTATTTCAGCTTCTCTCTTTCTTCTCTTTTGTTTCCTTTTTTCTTTCCTTTTTTCCTTTTTGTTTCCTACAAACGTCTGAGGAAGGACCTCAAGCCTGCCTACAGAAACTCTAAAGATCCAGTTGCATACAACCTCCAACACATCTGAAAAACAAACAGCACTCTAAATATCCCGTCAAATGAATTAATGTTCCACTGAAGCATAAACAGGACCTGCTGGTTAGATATATACACAATTGTGAAACAACCCTTCTTTTATGGTATCAAGTTCCCTTAGATGTAAAGCAGAGTAGCTCCCTGACCTTATTTAAGTAGAACCTGGATGAAGTGTTGGAAAACTGTAAATTCACCCATGCCCATCATGCTCCCATTGAAAGGGATGAGATTAGAAAGTTGTTATTCATGCTGTAGGACACTTACTAATTTGAATCTTGAGCTACTAATACTCTACCTGATTAATAGCCAATTTAAATCATATATGCATGTGTTGTCTATGTAAGACAGTTGACACCCTCATTATTAAACTGAATAGATGTGCCAATCTGTTGCTTTACATCCTAATTATTAAGTGCATTAGCCTGCTACTTTGTGTCCGTGGATTCTGCATTCTCCCATATTATCCAGAGAGGTGTAAATGAGGAAAGTATGTTCTTCATATTATTTCTTGAGTCAAAAATCAGAGTTTATCTGCTTTGTGGTTGTCACTAATCATATGCATAGATACAAGGGGTCCTTTGACAAGGACATTTGTGCTACTAGAGTGTAACAGGGTCAGAATGTCTCTTCCATCTTAATTTAAAGAACACTTCATCTTCTTAGTTGTAGCACAATGATGTGATTATGACTCATTTATTTTGGTTGAAGTTGTATTGCACTGCATAGGAACAACTTCATTTGCTGTATGCATTTCACTTTTCACATTTCTATGAGTAGCATTCTCTTCCATATTAATAGTACCTACATTAACAATGTCATCCCTTTTCCCACATTAGAAATAAGTTAATTGACTACTTGCTACATGTTTTTCACAGAAGATATATATATATATATATATATATATATATATATATATATATATATAGTTGTGACTTTAGGCTTAGAAGCAGGCAAGTTAGATTTTAATAATGTTTCATTAACTAATAAGCATTCTGCTAGAACTACTAGCTTATCACAGTTCTAGAGATTGTATTTATTTATATTATTGCATTTTGGTTACTGGGGTAAAGCAATGATCATAGATTACCAATTACAGACACAGCCTGGGTTACAATCACATTGTTGCACAACATCAACAGAACAATAACAGAACAGGTATATAAAAATGCAATAGAACAATACAAGTACAGAAATGTATCAAATAAAACATTGGCTTGAATACCTCGGCCCAGTAAATGTTATACAAAGAAATTTGAAAGTACAAGAATAAACTGATGCAGAACAAATAGTGACAAGTTCCAGTGGGTATTTACAGGATAGAGTTACTGAGGTCTCAACAACAAAAAACAGTATGTGTTACTTGACAAATAAGCACATTCATTTAAATGAAACAGTGAAGAGAAGTAAGTAAAGGAGAAAGAAAGAGGTAGTAACTCATAGGGTAAGTTTTATTAATTAAGTAGTATATCCAGTACCCTGACATCGTTGTAGTACCCTTTTTTATACTAAGGGGAACTCTTTCATCTATATCTACTGCTAAAAGGTTTAACATTTTCACTGTACTACTGTATTACTTTCTAGACATAGTTTTGAAACATGTTTTAAGTCATGAATTTGTTTTATTATTAGTTTGTCAGCATCAATAGTCCAGTTATATAATTTTTAACTTATAGTTTGGAGTTTCTCCTATGATAGATAAACAGTTATTTTTAGCTTATCGTAGTTTGTGTAATCAGTCCCTTCCATGTCTTTATGTATTATTAGTGCATTGCAAGTCAGTTGGGATGCCAGGATTTTCAACCAATTTGCTTGGCCCATTTCCTAGGGTGGCATAATAGTCAAAAGCGTGATTCCAGTCATCCTCCCTGCTTAGATTCTTCACCGAAGGCACACTTCTGGGGTTATCACCTATAATTACCAATATGATTTACTGTTGCTGTATTTACAACAGCTTCGGCTCATTCTCCGTAATAGACTGAATGAGCATTATTAACAAGTCCTCTATGGTTGGTATCATACTAGGTGGCAGGTGTGAGCAAACACACCTAATGTAACAACAAAAACAGCAAAAGAAAGGTCTCTGGTTAAACTCATCAGTAAACATTACCGCAAACAGTTTTTACATTTGACAGCAGGACCATTGTGAGGAAAGGTGCAAGGAACAGTGAAAGGAACAGTGAATGCACCAGATTGCATAAAAACACAAGTTTATTGTGTGTGTATTCTAAGTATTTTTGTATTTGTCCTCACAAATAAGAGTGAATTATACGGCAATAAAACTCCCTCCCTTGTATAACATCTTTACTTATCAGCTCCATCCACAAAGCAGTCTCCTTTGAACTAAAACTAAAAACAAAAAAAAATCTGCTGTCTCTTTAGAAATATCTCCAAAGCAAACATCCTACTTCTTAATGGTACACCTGTATGTTTTGAATGCCTCTCAAACCCAGAAAATGTTACTATTTATGCAGGAATGTGCACTATTAACTTATATCAACATGTAAACAAGAAGAAACTGCACCCAGTAGAAACAAGCACAGAGAGGAAACCATGAAACTTCCCTGGTGGAACAAATACATCAATAAGCTTTCTAACAAAAGGAAGAAAACTGTGCCCGAAAATATAAAGTGCAAAACGAAACCACCAAGGCCAAATGTGAGGCAAAAATAGCCACTGATGCAAAGAAAACCACAAGGCCTTGTTGAGCTATGTCCGTAATCTCTGAAGTGCTCCACAGCAGTGCACTGAGCTGATTGTGAACATTATCACCTAAAGGGGTAACATGGCGAGGCTTAAAATGGCCCTTCAGGGAAGTTAGCCTAGTAGTTACCTATATGCCTAAAAATGAAAATAACTGTCCACATGGCTTTCATTTCAAACTAAAGTACATAATGACGGTCCCACTTAGGTTTATATAGATAATACCTCTCAACCTCGTAGAGCAAAAAATTTGGACAAAGCCTAAAATGATGGGGGGACAAATAGGGACAGATTTTAAATATTGCTGTTACAAACTTAAAAAAGTTGATAGAATAATAGGTTTTGCATTAGCATGAATTTTCTGAAGGATGTGGAGTCTTAAACTCAAATGTTTGTCATTATTTAATGATTTCAATCCTCAGCTATTTGCCAGAAAGGTACAGATTTTAGGAGGAACACACCAAAAATATGAGGCAAAAATCTGGACATTCTCAGAAAACCTGTAAAGTTGAGAGGTGTGATATAGCTATAGATATAGATATAGACATATAGATATTGATACAGCTTCTCTGACAAACAGGCTGTTCATGGTAAATCTCAGGCTATAGGCCTCACCCAGGTACTACATCCATTTCTGTGCTCCATGCCTCCAAGATCTTCACTTAAGCCTCTTCTTACCCCCTTTATCACCTTTCTTACCCTCACCTTTGTATGAGGATCTGACTTTGTGGCATACACATCACATTGATAGGCAATTAGTGATTCCTTAGCTAGCTAATACATAACTGCTTTGAGTACAGCTCTGAGCATTTACCTACAGAAGGCACTAGCCATGCACTATTGTAAGAATGCCTGGATATTGGATACATTATTTAATAAATGAAGATTATCCAGTGAGTTAACACTTCTTTCTTTCACCTTTACTTCCTACTCTACATTTTTACATTAAAGTCTCTGTACACATTTTTATACTAAATGTGTTACAATGCACACATATTTACACACATATCTTTATATTTACATGGATATATAGTAATATTGTGTGATGACAACACAAGGAGTACCTGGCAGGTAGTATTAATGGGCATGTGTAGGACTGGGTTGAATGGCTAGACACACTAAATAATTAGGATACATCTAGTATCAGAAGGATTTGGAACTATTGCATTAGGAATTTGGATGAAAGCAGAATTTGGGATCAGGTCCATTTAACAGGGTTCACCAGAGATTCTGCTGCATTAATAGCATGTTGACTTATACTCATACTTATGGCATGCTCACTGACAGTTTAGAAAAGTGGGTGTAAATTAGTGGAAAAAGGAAAAGTTAGTAACTGCTGCTAATATACAATAAAATTTACTGAAATGTCACACTTATGAAATTGACTGTCAAGAACCATTTGGAAGGGACACAATAAAACAAAAACACACCATGCATCAGTATAAAATCTGGATTAGGGACTACTTGCTAATCTAATTTTCCTAGAGTTCAGTGTCATTACTACCCACCAGTGGGAGAAGTGGTGAAATGGACTGTATGTAAATTTTCCTTCTCAGTGCTTTTATTATTAGGGTCTATATTATAACATCAAAATCCCGCTGTAGTGGTGCTGCGGTAGCGTTGTCGCCTCACAGCAAGACGTTGTTGCGTTTGATTCTCAGCTAGAGCGTCTTCTGTGTGGAGGCATGCATGAATGAGCATGCCTTCATTGAAGGCTGTGCATCAGGACTGGTAACTCACCATGTAAAAATCCACTACCAAACATTAGAGGACCGGAGTTCCACTGTAGCGACCCCTCACCGGGATAAGCTGAAAGACACAACAACAACATTATAACATCAAAATTTTACAACTTTGAATGTTATAATATCGAACCCAGTAGAGCGAACGCTGGAAATAGCAAAGCTGCAGAACACCGAATACTTTCCTAGGGAAAGTATTCAGTAGGCCATTTCTGCAGCTTCGCTATTTCCTCGACTGTGGAGCGAAGGTTATGGACCGGGTTAAGGTAAGTGTGCGAACGAAGGTGAGTGTGCGATTGGGCATGGGTTAGGTGAGTTAGGGTTAGGGCACAGGTCAGGTAAGTGTGTGATTGTGTGGACGTGAGGGTTAGGGTGGGGTAGGTGAGTTAGGGTTAGGGAGCAGGTAAGGTGAGTGTGCGATAGTGACGGACCTTAGGGTTGGGTTAAGGTAAGTGGATAGCTAGTGGTGTATATATGGTTTAGTGTAGGGTTTTGTGAAGTTTGTGTGTGTGGATTATTTATTTTGGTGTGCTTGTGTTGTGTGTATGTTTGTCAGAATAGCAATTTTTTTCCCTGGGAAACAATTTGCTATTCTGACTGTTCGGTTTTCTGGTCTTTCGCTCTACTGGGTTCAATATTATAACATTCGAAGTTGTAAGACTTCAATGTTATAATATAGACCCTTATTATTACCATTTACCAGGGCAATGACACTTGTTTTGAGTTCCTTCAATTTACACTCTTTTCTGCTTGCCGGGTTTACAACTGGTGAATGATTTACAATTATGTGTATTTGTGTGAAAGAATTGTAATCCTTTATAAGTATATGGCTGAGATCAATATGAGCCCTGGAATTAGAAAGTGGGATTACATATTTAACTGCTAGTTTTTGTAAGTCTTGAAGCAAGTGCAAGTTGTTCTCGAGCAGCACCGTTTCGTTTCGCCAAACTAAGTGCCGTGGGTGTGCCTACATGTTTCAAAGTTGTACCGCATAGAGAATGTTGCATGTATCACCAAACGTTTAATTAACAAAGTGTTTTCAATTCTACTTGTCATTTCATTTCAGTTCATACTAGCAAAGACTTGTCAGTTTTGTGTTTACAGAAATAAAATCCTTCTTGTTAGAGAATACTGTGGTGTTTACAGTCTCCTCTTATTATAACTGGTGAGTGCAGTGCCTAGCTAAACTATTAATCACTTATTCCACCTGAGACTTCCACAATCCTGAAGGTTAATTCCCCTGAGCAAACAATGCAGTCAGTTGGTTAATATGTTTCTCCTGCAAAGAGAGGCTGTAATGAATACAGTAGAACAGCTGCTTCGAGCTTTCAGTATCACAATGTGAGGACTGGTGGCTGTAGATGTATCCATCACTCAGCCAAGTCTACACCAGCCTTAAAACCTCTCAGCTAGGATTATAAACTTGAGGCAGAACCTCATAGCATTTGTGGCATTTACCACTGAAAAAGCATGTGATAATCCACCTGGGTCTACATTTTAGCAGCACACTTCATTGGGGAAACCCCTTTGCATGCAAATGGTAAGGGACAGTCTTTTGGCCAGAGCAGAGATCCCTTCAGAGATACATGTTTATAAGAGATTTGAGTGGTGATTTTCAAGGTCCAAATAGCCAGATCTCAGTTAAGAGGGCAGATCTCAGTTAAGAGGGCATTACTTGAGGCTATTAAATGCAGGGTAGGCATAGCTAACTCCTAAGACAAAGACTGACTCATAATGTTTGTAGAAAGAGTGTTATGTTATGAACACCTATTTAGGAGACAACTAGTAAATTCGCTGACCAAGCAGGAAACAATCAAAGAGGACCCTGTCATCCATTGTATATCTTAGTGTGGGATATAGGGACAAACTGCAAAGTATTGTGGGGATGATAATTTACAAACCTCAATTCAATCAATTAAAAATATGGGTAGTAGTGAGACAATGGAGTGTGATCAGGTCCCTAGCAGGCTAAAGAAGACTGCCTTTTTCTTTTGTGTCCCCAAACAAAGTTAATGAAATGCACAATTATAGTGAATGTGCAGGGATTCCAAGGGGCTCTTAAAGTCCAGCAGCATGATCACCTTAAGGAAAAAAAGCTGTATTAGCGTACAGAAAAAAATCAGTCTCCAAGGCCAATAAAAGTAGTGTTAAACTATGGTGTAATAATGAAGTACAAGGGCTATCTAAATGGAAATTGAAACACAGTTCACAAAGATCATCTGCCTGGTGGATCTGGAAGCTCACCTCACCAATGAAGGGATCATTGTTAATTATTTTTCTTTTTTTTTTAAAAAAAAAACTGCAGAGGGAGAGGGAATGGAAATGGAACAGCACTGACAAACATGGCACTTCCCAATTGCTGTGGCTGGAATGAAGCCCATCACATAGTCTCAAAGAACATAAACTTCTACACCACCTTAGAGAAAACTGTACTACAGAATGTACACAAAATGCAGTTAATGTAGGAAGCCCTTGGAAGACTAAGTTCTAGATACATTTATACAGAGCTACAGAAAATCCCAGTGTAGGTCATGGAAAGTAGACACATAAGGAAAAGACAAAGTATCAGCACCTAGGACTAGGAAAAATACTTGAGAAGAGCCAAAACAAAAAGACAACCCTAGGCATTTAGGAAAGGGAAAAACAGAGATGGTTAGGAACAAGACTAACTCATATCAAATAAAAAAGGTTTCTGTTTTTGATTTAGAGGAAATTAGGTAAGAATCCTTGTTCCACTGGAGTCAACTACCCTTCCTTGGAGATGAGTGGCATTCTACTTATATGATACAACAGGCAAAGGAAGTTTTAGTCTGTATAAGGTCCTAATAAGTCAAGAAGGCCCAGTTAGAGGATGAGACCTTATATTGTCCTAATGAAATATATCCTGTGTAGTGGGAAAGGAATCATCTTTGGAGCTACCACCAGCTTAGCCATACTTTACACTTTACAATTCACAATAATTTAGTTTATAGGGTGGATAAGGAAGGCAAAGTTACACTACAGCTGCTGGTATGCAAACCCTTCAAAGCCACTGTAATGAAAGTGAGTCAAAATCACGTCAGGGTTCACTTAGGCATGAACAAGTCAAAAGCAAGGGTTCTGACCCAGTTCTGTTAGCTATCCGTAATGAAAAACAGAAAACTTTTGCATCAGCTGTCTTATGTGTCAAAAGACAGAACCAAAGCCAGGATTTAAAAATTCCCTAGTAACAATGCCAGAAATGTAAGTGTTCTTAGAAAAAATAGCCATGGACTTAGAGACTGCATTTATTAGATTCAGTACTGAGTACCAGTGCATTCTGGTGCTCCTTGGTTATGCTATCTATTTTCCTGAGGCCAGTCCCTTATGTCAACTGACTCCAATGTTATTACTAAGGAGTTAGAGTTGTTATTTTCACCAGTGGGCATAATAAAGGAAATCTTGATGGACAATAGAACCCTATTTATGTCAAAGATTATGAGAAATCTCTGCCAAAGTTTTCAAGTAAAAAAAAAATATCCTCAGACTGGTGGTTTCGTGAAATGGTGCATGTTAAGAAATGTAGAGACTGATAGAAAAACTGGTAACAGCAACTGCCATATCTGATGTTTTCCAGAAGAGGCATACCCTAAGCCTTCACAGAGTTCAGTCCCTTTGAGATATTGCATGGCAGACACCTTAGGGATTCTTGGTTATTTTGAAGGAAACTTAGGAAGAAGAGAAAATTGTTTTTCAGACACCACATGAACATTATGAAACTAGAAAAGAGATAGAATCTGTAGTGGGAATGTCTGGAAGTGGAAGTTCTAAATAAGTGATGGAGTCTTACTCCTGACTAGCAAGAATGACTTCCTTGCCAAATGGCAGGGAACATTGGAATCAGTGACAAAGTTAATCAAGTAATTACAGAAAAAAGACATCTTGAACAGATCTTTGACATAAACATACTAAAACCCTGGAAAGAACCTTGCGTCATCAAGCTGTTGTGTAATAGTAACTAGTGCTGCACAGTGCCAAGATGTGCGGTTGTTGGCAATTCATTTATTCAAATTGGACTGGAGTTCTAATTTGTTCACTCAGTCTACATCCCCATTAGCTATATGGTGCCACCCCAACTTACTTGATTTAATTTTTATTTAGGTGGAGACGGAGTAAGTCCAGTAGACTTAAAACATACAAAAGTAGCAAATGGATCTGAATTCAAACGCATTAAATATGATAAAATCTAGTTAAATACAACATAACAGTGGGCATTAGCAAAGTACAAGTACTGACCAACACTAAATTGCATTGCAATTCTTATGATCCAAAACCACACCAGCAGAGATTTCTAAAGCCTTATATACTTCTGTAGCAAATGTGATTCCGTCATTTGTGTTTTTGATCAGTTGTGACACTCTGTTTGATCTGAAGAAGGACTTTTTCAGTCCAAAAGCACTCATCTCATTTATTTATTTTGTTGGTCGCAATAAGTACTGTTTTTTTATCTCAGCTTGGTGGATGCACATATTTGATATTCATATATATATATATATATATATATATATATATCTAGGATATATGGGTCCACTTCTTAATTTCAAAATGCCACAATCTTGAGATTAATAAAATTGAGTCCATAACCTTGAGGATGTGAAATCTCAAAACTAAGGAGTGAACTAAAAAAAAAAAGATAACATGTAAAACCATGTTTTTGCAGAGGGGGCAAGCTCCCCTGCACCCCTCACACCTCTTGCAACTTAAATATACTACATTGAAGAGAATGATAATACACATCTGTACAAAGTGTGGAATGGGAACATTACTGTTCTCTTCACTGTAGTGCAATCTCGGAGTTAGTACATATATATTGAAATTCCGTAGTGGACCCATATATATATATATATATATATATATATATATGTGGGTGGGTGTGTGTGTGTGTGTGTGTGTGTGTTTGTGTGTGTGTGTGTGTGTGTGTGTGTGTGTGTGTGTGTGTGTGTGTGTGTGTATACACACATATATATATATATATATATATATATATATATATATATACAAACACACTGTGTGTTTTATATATATATATATATATATATATATATATATATATATATATAAATACAAATAAAGATACATATAGAAAAATAACCACAAAGCTGAAATTAAAAGAAAGAGTTGCTCTGACTAAGCATTCAGACTTTTATTAACAGCTAAATATAACTGGTATCTTCAATGATGTTTGAAAGCTGCTGTCTAGGTTTTTCATTTCATACTTCTGTACTGTTTTAAATTGTAAATAAAGCCAATGTACATTTCACTTATTAAAGATCATTTTGTTAGAGATCAGGAGTGATATGGCAGGGATAACATACTGGATGGTGAAGGCAAACGCAGCTACACCTCAAAAAACTTTAAAGTTAAAATGTTTATTAACTAAATGTATCATGGCAGTTTACCTGGCAGCAGCAATATCATTTTGCAGTAGACCGGCAACCATGCATGTAATATGAAATACAGCCACAAAAATCATACTTTGATGGTAAACTGTATAGTGACTGTGTTGCGGCATATGAGATAGTGACCTGGGATAACAATGTAGAACTTAAGGCTAAATTTTACAGCTGCCAGAGTTACAGAAAATGAACTCATTTCCAGCATATACTTATACATTACTCAACTTCTGTTAATATATACAACACTGCTGAAATACCAGCTCCAAGCTAAGTATTATGAATACAACAGCATTCACTAATATATATGGGAAAGCTGCAGTTTGTGTCTTTTCACCTCAGAAATGCATTTCAACTTTCTTTGTCCTTTACATTTCCATTGGACTTTATATACCTATTTGGTGATACTCCAGAGATGTTCATTTTGCAGTAATACTCATTAAATCAACAGACCTGGTAGTCTGTCTTACTCTTAGACATGGCTGACTTACTCAGATATTCTCCTGCTGGAACTATTACATGCTTGTTTCTCTGCCAGTTTTTAGCTACGCTATTGCTCATGAGTAAAAATTTTTAATACCTTAAGTCTCATTTTAAAAACATGCAGGCTAATGCAGTTTGCCATGAGCAAATTAATTTGCATTTTCAAAATAAACTTTACCTTACTGAAGAGTTGAACACATAAAAATGTTATTTTAACTGACTCACAATGTGGCTTTAGAAATTGCCATTATGCTCTATCACCTATTTATTCAGTCACTGATAAACTATCCCTGTCTATGGAAACTAATCTGCTGAACTGGACTGTATTTCTTGACATTATTAGATCCTTTGAAATATTAACAATCGGTTATTACTAAATTAGTAGTGCGTTCATGGTTTTGTTAACAATGCCATGCAGTGGTTCTGGAACTATCTTTCAGAGAATGTTTATGATATACTTTGACAGTATCCTATCAGATGTGGGTACATTCTCCTCTAGTGACCCTCAGGGTCCAATTTGAAGCCCAATACTTTTCTCATTATTCATTAAAGACATTGATAGGTAAACTCTACATTCATATATCATTCTCTAGGCATATGAAGCAATACTTCTTAAAACTGGCCCATCCCCAGCTACTATGCAAAAACATTTCAGAAGGCCCTCAAAACTCACTCTTGTTGGCTAACTTCAAAGCAAATCATTATTAACATCTCTAAAACAGTTGCTATGCTTTTGTACACACCAGAGATTCTCCAAAACATACTCAATGCAAATAGTTACAGCACATGGTGAATCTATAGTCAGATGAAAAAAATAGGCACTTTGGTGTCCTACTCAGTCCCATAATATCTTTCAGAAAACATATATATGCGTCTGTCATACCCTTAAAATTCAAACATCAGCTTAAATTAACCCCTTACTTATGTAGTCAGTACAAGAGAGACCTTATTTGAGAATTCAGCAGGATAGAAGGGCTTTTCAAAAACTCATACCTGACAAATGGAAACATCTTACCTCAAACATCAGACGTCGTGAGGAATTCAGGCAACAGCTACACAGACAGCTATGTTTTGTATATGTATATGGACCTGGTTCATTCATACAGACTTTATAACAATTAATAAAAATACTACACCTCACACATCTAGTTCTGAATTCAGCAAATAAAAAGCCATAGATTCCATCACATTTATGGAAATATGCAGTTTAACAGTAATTTATTTGTATTAGAAATATTCACAATATTAACTCTATCCTGCAGTGTATTCAAAGGTAACCTCTCTCCTACATAGTAAGAAGCTTCACACTTTGACCGTCTGTGTCAGTCTCTTGTTCACTTGCCTAGAAATTTGTTATAGTAATGGAAAGTAGCACATTTTAACAGGTAAAGCTGTACTGATCTGACGTATTGTACTATGACATCACAAGCTCTTTATTCTTAGGTTGTTATACATACACAGGTTTACTTCTTATTTTATATGCAACTGAGCGTGACTGTTTATTAAGTGTATTTGTACTGTAGGTTACTTATTCATTTGAATGTACATGTGTCCACGGGTTGTGGCTGAAAATGGTAAACAAAGACAAGTAAATTAAGTGAAACAAATGTCCTTGATCAACTGTGATTGAGCCATTGGTTTATGGGTGATTACACTTCAGTTAATTATAGGAGATGTAAATTCAGAAGAGATCATATTGTGTTGAGGATTGTGAAAGCCTGAGTTAGAAACTGATTGTGGGCAGAAAACCAGTCATGACGGCTACAGTTTGTTTTTCATTTTCACCTAAAAAATGCAGCACTAAGTATCTATGATTAGCACATTTATTCTTTGACTTCCCTACAGGTTGCTAAATTTTTGGTTGTTGCATACGCAGGAATATTTAAAATGATTTTCTGTTATTATTATTATTATTATTGTGCAAGACTGCAGCAGTCTCTGACTTCTGGCTCAGAAATCTAATACAGAAGCTAATTAAAAGAGCATGTGTTAGACTTTGACCTTATTTGAGTAGAATAATGCTGCTGCTTTCTGTGACAAAGGTGCAGGGTTTTGACTCATTCTATCATACCTTTACTCTTTGTTTTACACTTGGGCAACTATTTTGTAGTAGCCCCTGCGCCTAGATGGCATAGAGGACTAATAACCCCTGGCATATGGATGGAGCAAGAGTAGAAGATTTGAATCTTTTGTTGCCTGCAAGGCACAATATAAAGTATCCCAGACGTCAAGTGTTCCCCAGCCTCATGACTTTCATGTTGTAATACTTATTTTATTTTTCTAAGGGTCTTTAAGGCATGCTATACTGAGTTATACCTGATGTCTAGTGTTCCCCTGCTCTACATCTTTTGTGTTGCAAAAGTTATTTTATTTTTTGAGTGCCCACACACACACACACACACACACACACACACACACACACACACACACACACACACACACACACACACACACACACACACACACACACACACACACACACACACACACACACACACACACACACACACACACTTACTTACTCTACCCACTAACTAATTGCCCCTTAATGTGACCTACCAGGTGGACAGACATATACACACACACACACACACACACACACACACACACACACACACACACACACACACACACACACACACACACACACACACACATGTAGCCTCACACATGCACACCCCTCAACACTACCTGTCCACTAAATTACTAGAACTTATTTCTACCACAGTAGTTGAACAAAATCTTGTTGCTGCATTCATTAACATGTGAGACTGTGTTACTTTACACAGCCAATACATTTTCTGAACAGGCTGCATCAGTGCTTTATTGGCAGGCATTTATTTGAGAACACATGGCTAATTAGCAAAGCCACTACCCCAGAATACCTCATTAGCATTGAGCATGGCTGCCTTGTAATCTCCTATTGAACCCACTGTGGTACTGCACATTTTCATGCGATATGTCCTGGGTAAAGATATTTCTCAATCAGAAATGGTATACTATAGCAATAACCCATGCCTGGGTGTGGGTAATGCTGGATTTACCCATGGTTGGCATGGTTTGGTCATGAGGGTGAAGCCCGAGTGGCCAAACAAAGCCAACCGTGGGTAAATCCAGCATTATCCACACCCAGAAGTGGGTTATTGCTATTATACAATGACATTATTTAAGAAAAAAAAAATTACTTTTCTTAAATAATGGCATTGTATAATGCCTCCTTGCTGCCCTTCCGCAGCTGTCTGGTATTCTGCGGCAGTTCTGATATACTGTGCAGGCATATGCCTACGCAGTACTTCAGAGCTGTGGGAAAAAGCAACGGAGAAAGCAAGATCTCCGTTGCTTTTTACTGTTTCGCTATGTTAAATGGGTTTAACATAGCGAGACAGCTTTAAAAAAAGCAACGGAGAATCTCTGTTGCTTATTTTAAAGTTGTCTCGCTATGTTAAACCCATTTAACATAGCGAGACAATTTTGAAAAAAGCAACGGAGAAAGCAAGATCTCCGTTGCTTTTAACAAACTGTTTTTGCTATGTTAAATGGGTTTAACATAGCGAGACAGCTTTAAAATAAGCAGTGGAGATCTCCATTGCTTATTTTAAGGCTGTCTCGCTATGTTAAACCCATTTAACATAGCGAGACAGGTTTAAAAAAAAAAGCAATGGAGAAAGCAAGATCTCCGTTGCTTTTTACACACTATTGTGCTATGTTAAACTCCTTTAACATAGCGAGACAGCTTTAAAAAAAGCAACGGAGATCTCTGTTGCTTTTTTTAAACCTGTCTCGCTATGTTAAAGGAGTTTAACATAGCGAGACAGTGTTTTAAAAAAAACTTATACTAATGGAAAACGTCCAAGCGACCAGACCTCTTTCCATTAGTATAAGTTGATTTACAACGTGCACGCTGACCAATCAGCGTGCACGTTTTGGAATATTAATGGGGGGTCATGGTATAATTTGCTGTAACATATCTGAAATGGGCCCATGATCTTTCATTAAAGGCTTGGGGACTGATATTAAAATTTAGTTTACTCAGGACTGCAGACCTGAACTTCACTGTTATTTGACCAGGACTTTATATTACAGTTTACATATTCACAGCAGTACACAATAGATACAGAACTCCTTTTTCAGTATATCTAGCTCAAATGCCCTTTTAATAGTGCAACCCATAGAACGGAGTTTGTAAGACAACTAGCTCAGTATGAAGCACATATGAAAATTTGTCATACACATGGTGAAATAGTTCATCTTTTGACATGAAATTATTTTTACTTCATTGTATGTAAGTATACATAGTAAACATTTACTCACTTTTACCTAAAATGTATCATTGAGTTTTGCACATTTAAGAAGAAGATATGAGAAGCCAACATACCTGGCAACTGTACAGATTTTCACTGAATGTCCAAATTTTTGCTTCAAATATTTGATCTGTTTCTAATCAAATCTGTGGTTTCTGGCAAATTGCAGAGGATTTGGGTCATGAAATAATGACCAAATAATGATTTATATTTGAATTTCAAACCTCATATGGTTCAGAAAATGCATGCAAACACAAATCCTGTTATTCTAGCAGCTTTCTAAGCTGATGAGAGCATTATTTAAAATCTTTCCCTATTTTTGAGCCTTTGTCCCCCCATTATTTTAGGTTTTGTCCAGATTTCTTGCATTAAGAGGTTGGGATGTATGGAAGTCAGACAAAAATGAAGGAGTGAGGTATAAACTGCTAATAGTCCAGCTATATAAGTCAAATAATAACCTCAAGATATGAAGTAAAATCCTCACATAGCATTCTTTACTTTAGTTATCATAAACTAAATGTATGCTCATATTATTATCTGCTTCAGGTTTCTATTTATTGATTTCTACCTCTACTTTCAATAATATATTCAGTGAAAAGAAGCATTTTATGCAAAGTATACAGAGTAGTCATGAAAATGATTGCAGAAAAAAAATTCATACAAAAAGTATCTCTTCCATACTTATTACTCAAAGTATTCCTTCCTGCATAATTTCACTTTTCTCATTTGTTATATGATATGTGAATGCTATGTTAACCATAGATGGAAAGAGACATACAGCTGAGACATGCATCTATGACTAGACAATCAGGAAATCTGGCTAGTATGTGTGTTTTCTGTTTACTCATCCTTAGCTCTTAATGAAAGAGAATTATTTAATTTTCTTTCTTAATTTCTTTTAATGAAAGGTGACGATAAGGTCAGTGAATGAATGAGGTAGGAGTAACTAAATTTGAGTTGTTGTGTAAACAGCTTGTTCTGTGATATTCTTACAAAGTGCCTTGGGAACTGTCAATACTGTACTTTAATATGTAACTGCTGCTACACATCCACAAGTCAAACAGAAGGAGGGTCACCCGATCAAGGGATCTAAACTTAATCAATGACTCAAACGAGACATGCTGGAGAGACAGATATGTGTCTCAGAGATTGCCCCTTCTTTGGGTCAGGCTTACTATTCACATTAAGCAGAGCCCTTCCCTGGTCCTCTTCAAATCCAGTTTGGAACAATGGATGAGGAACTGCAAATTCACACCTGGGGTAGTGCCTAGGTCCCTTACTGACATGGACAATCCGTATGATGCCCAAAGCATAGGCACAAATCCATGCTATCCTCTTGCCCATATGGGCCATATATTGGGTAAAATCAGGTTATATTGGCTAGGCTTTAAGGGCTTTTAAGCCAATAGTCTAATATTCTCATATAAACACACTGTCATATACAAGCATATAATATTAAGTGACACCCATTTCAGAGGCAGCTAGTAATTAACTACAGGCCATTGTGAACAGACCTGTCAATGTATTTTTACATCATGTGGAAAAACTGATTATTTATTTATTGAACTAAATTACAGGTGTTGAGCTGTACAACTCATTACTAAAGATTTCTTGTCAGAGATGCATTCAGCATAAATGAAGATGCAAAACAAAGTAATTAACAACATTAAGTCAATTTTTAGTAGTATTAGCAAGTGCCCAGTGAATTTGGAGTACACTAATGCAATGGGTTTGTATTAAGAGTTAGTCCACAGCAAAATGTTTGACAGTGCAGGAAACAGAAAGTAGGTAATGAAGAAGGTAGGCAGAGAAAAAGGCAGAGAAGTAGAGCATGTCTGTATGTGTGCAACAGAGAGAGAGAGAGGGAGAGAGACAGAAAAAAAAGAGAAATGTAAGGACCAGCTGTTATTTATTTGGGGAAGGAATAGTTAATTTGATAGAAGCAAATTTCTATAAAAAGGCAAAAGTTGTACAATTGAACCATCACTAGGGTAGAATCACTAAAAAGGAGTACTATCTTGATGACAAAATCTTGCAAGTGGTGTGTTAAAGAGGGACATTTAGACATAATTTTGAGCATTGAACTGGTGAGAACACTTACTTAAGTTGGTGAATGGATGGAAACAGATGTGCAGTGAATCTGCTGGTAAAGATGCAGTTTTGAACACGGTTCTACCCTTCATTGCAAGAATGATGGCTGACTTATAAAAACTGAAAGTGTGGGCAATATTGGGAAATGCCAGGGAACACTATAAAGACTGTATTAGGCCACATAATTACATGTGTCAGTCCTACAGTACCATATTATCAAGTCAACTGTGGCGGGTCAGTATGATTAGAAATGTTAAGTTAAGTGCTATGAGTGTTGTCCGGTATGAATATCATCAGCAATACATAAACTGAGGAAGACAGATTAGAAATGAGTGAATATAATATGAAAAAGGTTAAAAATGAATGGGGTATGATGTTAGGAACATCTATTCCCATTTACATTCAAGGGTTAAGCCTTGATCACAGGAATGAATATCAAGTCTGCTATTTTCAGAGTTTTTAGAAGCTTAGCTGTGATAAACCACTGCCTATATTTTGCATCACACACATCATTATCTAATAACTTCTTGAAAGCAGACAGAGAAATACACTGATAGTTTAAATGGGAATTGTAGCTTGTGGGATGGGTTCATATTACATTATCGAAATTCCAGAAGGTTGAACACCAGATGTTCGAACTTGGAAGATTGAAATGTAATAATATCAAAACATCAGAACAGCAAATTTTTTTCCCAGGGAAAAAATTTGCTGTTCCAAAAAACACACCAAAAACTTTATAAACCTACACTAAACCTTACATACACAACTACCTATACACTAACCTTAACCCAAACCCTAACCCTAAGGTCCATCACTTTTGCACACATACCTTACCTACATCCTAATCCTAAAGTCCGTCACTATCGCACACTTACCTTACCCGCACCCTGACCCTAAAGTCCGTCACTATCGCACACTTACCTTACCTGCACCCTAACCCTAAAGTCCATCACTATCACACACTTACCTTACCCGCACTCTATCCCCAATGTCCATCACAATCACACACTTACCTTAACCCATTCCATAACCTTCGCACCACAGTCGGGAAAATGTTGAAGCCGCAGAAACATCCAACTGAATTCTTTCCCTGGGAATGAATTTGGACTTCTGCGGCTTCGGCATTTTCACCTTTCGAACTTC
Organism: Protopterus annectens; assembly: GCF_019279795.1. Taxonomy (NCBI): domain Eukaryota; kingdom Metazoa; phylum Chordata; order Ceratodontiformes; family Protopteridae; genus Protopterus; species Protopterus annectens. Next base: position 1,663,264,681 of record NC_056733.1, on the reverse strand, counting down.
CAGGTTCGAACTTCTGGTGTTTGACTTTCTGGAAGATCGATTAGGTAATAGGAACTCCTTGTGGGATTACGTTATCTATTTATTGATTGATTATATTTGCTTACTAAGATTTCCCAAATAGACATTGTCTGCTTTCAGTCAAAGCCAAAAGAAAAAAGTTCTACATTCTACATTAGAATATATGTATGTATATGTACATATGTGTGTATATATATATATATATATATATATATATAATATATATATATATATATATATATATATATATATATATGTATATCTATATATATATATTCTGATTCTGGAGGATTCAATATTCTGGAGGATTTCTCCCCGGGCCTCTGCTGAAAACAGGATCTGTGGAACCTAGTCGGACTTTCCCGGTCAACAAAATGTTAAATAAAAATAAATAAATAAATATATATATGGTTCCACTTGAAACCATTGAATGTTCAGAACATCGAAGTTCTATTTGTCGAGACCAGAGCATCGATGTTCAGAACATCGAAGGTTCAAAGTGAACCACAAAAAAACAAACAGTCAAAAACTATTTTATGCAGGGGGGCTTTGCCCCCCTGCACCCCCCTACTTTAATATTCCAACTCCAAGATCACACTACAGTGGGGTAAGGGAAATCTCCCATTTACCGCTATATGCGGTAGCGCTAAACGGGAGATTTCCCATACCCTACCTGCAATGCCAACACTCAGATGGCACACACACACACACACACACACACACACACACACACACACACACACACAACATGCAGGGCACCTTGCTTTCCTGCATATACACCCGGAACTTACCAGTTTTACTTACCTGGCACTTACACTTTCAACCTTCGATGTTCTGGTCTCGACGATTAGAACTTCGATGTTCTGAACATTCGATGGTTTCAAGTGGAACCATATATATATATATATATATATATATATATATATATATATATATATATATATATAAATATATATATATATATATGTGTGTGTGTGTGTGTGTGTGTGTGTGTGTGTGTGTGTGTGTGTGTGTGTGTGTGTGTGTGTGTGTGTGTGTGTGTGTGTGTGTGTGCACATGTATTTCTGAAGACTTCTTTGAGTTTATAAGCATTGTCTTATAGTTGCTCTAGAAACTAGAAAAGTTGAGGTAAAGTTTCTCCTACATAAAAATATAAACTCTTCATTATTCTGACACTTCTTATATTGCCTCAGTTATCTCCAAACTAAACTGAAATGAAATGCTACGACTATTTCCTTGCAAATTTGGGGATTATTAATGCCTGCTGTAACTACTATTAATGCTACCATATAGAGACACTGAGACTAGCCATTGTAATATATGTGATCCGTATCTTCACATATGATAATGGTGAGCAACAGGAAGGTACATACCATTTACTGTATTTTCTAGAAGTAGTCTGAGTGAACATTACTTAAATAAACATTTACAATGTCTGTACCATGTTTGGAAGATTTTATCAAATATAAAGATGTTACCTGTTGTCAAAAACAAAGAAATATATTTACAGAACTGAAATTTCAACAGTTTAACTGTTTAGATGTATAATATGCAATCAAAGCAAATATCCAACTAAGTGTAACCACCACGAATCGTATTGCTGCAAAGCAATTGAGAAGCAAATGTACAGCTGATGATCCTGAAATTTGATTTATTCCTTTCTGTGAGCAAAACAGCCATAAAGCCTGAAAAGATTTAATATGACACATGTTTGCATGTTGTTGGGTAAGCTGTCTTTTATGTTTTATGAAGGGGAGCAAGAAAAAAGAGCAGTGATTGTAGAGAAGTTTATGAGTTACTCCAAGTAGTCACCATTTGCTCCTTAGAAAAGCATATGGTCCTTCAGAGAGTATAGATGTTTATATGACTAAGTTAAAGAACTAAGTTAACAATAGGTATTTTGATGAGCTATATGATTCGTTAATGGGATAATTTATGGCACAAAGACTGATACAACAGGAGTCTAAGGGAAAAAATCTTGACATTACCAAAACCTGTTGTGATACCCGTGCCCTGGCCCAACAATCAAGGAGCCTCAATCCTCACCACTAACATGAGAGAGGGAGCCTCATATATGAGGAAAGGATAACAAATACATACAGTAAAGTGAAATTTCCCTTAAGAGCACACAGAGATCACAGTTAGTCCAGGGCTGGTCTCTCCCTTGTTCCCCAGGTCCCCAATAGGACTCCCCACTGGCACAGCTATAGGGTCCAGATCTCAGTCTAGTGGGCAAGCTAAAATCTCCAGCACCCTCTCTGTCCAACCAGTGCTTCATGTCCTTGCCCAAGTAGCTGACACACACACACTTTGAGATAAGAGTTTACACAACCACACAGACACTTCTGGGGAAGGCTGGCACAGGTTCTCCAGCTGTGCCCCCTTTTTACTCAGATTATATGTTAGTACCAGCTGCCACCACCCACTAATAATCAACTACTCAAAGGTCCTTAAAAGGGTATCCAGTTATTACTGTGCAATATTATTATCCAATTGGTAGATGTGACTAAACAGTCTCAAGGCTTATTAGAGTGACTTGGACAATAAACTCTATAAATATGCAATGTACTCTAGAGCTTAACTTATCTCTGCACAAACCAGCCACAGTTAAAAGGTTTTAAAATATTTAATAATACGTAATTAAAAACACGGGACAATACTTTCTACTACACAGTCAGTGCTAGTCAAGAGTTCAGAGATCACACAGAAGTACTTAAAATAAATCAGTAGTACAGTTCTGACATCACAGAAAAACACATAGTCTAATCTTTATAGCGTCTAGCTATCTAAAAGAACACACACTTCTAAAATAACTTACAAAAGACAACAGGCAGAGTGCTGAATTGGATGTTCAGACAAAAAATGCTCAATAATCTCTGGTCCTCACTGTTTAAATTGAAACTGCAGTTCTGATAAAACATTACATCATTTCACACTTTCCAGGTGTTCCCAGGCTGACAGAAACTGCATTTACATTATTTTACACTTAGAGCAATAAAGGACATTCCACACGTCAATTCTGGTCATTAACTTTAGCCTTAAAACAATAGGCAGGAAGCCTTCATCTAGCCCGACTGGAGCCAACTTTAGATCAAAGGGTCACAATACGCTTTTACTGGGTCAGTAGAAAGCACTGTTGCCACATTTTTGTAACAGCATTTTTTTTTTCATTTAAGGCAACAAGCCTGTGATTCACATTCATATTTACAAATTATAGAATTATGTATAAAATTCTATCTGGTTAGGCTGGCAGCCTTCACCCATCTCTACCAGTCTTCACCCCACCCCCCCAGAGAACTCAAGCTAGTTTTTCAAGTGGGTGTACATTACCCGATTACATGTCTTGAGAGCCCATCTGCATTGGCATTGCTACTCCCACTGTGGTGCTGCACTGACATACCATATGCTTGCAACCCTAGGCTCCATCTTAGCAACTTGGCATTTTGCTGGCTAGCTCTGTTTAACCATGTTAGGGGGTTGTGATCTGTCATAACAGTGAATTCTCTTCCATACAGATAAGGCCGATGTTTCTGCAGTGCCCACACTATGGTTAGACATTCCTTTTTTACAGCTGCATAGCATTCCTCCCTGGGTTGGAGCCTACAACTGAGATAAACCACTGGGTGCTTTTCCCACTCTGAAGAAATCTGGCTAAGTACAGCCCCCACCCCATGGTTTGAAGCATCCACCTGCACAACAAATTATTTGCTGTAATCTCGACTGGCTAACACAGGGGGTCTTCCCAAAGCTTCTTTAAACCTCTGGAGTGCCTGCTCACATATTGGGGTCCACACTACCTTATCTGGCCTGTTCTTCCTTGTCAGGTCTGTGAGAGGAGCAGCTATGGTACTATAACTGGAGACAAACTTTCTGTAGTACCCTGATGTCCCTAAAAATGCCCTCACCTGCTTTTTAATAACAGGTGCAGGCCATACCTGAATGGCTTCCACTTTGGCAGGTTCTGGCCTTATCATACCACTCCCCACTCTATGTTCTAGGTAGGAGACCTCCGCCATTCCCACCTGACATTTGCTCAGCTTAATGGTCAACCCTACCCTCTGTAGTCTGCCCAGCACCTCCCTGACATGCTGAAGGTGCTCTGGCTAGGAATGACTGCAGATGGCAATATCATCTAGGAAAGCAAGGGCAAACCCTCCTGCTCCTGCTAGGATATGATCTACCAGCCTCTGGAAAGTTGATGGGGATTCTTCATCCCAAAGGGCATCTTTGTGAACTCATACAAGCCAAAAGGAGCCACAAAGGCTGACTTCTCCCTAGCACTGGGAGACAAGGGCACCTGCCAGTAACCCTTGGTAAGTTCAATGGTTGTAAGATACTTAGCCCACCATATCTGCTCTAGGGCCTCATCTGGCTAGGCATGGGGTAAGCATCTGTCTTGGTGTGACGATTTAATTTCCTGTAATCCACACACAACCTGGTGCTGCCATCCTTCTTTGGCACCAGCACCACTGGGGAGGCCCAGGGACTGTTGGACTCTTGAATCACCCCTAGTTTGAATATCTCCTGTACCTCCTCCCTCAATGTCTGTTTGACTTTCTCAGGCACTCTATAAGGGACCTGCCTAATAGGCCTTTGGGGTCCTGTATCCACCTGATGCTGTACTAGGTGGGTGCACTCTGGTTTCCCAGTGAACATGTCCCCATATTTCTGCAATACTGCTCGGATTTCTCAAACCTGGGTAGGAGATAGCTGCTGGGATATTGCTACCCCTTCCACTGAGGTATCAGCCCAAGCCTCACTGAGGAGATCACTCCCCAGATCTCCCTCAGACTCCTCCTGCAATCCAGTGCAAATGCTCAGCACAAGGGCCTCCCTATCATGGTAAGGTTTCATCAAGTTAACATGGTACAATTTATACCCGTGCCATCTGCCTAGCAGTTCCACCATGTAGTTAACATCACTTACCTTTTTTACCACCTTGTAGGGTCCCTCCCAAGCTGCTTGCAGCTTGTTGTGTCTGACAGGAATGAGAACCATTACCTGCTTCCCCACAGCATACTCTCTAGCTCAAGAATTCCTGTCATATCACACCTTTCTCTGTTTTTGGGTTTCTGCCAGGTTCTCCTGGGCCAAGCCCACGAGTTCCCTGAGCCTTGTCCTGAGGTTTAGGATGTATGCTACAACAGACTTCTTGTGAGACTCGCACTCACTTTCCCACTCATCTCAAAGTAAATCTAGAGGTCCCCTCACCCTATGCCCATACAGCAACTCAAAGGGTGAAAACCCTGTGGATTCCTGGGGAACTTCCCTGTAAGCAAACATCAGATGGGGCAAATATTTGTCCCACTCCCTCTTAAACTTATCTGCAAATGCCCATAGCATGGACTTGATTGTAGAGTTTAACCTCTCAACAAGACCATACGTCTGGGGATGGTAGGGGGTGGTCTTCATGTGCTTCACCCCACAGGACTTCCACAGACAAGCCAGCAGGTCTGATGTGATATTGGCACCTCTGTCAGTCAGTATTTCTTTTGGGAAACCTACCCTGCTGAAAATCTCTAACAAAGCATTTGCCACATTCTCTGCCTCAATGGAGGACAACGCCACTGCCTCAGGGTATCGTGTAGCATAATCCTCTACCACTAGGATATACTTTTTCCCTGTGAAACTTGGGGTACTCAGAGGACCCACAATATCCATAGCTACCCTCTGAAATGGCTCCTCAATCACAGGCAAAGGCATCAAAGGAGCTCTCGCTTTGTCTCCTGCCTTGCCTATCTTTAGGCACTGCTCACAGGTCCTGCAGTACCCTGTTACATCTTTGGAAATTCCAGGCCAATAGAAGTTTTGCATAATATGTCTGTTTCTATGTTTTATGACTATTTGTTAGAAAAATATGTATTAATGTATATGTTTAGTGCTTATTAGAAGCTAAAAGAGTTAATACATTTCATTCTATTTTATGTACAGCTTAGTTTTGTATGAAACTACAGATGCTTTTCAAACTGCAATATGCTTTCTGAAACTGCAAGATGCTCCCTGACCTAGTATTTGCTAGCACAGCAAAATTCATGTTTATGCCTTTTGGAAATTTACTGAGAAGCAGGTGATTATCTGCTAGGTCAGGAAAATAATGAATAGAACAATACTGTTTTCTATAATGTTATTGAACTTGAACAATCAGCTCTGTTCGTGTTATGAGAACATGCACAGCTGCAGAAAAGATAGATACAGTTGAACAAAGACTGCTTGAAGAAATGAACTATAATCTGTACTTGCTTTGTGCTCGAATTAGCCATAGTACCTTGAATGGTAACATTGCATAGTGAGAAGTTGTATCTGACCGGTGGTCATCAAGGCCACATTGTTTTTCTTAGGAAGTTTTTTTGTAAACTTGATATGCCAGCAGAAAATCATGGACAAACAGCTGCTATGAAATAATATTGAAAGAACTTGTGATTTATTACGTCAGCTTAGTAGGCAATGTCTTGTAAGAAATGTATAAGAATAGCTTCACTTCCTGATTCTAGTTAGACAAACTCTGTATTAGCACGTTTTTGTCTCCTTGCTGCAAGATTAAAGTGCCTTAACCTGAACCTGCCATTTGTTGATCTTTTCGAAGTTGTTTTTCCTTTTACACCATATGACCTGCAAAGGGAATATCATGGGGTATGGCTAGAAGCACTAGATGGTAGGCTCTAGGCACTACCAACTGCTGTACTCTCTCACCTTCTAGCCCTCCCTCAGGGGTCCACTCTCTGTACAGTAACCCTTTGTCCCAGTATACAGATTCCTCCTTTCCTTGAGAATCAGGTGCCTCCCTAGCTACCTGCCTCAGGCCTTGCAATATAGAGTCTGAGAGCTGAGCCTGTATCAATTCTCTCCTTGCAACCCTTCCCAGCTCCCCTTCCACAGGACGTCTGGCATCCTCTGACAGTGGTGCCTCACTGTCAGCCCGGGTACTACTACTCACCTCTACCTTTGCAGTTACTCTGTCCAGGGGAACATCAGTGCCCACAAGCAGCTGTAGCTCACATTCAGTCTCACTGCTACAGAGTAGCTCCCTCACCAGTCCTGGCTGCAAGTATGCAGTCTGTCTGGGTCTACCCCAGGCTACCAGACCCACATACTTGTCTCCTAGCCTCACTGTGTGTAACTGCATAAGCACATAATTGGGTTGGGAGGGTGGCCTAATGGTTAAGATGTTTGCCTTACAAACACAAGGTACAGGGTTTGAATCTCACAGGAGATTATTGGCTAGGCTTAAAATGGCTTGCAAGGGCAGTGAGCCTAGTACTAATCTATGAAACTATGAAACATGGTACTGCCTCATCCAAATCCTTCCCTATCAGGACATCTGAAGAATGGTAGTTCAGTACCCCTGTTGTCTCAAGACAACCTACTATTGGCATTTTGTTGTTCCCACTTACTGGCTACCTCACCTTTTGTTCCCCACATTGCTTCCATGGACATCTGTATGCCACATGGCTCCACTGGTTGCATTCAAAACATTCAACCCTAGCTCCTGGAAGTAGCAGATTATGTTGGGGCAGTCTGTGTTGCTCACCATGAGTTTCTTTAGACCCATGAGCAGTACTGGGGTTCCCCTTCCTGTGCAGGGCTGCCCTGCTTGCCAGGTATAGGTCTCTCTTCTTCCCCAACTCATCTGAAGTAGCACATTGTCTATCAGCTAACCAGATCCTCATGTCCTCAGGCAAAGTGCTAAGGGCTTGTTCCCTCGCCAAAGTGTCTGCCAGCCCTTAAAAAGTGGTGACCTGATATCCACTCAGCCACCTATGGAAATAAGTGCTCAGTTCAGCAACATATTCACACACAGTTTAATTTGCCTTGCGTCTTTGCTCACAAAACCTTTTCATATACATTTCAGGTATTAGCTTAAACAATTCTAAAATACATTTCTTAACAGCAGAATAATAAAAACATGCAACATCAGACATTTTGGACAGAACAGTTACAGCTTTACCATGGAGTAAGGGGGTCAGGAACCGTACCCAGAGCCCTTAGTCAACTTCATATTGTTTACATACCCTCTCAAACATATGAATGAAACTATCAAAGTTGTCCCCCTCTTTAAACTGCGGAAGAAATTTACTGACCTTTTGTGCTTATGGGGTCCAGTTACTCCCTTCTCCATTACCTCCATGACTCTGGTAAAGAGTCAGCATCTCCTTCTCATGCTGCCTCTGCCTCTCTTGTTCCTCAGCTTGCAGATGTAACAGTTTCTCCTTCTCCTCAGCCTGCAAACATTTTAGTCTCTCATTTGTTTTTAATTCTACAAGCCTGGCCTCCAACTCAAGTCCCTTTAGCTGCAGCTAGATTATTAAGTCCACTTCAGAAAGGTTGAGCTGTCAATTCTCTGAGTGAATTATATCTTCACTGCCAGTCTGATTGTCCTCCTGGTTGCTGTTTTCTGATGCAGCCGTAACCAAGGCTGCAATCAGGTCTGCCTTTGTCAGGTTTCCATGCACCATTCCGTTATCCTGGCACATCTCCGCCAGCTGGCTCCTTGTCACCTTTCCATACTCCTCTGCTGACATGCTGCCTGCTCACCCTGACTAACTAAGCTAACAAAAGAAATAAAACAATTCTGATCTGAATTCTGATATTCACTGTGTGGCTGTTTTAGTGTACAAAAACACATTCAAAGCTCACTCTACACAAGCTACAGGATTCACTTTACCCACACCACTACAAGCCAATTAGTATTTGCCAACTAATTATTATGTGATAAGGATATCCCACTGCTGCCAAACCACAAATATGAGGATATCCCGACCACTGCCACCAATTAATATGAGGATATCCCAACCACTGCACCAATTAATATGAGGATATCCCAACCACTGCCACCAATTAATATGTGATGCCCATGCCCTGGCCCAGCAATCAAGGAACCTCAATCCTCAACACTAACACCAGAGAGGTTGTCTCATATATGAGGAAAGGATAACAAATACATACAGTAAAGTGCAATTTCCCTTAAGAGAGCACAAAGATCACAGTCAGTCCAGGGCTGGTTGCTCCCTTGCTCCCCCGGTCCCCAATAAGACTCCCCACTGGCACAGCTATAGGGTCTAGATCTCAGCCTAGTAGTCAAGCTAAAATCTCCAGCACCCTCTCTGTCCAACCAGTGCTTCATGTCCCTGCCCAAGTAGCTGACACACACACACTTTGAGATAAGAGTATACGCAACCACACAGACACTTCTGGGGAAGGCTGGCACAGGTTCTCCAGCTGTGCTCTTTTTACCCAGACTATATGGTAGTACCAGCTGTAACTACCCACTAATAATTATCATCTACTGAAAGGCCATTAAAAGGGTGTCCCATTATTACTGTGCAATATTATTATCCAATTGTAGATATGACTAAACAGTGTCAAGGCTTATTAAAGTGACTTGGACAGTAAACTCTATACATATGCAATGTACTCTAGAGCTTAACTTATCTCTACACAACAAGCCACAGTAAAAGGTTTTAAAATATTTAATAATAAATAATTAAAACCACAAGACAATACTTTCTACTACACAGTCAGTGCTAGTCAAGAGTTCAGAGATCACACAGAAATACTTAAAATAAATCAGTAGTACAATTCTGACATCACAGAAAAAAACCACTTAGTTTAATCTTTATAGTGTCTAGCTATCTACAAGAAAACACACTTCTAAAATAACTTACATAAGACAACAGGCAGAGTGCTGAGTTGGATGTCCAGACAAAAAATGCTCAATAATCCCTGGTTCTCACTGTTTAAATTGAAACTGCAGTTCTGATAAAACATTACATAATTTCATACTTTCCTGGTGTTCCCAGGCTGACAGAAACTGCATTTACATTCTTTTTCACTTAGAGCAATAAAGGCCATTCCATATGTAAATTCTGGTCATTAAATTTAGCCTTAAAATAATAGGCAGGAAGCCTTCATCTAGCCCGGCCAGAGCCGACTTTTTATCAAAGGGTCACAAAATGCTTTTACTGGGTTAGTAAAGAGCACTGTTGCCATATATTTGTAACAGCATTTTTTTCATTTAAGACAACAAGCCTGTAATTCACATTCATATTTACAAATCATAGAATTATGTATAAAATTCTATCTGGCTAGGCTGGCAGCCTTCACCCATCTCTACAAGTCTTCACACCTGTGAATGTCTATGCAGTGACTACAACAACAACTACAAAGTATGTGAGAAAATGAGGTTGTACAAGATACAATATAAGTGAAATATAAAAGGAAAACAAGAAAAACAGAGTGAGACTGCATTATAACAATAAACGCTATGTGAAAGACAATAATGAGGTGTATAGAAAGTATAGTACAGCTGACACTCAAGCCTCATTTATTAGGCTTGATGGTTGTTCCACATTTAATCAGTTTTGTAGATCTTTTGCCAGTCATTGCTTGGTTGATACCATACTCATACAGAGCTATATTGATATTTCATTTCATGGCTATGTGGGCTTATTTGATAGGATGTTTGCAAGCATAGGGTGTTTACCAGAAAAATATCATATGAAAATAAATCCTGATGCTAACGCAGTGACACGTGGCCAATGAAGGAAGCAATAAATCTCGGGAATACAGGAGAGCAGAATTTGAAGCAAATGGTAGCTCAGGTGTCTTTAAGTAATGCACAGTACTAATAAAATGGGAAAATAGTATGGCTGGTATTGTAAACTTTGACAAGATTTACAATAGCACGGATCTACAAGATACGAAGAATTAAAAGACAGCACTAGTCTTAACACTGAAGATGGGCTCTAAGCAATACCAGAAGCTTAGTTAATTAATTTCAGTATTATATACAAATGCACTCATTTGTATAAATGTAGTATGTTATTATAATAACATATGTTTCTTAGCTTTCCATTTGGTGTATCATCATCAAAAGAGGTGTACAAAAGATGTGTTGCACATCTAAATGAAGGGTATGAAGATGTTGCGAACATAACTGATAACCTAGATAAAAGAATGGTACATCAAGACACTGATACAACTGCTCAATATGAAAAGACAACATAATTTCAAATGAGATAATAGCAATGGTAAAACAAAAGTGTCAATCTTAAGATATAACCTAATGTCTTACAGAATGAAGCCTAATACAGAGGAATTCTGAACAATACTGCAAATATCAATGCCCATACCTTGCAAACTCTTACTGCAGGAAATCTGGGCAAACCTAAAATAATGCTTGGACAAAGGACCAGCAATGGAGGCAGATTTAAAATAATAGTCTTATGTACTTAGAATGTTGATCAAATAATGCAATTTGTGCTAGCATATAATTTAAGAAGGCTATGAAGTCTGCAACTCAAAACATATGTCATTATTTTGTAATTTAAATCCTCAGTTATTTGACAGAAAATCACAAATTTTATGAGGGGCAAACCAAAAATATAAGGCAAAAATCTTGACATGTTGTGAAAATCTTGACAGTTGAAGTGTTTACCAGTTCCAGGAGACAAACAGGCACTGGCTTCATGGAATGAAACTATGTTTGTGCATAATTTGCCTAAGATGACTTTGCCACTAACAAATCAATCACATCAGAATGTAGCATGTAAATGAAGCTGCAAACAAGAAAAGAGTTTTAAAATACTCAAGAATCTAGACATGAATATGCCAGTTTTGCTGTAAATTGATGCTGGTCTGCATGATATAGGAGTTTGAAACTTACAAGACAATGGATCAATTGGCTATCAGTCAAGAATATTTGAAGATATACAAAAGAGATATGCATAAAGAGAAACTGAAACGACAACAGAGCATGAATGTTAGAAATTCCTTGAATGCATATAAAGTTAAGAACTTCTAGTGCAAATGAACCATAAGTCCATGCAAATTATATTCAGAAAGTCATTGTACAATGCACAGAAGATGCTATATAATCAACATAAATATGATTTAAAAGAGAGAAAGAGAGACCAGGCAAGAAACTACATACAACAGATATGTTGAGCACATTGTATATACTACAGAAAGAGGGACAACTGTTAGCATAAATAATTAGAGATGATTTGGTTAATATCACAGTTGTGAATAACAGAAGAAAAAGTGGACAGATTCTAAAGATAAATTGACACTGGCTTAGAAATGAATTGACTGAAAAGAGTATAAAATCACAGGCTGGCCTAAGCAAAAAACACAATAAGGAAAGCAATTCTGTCTTAATTTTGTTTAAAGGAAAAAATGAATTCATAGTTTAAGGTTCAAATCTGAGAAAATAGCTCCCATTCAACTGAGAAAGCATATCTCTGAGATGATACATGAATCACCTCTCTAAACAGAAAAAAAACACACAAAAATAGAGTCAGAGGAACAAATTAATGGTGAGGAAATCAGCTCATACAGAACAATTAGTGGTATGGTGTATTGTATGCAATTCATACCATAACCAAAACCCAAAGGAAAAGATGTTAGCATATGCAAAAACAGATTGTCCATTGAATAAAGTGGCCATACATTTATTTTAAGTTAAGGAAGATGTTTTTCTTATATGGGTTCCTATCACATCATCAAAATTTAGATTGCTGAATGCTTAAACGTTGGCACTTAAATGTTGAACACTGAAAACCGCAAACGCCAATTACGCAAATTTTTTCCCAGGGAAAAAATTTGCTTGGCCGTCATCGGGGCTTTGCTCTTTTTCCTGATGTAGAGTGATCTCAGAGTTAGTATATTTAGTTAGGGGAGGTTTTGGTGGGGGGGGGCATGGCCCCCCACTTGGTTAGGGTTTTAAAGTTTTTTTTTTTTTTTTGGCCAAGCGGATTTTTTTCACGGGGAAAAAATTCATGTAATTGGCCATTCATGGTTTTTAGCATTCGACATTTTGGTGTCAACATTTAGGCGTTTGACAATCTAAATCTTCGACATTGTAATATAGATGCTCTTATATTGCATATTATTATTTTAAGTACACAATGTTGTCATATTCAGCAATGGACCACAGTGAAAAGTCAGCAATTCAAAATATTTTGCATGATTCAAAATTTAGACATATAATCTTCAATTGTTGTCATATTTTATCAAATGGAGAAAAGAAGTAAACTATCCAAACAGTGAAGATGCCAATGAGAAACAATAACAGCTATAGCAGTAAGACCTGACATCTTACAATATAAGAAAATGCAACCATTGGGATTAAGCCTTTCAGAAGCTCAGTTGTTGATGGCTAGAAGTTTGAAATACAAATTGATTACTTTAGCTATATTAGTAATTCCGCTGATACAAAACAAACTAAAAAAAAACACTGGATAGGATTCAGCAGACACAGAAATAAATTATGAGAGAAAATGTAAGATGGGGATTATGAATACAGAAGCTGCAGAAAAGTCTACAGTCTGAAGTTGAATTAGTGGGTCAAGTAGCTCAGACAAAAACATTTGTTATTCATGGAAAGTTGGAAAGCTGTATTAAAAGAATCAAAAACATTTGCTGAAATTCATAGATGATGAACAATCAAATTAGCAAAACCACTACTTCTGCAGGAAATAATGGCTATTAAAATTGTGATAGTTTTGAATTTCAGAAAAAGGTTCTTCAGGGCTTCCCACTATGGAAGTTGTAGTGAACCAAGAACTATCCCAACAGAAGTTCAGATGTCTATTCATATCAGCCTTTTATTATTATCTGGATATGCATGACTGAATACATCAGAAAGATATGACATTGCTGGAGCATAATACTAAAGACAAAAAAATGCATTTAATTAAATGACTTTGAAATGTGTGCAAAGCTGTATTAATATAGAAAACAAGGAATGCTTAAGATAATGCTAAAGGTTTTTTTAAATGTCCAATGGCAATATTATATGCTGCCTAATAGCATTTATATAAATGGGTGAATTCCATTAGTAGAAAAAGAAAGATGTGGTATATTGGGTACCTATTTTAAATATGCTAATATTTTGCCATTTTCACTTCACCAGCCAGCATACCAAAGTCACCAAAACCATTTCCTAATAGTTCCCAATAACTGCAGGTAAAGAAATATAAACAGTCAAGTACTGAAACTCTACACCTTTTGTTTATAAATCACTAATGTTTACTAAGATGAGTGAGAAGATTGCCACCAAATTTTTAACAAACAGAGCTGCCACACCAAATTCCACAGTGGCAAATTCTGGTTCCACAATCTTACCAACAAAACCTGATTCACATGCATAGCTTACATAGCAAAGATGGAGGCACATAGCTGTGCCTGTCTTCAAAAGAATTCATATTTAACAGAGCTAATAGAAAGATAGGGCTCTCTTTGGATTTTCAACTAACATCACATAGCCCACCGACATATGTTGCATTTTCTCCTTCTAGTAGTGGAAGGAATGCATTCCGTAAGCCATAACAATAATAGAGTTAAATATACACAAATGTTTCTCCTACATCATTTTAGGCCTAAGTATCAGAGATTACATTGTGCCAGCACTGGAGAAATATTGAAATGCTTCTCTGAAATCAGGCTTCTCAGAGTTACCTATTAAAACATCATCCAACTAAAAGAAAATGAAACAGACTGTCTTATGGTAGCAAACACTGAGGGAGAACTCTGCATAGCAAGGTTTTCCTTTTATATGCCTCTAAGGCCCAACCACAAACCAAACATACTAGTCATAGGAGACTCTATTGTGGAACACACATATGTGCCCCTCACCAGGCTAGACAAGGAGAAAGTTATGGTAAGTTGCTTGCCAGGTGCTAGAATCCATCATATAATCCACACACTCAAGTATCTCAGCAACAGGTACTGTTATAACTCTGTCATAGTCCATGTTGGTGTGAATGACTTGAGATGTACCACTGTGGACTATATGAAGAAAGACATGATTGAGCTTGCTGAATATGTGTCTTAGGCAGGTATGTCCCTAGCCTTAGCAGCATCCTACTGTTAGCCAGAATGATGCCTCAGTACAAACAGAAAATGATTGACTTCAACCATTGGCTTAGTTTCTGGTGTCATTCCAAGTGGATCCAGTACCTGACAGTCGGGGAGGACATGATTGACAGACCACAATGCTTTGCCAGAGATTGCCTTCATCTGTCTCCCCTGGGCTTCAGGCTTCTGGCAAAGGATCTTGCCTCCCCCATACTGCCTTTTTTTAGGCAAAATCATGAGCACAAAATTACTAACGTGAAAAATTCTTCTAAACAAAATTTAAAGGTCATGATGCTAAATGGTAGGAGTCTTAGCATGAAACTGCATTCATTGCAATCATTCCTTACACTGGAGGATGCTGAGATTTGTGCAGTCACTGAAACCTTTTTCAAAGCTGTGGAGAGCACCCAAGACTTACCAGGTTACTCATCCTACCATACTTTCAGACCCCAAATGGAGGGCTACAAAGCCAAAGGAGGTGGAGTTTCAATATTTATCAAAGACATACTCACTTACAGGCTGGTCAAACAATATGATGCACAGGAGACACTCCAAGTGCAGTTAACTGTTAACAAAACACCTGTTCAAATCATAGCTAGTTACAGAGCCCCAACCATGACTCAGGACACCCATTCCACCTATCTGGACTTACTTGAATCCATCAAGATTCAACCCTCTACCCTGATCCTGGATGACTTCAACTACTCATCCATAGAGTGGAAGACCTATTCTACCACAAACATGAATGTCCAGACACTCCTTGACTTCGTCAATGCCAATCCATTGGATCAGCTGGTTGGCACCCCCATGAGAGGAGAAAACATCCTGAACCTGGTATTAACCAACATGAGTAGCCACTGTAACACCCCTACAGTGTCATTCTCCTTGGTAAGATCCAACCATAAAGTGATCACTTTCAAAGTCACCATCTCCTCTGACACCCCCCCTTGTCAGGGTTCAAACAAAAAAACTTTATCAAAGCTGACTACAATCTCCTGAGAGTGGGTATAAGCAGCTTCACAGCCACCATCCCTTCAGCTGGAACTAGCACTAATGTCCAGGCCTACACCAAAAAACTATATGAGCACCTACATAGCTGCATGGACTCAGCAATACCTGACAGGACCAAGTCATTTTCCTCAAGGAAGAGTAAACCTATCTGGTGGACAGCAGCAATAAACAAACTCTATAATAAAAGGAAAAAATTGCTGTACAGGACTAAGAATATTGAGTTGCTCTGCTTACTGCTTGCTTACTGTGGGATTTGAAGTCTTCTATAGACACACAGGCTTGCTGTGCTGTTTACTGCTGAATCAGCGACACATAGCCTTGCATGACTCCATCTATAGTCTGTTTAAAGCACCAAGCCTTTCAAATTGCACACTGATAAATATATTTTGCAGCTATAAGCACAGTTACAGATAACTTATTTTATAACAAACCACACGTAGTCTGTCAGATTTGTAGCATATATTTACAAAGTTTTCCTTCATTACAGATATGAATGATGACTTCTACAAAATACCTCTCTCTGTCCTTCTCTCACATAACTGAATTACTACAATTGCTATATACAGAGCTAGTCATGCACCCATTTCCTCTTGGTATGTTTTTCTGGCCTTATGTGGGAAGTCACATAATGTCTGTTTTTAGACTTTTCTATTGTCCTTTTGTGATTTAAGCACTTTTGCTGATGTGAGGATGCCATTCTGAAAGGAAACATCTGTATAAGCTGTTCCTACTGGAAAAACATCACGTATTGCTGAATTTATCTACAAACATGAGAAAATCATGTAATGCTTGTTTTCCAGTATTGCTTTCTTAGGCATTTTCTGATGCTGTGAAGAGAAGCCTGTCTGTTACACATATAGTATGAAAGCACATTGTAAACTCTATACATATATTCAAGCAAACTTTTTCTTTCAGCATATTTACAACAGAATTAATTTCAGCTTTATATTCATAATATCTAACATACAGGACTAAGAAGGAGCAGGTGCCAAGTTGGACACAATCTCTCCTTTGTCTTAACAAGAAAATAAGGTCACTAGTAAAATCCTCTAAGGCTGACTTCGAGTCCAAATTGGTCATATCCACAAAGGACAATCACAAGGACTTCTTCACATATGACCGCAGTCTCAAAGGTAATACCTAAAACTGCTCATGTAATGTAAGGAGACTTAAGGGTATGTATGACTCTGGGTTTGTCCTACTCCCCTTTCCCTTAAAGCAGGGGTGTCCAACCTTTTCACTTGCAGGGGTCGCATTGAGTCAACAGAAATTGTCTTGGGGCCGCATGTAAAATATATCATATTGTTAACTGTATTGCTGTCGTGGGTGACAAAAGCGACCCCCTGGCTGTATTGTAAATGAATTTGAACAATGAATAAATGAAATAAATGCATAATATTTGCCGTAAAATTCAAATTCTCATTCTAATTCTTAAAATAACAGTTAACTCTAACATCTTAGTTTAACATATTAGTTTATTTGTAAAAAAAAAAAAAAAAAAAAAAAAATGAACAGGTACGAACCCTTCAATTTGTATGAAATCATACAACTGCTTTTGCAGGTTTCTTAAAGATGTCCATGTCTTCCATCATGTCCTTAATGTCCATATGTTGTCCAAAGTGCTCATGTAGTATTCTGTTTCTAGCTGTGGAATCTGTCCCTGAAATATGGCACTGGCAATATTTCTTGCTTTTGCACCGCTGTCTGGTCAGGCTGGTCTGAAGATGAAAGAAGGTTCATCAGTGGTATTCTCAAACTGAGCACCCCTTTGGAAAGGCATATTTCTAGCTTTGGAATCTGTCCCTGAAATATGGCACTGGCAATATTTCTTGCTTTTGCACTGCTGTCTAGTCGAGCTGGTCTGAAGGTGAAAGAAGGTTCATCAGTGGTATTCTCAAACTGAGCACCCCTTTGGAAAAGCATATTTCTAGGTTTGGAATCTGTTCCTGAAATATGGCACTGGCAATAGTTCTTGCTTTTGCACTGCTGTCTGGTCAGGCTAGTCTGAAGATGAAAGAAGGTTCATCAGTGGCATTCTCAAACTGAGCAACCTTTTGAAAAGGCGAGTTTCTAGGTTCGGAATCTGTCCCTGCAATATGGCACTGGCAATATTTCTTGCTTTTGCACTGCTGTCTGGTCAGGCTGGTATGAAGATGAAAGAAGGTTCATCAGGGGTATTCTCAAACTGAGCGCCACTTTGGAAAGGCACATTTCTAGCTTTGGAATCTCTGCCTGAAATCGGGCACTGGCAATATTTCTTGCTGTTGCACTGCTGTCTGGACAAGCTGGTCTGAAGATGAAAGAAGGTTCATCAGTGGTATTGTCAAACTGAGTACCCCTTTGCAAAGGCACATTTCTAGCTTTGGAATATGTCCCTGAAATATGGCACTGACAATATTTCTTGCTTTTGCACTACTGTTTGGTCAGGCTGGTCTGAAGATGAAAGAAGGTTCATTAGTGGTATTCTCAAACTAAGCAACCCTTTGGAAAGGCACATTTCTAGCTTTGGAATCTGTCCCTGAAATATGGCACTGGCAATATTTCTTGATTTTGCACTGCTGTCTGGTCAGGCTGGTCTGAAGATGAAAGAAGGTTCATCAGTGGTATTCTCAAACTGAGCACCCCTTTGGAAAGGCACATTTCTAGCTTTGGAATCTGTCCCTGAAATATGGCACTGGCAATATTTCTTGCTTTTGCTGTGCTGTCTGTTCAAGCTGGTCTGAAGAAGAAAGAAGGTTCATCAGTGGTATTCTCAAACTGTGCACCCTTTTGGAAAGGCATTTTTCTAGCTTTGGAATCTGTCCCTTAAATATGGCACTGGCAATATTTTTCCTTTTACACTGCTGTCTGCTCAGGGGCTGGTGTGAAGATGAAAAAAGGGTCATCAGTGGTATTCTCAAACTGAGCACCCCTTTGTAAAGGCACATTTTTAGCTTTGGAATCTGTCCCTGAAATATGGCGCTGGCAATATTTCTTGCTTTTGCATTACTGTCAGGTCAGGCTGGTCTGAAGATTAAAGAAGAATCATAAGTGGTATTCTCAAAGTGAGCACCACTTTGGAAAGGCACATTTCTAGCTTTGGAATCTGTCCCTGAAATACGGCACTGACAATATTTCTTGCTTTTGCACTACTGTCTGGTCAGGCTGGTCTGAAGATGAAAGAAGGTTCAACAGTGGTATTCTCAAACTGAGCACCCCTTTGGAAAGGCACATTTCTAGCTTTGGAATCTGTCCCTGAAATATGGCACTTGCAATATTTCTTGATTTTGCACTGCTGTCTGGTCAGGCTGGTCTGAAGATGAAAGAAGGTTCTTCAGTGCTATTCTCAAACTAAGCACCCCTTTGGAAAGGCACATTTCTAGCTTTTGAATCTGTCCCTGAAATATGGCACTGGCAATATTTCTTGCTTTTGCACTGCTGTCTGGACAGGCTGGTCTGAAGATGAAAGAAGGTTCATCAGTGGTATTCTCAAAGTGAGCACCCCATTGGAAAGGCACATTTCTAGCTTTGGAATCTGTCCCTGAAATATGGCACTGGCAATATTTCTTGCTTTTGCAATGCTGTCTGGTCAGGCTGGTCTGAAAATTAAAGAAGGTTCATCAGTGGTATTCTCAAACTGAGCAGCCTTTTGGAAAGGCACATTTCTCGCTTTGGAATCTGTCTCTGAAATATGGCACTGCAATATTTCTAGCTTTTACACTGCTTTCTGGACAGGGTGGTCTGAAGATGAAAGAAGGTTCATCAGTGGTATTCTCAAACTGAGCACCCCTTTGGAAAGGCACATTTCTAGCTTTGGAATTTGTCCCTGCAATATGTCACCAGCAATATTTCTTGCTTTTGCACTGCTATCTGGTCAGGCTGGTCTGCAGATGAAAGAAGGTTCATCAGTGGTATTCTCAAACTGAGCACTCCTCTGGAAAGGTACATTTCTAGCTTTGGATTCTGTCTCTGAAATATGGAACTGGCAATATTTCTTGCATTTGCACTGCTGTCTGGACAGGCTGGTCTGAGATGAAAGAAGGTTCATCAGTGGTATTCTCAAACTGAGCTCCCCTTTGGAAATGCACATTTCCAGCTTTGGAATCTGCCCCTGCAATATTGCACTGGCAATATGTCTTGTTTTTGCACTGCTGTCTGGTCAGGCTGGTCAGAAGATGAAAGAAGGTTCATCAGTGGTATTCTCAAACAGAGCACCCCTTTAGAAAGGCACATTTCTAGCTTTGGAATCTGTCCCTGAAACATGGAACTGGCAATATTTCTTGCTTTTTTACTGCTGTCTGGTCAGGCTGGACTGAAGATGAAAGAATGTTCATCACTGGTATTCTCCAACTAAGCACCCCTTTGGAAAGGCAATTTTCTAGCTTTGGAATCTGTCCCTGAAACAAGGCACTGGCAATATTTCTTCCTTTTGCACTGCTATCTGGTTAGGTTGGTCTGAAGATAAAAGAAGGTTCATCAGTGGTATTCTCAAACTGAGCACCCCTTTGGAAAGGCACATTTCCAGCTTTGGAATCTGTCCCTGCAATATGGCACTGACAATAGTTCTTGCTTTTGCACTGCTGTCTGGTCAGGCTGGTTTGAAGATGAAAGAAGGTTCATCAGTGGTATTCTCAAACTGAGCACCACTTTGGAAAGGCATATTTTTAGGTTTGGAATCTGTTCCTGAAATATGGCACTGACAATAGCTCTTGCTTTTGCACTGCCGTCTGGTCAGGCTGTTCTGAAGATGAAAGAAGGTTCATCAGTGGTATTCTCAAACTGAGCACCCCCTTGGAAAGGCATATTTCTAGCTTTGGAATCTGTCCCTGAAATATGGCACTGGCAATATTTCTTGCTTTTGCACTGCTGTCTAGTCAAGCTGGTCTGAAGATGAAAGAAGGTTCATCAGTGGTATTCTCAATCTGAGCATCCCTTTGGAAAGGCATATTTCTAGGTTTGGAATCTGTTCCTGAAAAATGGCACTGGCAATAGCTCTTGCTTTTGCACTGCTGTCTGGTCAGGCTGGTCTGAAGATGAAAGAAGGTTCATCAGTGGTATTCTCAAACTGTGCACCCCTTTGGAAAGGCACTTTTCTAGCTTTGGAATCTGTCCCTGAAATATGGCACTGGCAATATTTTTCCTTTTACACTGCTGTCTGCTCAGGGGCTGGTGTGAAGATGAAAGAAGGGTCATCAGTGGTATTCTCAAACTGAACTCCCTTTTGGAAAGGCACATTTCTAGCTTTGGAATCTGTCCCTGAAATATGGCACTGGTAATATTTCTTACTTTTGCACTGCTGTCCAGACAGGCTGGTTTGAAGATGAACTAAGGTTCATCAGTGGTATTCTCAAACTGAGCACCCATTTGGAAAGGCACATTTCTAGCTTTGGAATCTGTCCCTGAAATATGGCACAGGCAATATTTATTGCTTTTGCACTACTGTCTAGTCAGGCTGGTCTGAAGATGAAATAAGATTCAAACGTGGTATTCTCAAACTGAGTACCCCTTTGGAAAGGCAAATTTCTAGCTTTGGAATAGGCTGGTCAGGCTGGTCTGAAGATGACAGAAGGTTCAACAGTGGTATTCTCAAAATGAGCACCCCTTTGGAAAGGCACATTTCTAGCTTTGGAATCTGTCCCTGAAATATGGCACTGGCAACATTTCTTGATTTTGCACTGCTGCCTGGTCAGGCTGGTCTGAAGATGAAAGAAGGTTCATCAGTGCTATTCTCAAACTGAGCACCCCTTTGTAAAGGCAGTTTTCTAGCTTTGGAATCTGTCCCTGAAACAAGGCACTGGCAATATTTCTTCATTTTGCACTGCTGTCTGGTCAAGCTGGTCTGAAGATGCAAGAAGGTTCATCAGTGGTATTCTCAAAATGAGCACCCCTTTGGAAAGGAACATTTCTAGCTTTGGAATCTGTCCCTGAAGTATGGCACTAGCAATATTTCTTGCTTTTGCACTGCTGTCCAGACAGACTGGTTTGAAGATGAAAGAAGGTTCATCAGTGGTATTCTCAAACTGAGCACCCATTTGGAAAAGCACATTTCTAGCTTTGTAATCTGTTCCTGCAATATGGCACTGACAATATTTCTTGCTTTTGCAATGATGTCTGGTCAGGCTGGTCTGAAGATAAAATAATGTTCATCAGTGGTATTCTCAAACTGAGCACCCCTTTGGAAAGGCACATTTCTAGCTTTTGAATCTGTCCCTGAAATATGGCACTGGCAATATTTCTTGCTTTTGCAATGCTGTCTGGTCAGGCTGGTCTGAAAATTAAAGAAGGTTCATCAGTGGTATTCTCAAACAGAGCACCCCATTAGAAAGGCACATTTCCAGCTTTGGAATCTGTCCATGAAATATGGCAGTGGCAATATTTCTTGCTTTTTTCACTGCTGTCTGGTCTGAAGATGAAAAGAGGTTCATCAGTGGTATTATCAAACTGAGCACCCCTTTGGAAAGGCAGTTTTCTAGCTTTTGAATCTGTCCCCAAAACAAGGCACTGGCAATATTTCTTCATTTTGCACTGCTGTCTGGTCAAGCTGGTCTGAAGATAAAAGAAGGTTCATCAGTGGTATTCTCAGACTGAGCACCCCTTTGGAAAGGCACATTTCCAGCTTTGGAATCTGTCCCTGCAATATGGCACTGACAATAGTTCTTGCTTTTGCACTGCTTTCTGGTCATGCTGGTCTGAAGATGAAAGAAGGTTCATCAGTGGTATTCTCAAAGTGAGCACCCCATTGGAAAGGCACATTTCTAGCTTTGGAATCTGTCCCTGAAATATGGCACTGGCAATATTTCTTGCTTTTGCACTGCTGTCCAGACAGGCTGGTTTGAAGATGAACTAAGGTTCATCAGTGGTATTCTCGAACTGAGCACCCATTTTGAGAGGCACATTTCTAGCTTTGGAATCTGTCCCTGAAATATGGCACAGGCAATATTTATTGCTTTTGCACTACTGTCTGGTCAGGCTGGTCTGAAGATGAAATAAGATTCAAACGTGGTATTCTCAAACTGAGCACCCCTTTGGAAAGGCACATTTCTAGCTTTGGAATAGGCTGGTCAGGCTGGTCTGAAGATGACAGAAGGTTCAACAGTGGTATTCTCAAAATGAGCACCCCTTTGGAAAGGCACATTTCTAGCTTTGGAATCTGTCCCTGAAATATGGCACTGGCAACATTTCTTGATTTTGCACTGCTGTCTGGTCAGGCTGGTCTGAAGATGAAAGAAGGTTCATCAGTGCTATTCTCAAACTGAGCACCCCTTTGTAAAGGCAGTTTTCTAGCTTTGGAATCTGTCCCTGAAACAAGGCACTGGCAATATTTCTTCATTTTGCACTGCTGTCTGGTCAAGCTGGTCTGAAGATGAAAGAAGGTTCATCAGTGGTATTCTCAAAATGAGCACCCCTTTGGATAGGAACATTTCTAGCTTTGGAATCTGTCCCTGAAGTATGGCACTAGCAATATTTCTTGCTTTTGCACTGCTGTCCAGACAGACTGGTTTGAAGATGAAAGAAGGTTCATCAGTGGTATTCTCAAACTGAGCACCCATTTGGAAAAGCACATTTCTAGCTTTGTAATCTGTTCCTGCAATATGGCACTGACAATATTTCTTGCTTTTGCAATGATGTCTGGTCAGGCTGGTCTGAAGATAAAATAATGTTCATCAGTGGTATTCTCAAACTGAGCACCCCTTTGGAAAGGCACATTTCTAGCTTTTGAATCTGTCCCTGAAATATGGCACTGGCAATATTTCTTGCTTTTGCAATGCTGTCTGGTCAGGCTGGTCTGAAAATTAAAGAAGGTTCATCAGTGGTATTCTCAATCTGAGCACCCCTTTGGAAAGGCACATTTCTAGCTTTGGAATCTGCCCCTGCAATATTGCACTGGCAATATTTCTTGTTTTTGCACTGCTGTCTGGTCAGGCTGGTCAGAAGATGAAAGAAGGTTCATCAGTGGTATTCTCAAACAGAGCACCCCTTTAGAAAGGCACATTTCCAGCTTTGGAATCTGTCCATGAAATATGGCAGTGGCAATATTTCTTGCTTTTTTCACTGTTGTCTGGTCTGAAGATGAAAAGAGGTTCATCAGTGATATTATCAAACTGAGCACCCCTTTGGAAAGGCAGTTTTCTAGCTTTGGAATCTGTCCCCAAAACAAGGCACTGGCAATATTTCTTCATTTTGCACTGCTGTCTGGTCAAGCTGGTCTGA
The DNA here is from genome assembly GCF_019279795.1 of Protopterus annectens. Lineage (NCBI taxonomy): Eukaryota > Metazoa > Chordata > Ceratodontiformes > Protopteridae > Protopterus > Protopterus annectens. Next base: position 1,663,240,606 of record NC_056733.1, on the reverse strand, counting down.
AGATAAAAGAAGGTTCATCAGTGGTATTCTCAATCTGAGCACCCCTTTGGAAAGGCACATTTCCAGCTTTGGAATCTGTCCCTGCAATATGGCACTGACAATAGTTCTTGCTTTTGCACTGCTTTCTGGTCATGCTGGTCTGAAGATGAAAGAAGGTTCATCAGTGGTATTCTCAAAATGAGCACCCCTTTGGAAAGGCACATTTCTAGCTTTGGAATCTGTCCCTGAAATATGGCACTAGCAATATTTCTTGCTTTTGCACTGCTGTCCAGACAGGCTGGTTTGAAGATGAAAGAAGGTTCATCAGTGGTATTCTCAAACTGAGCACCCATTTGGAAAGGCACATTTCTAGCTTTGTAATCTGTTCCTGCAATATGGCACTGACAATATTTCTTGCTTTTGCACTGCTGTCTGGTCAGGCTGGTCTGAAGATGAAAGAAGGTTCATCAGTGGTATTCTCAAATGGAGCACCCCTTTGGAAAGGCACTTTTCTAGTTTTGGAATCTGTCACTGAAATACAGCACTGGCAATATTTCTTCCTTTTGCACTGCTGTCTGGTCAGGCTTGTCTGAAGATGGAAGAAGGTTCATCAGTGATATTCTCAAACTGAACAGCCTTTTGGAAAGGCATATTTCTAGCTTTGGAATCTGTCCCTGAAATATGGCACTGGTAATGCTTCTTGCTTTTGCACTGCTGTCTGGTCAGGCTGGTCTGAAGATGAAAGAAGGTTCATCAGTGGTATTCTCAAACTGAGCACCCCTTTGGAAAGGCACATTTCTAGCTTTGGAATCTGTACCTGAAATATGTCACTGTTGATATTTCCTGCTCTTACACTGCTGTCTGGACAAGCTGGTCTGAAGATGAAAGAAGGTTCATCAGTGGTATTCTCAAACTGAGCACCACTTTGGAAAGGCACATGTCTAGCTTTGGAATATGTCCCTGAAATATGGCACTGGCAATATTTCTTGCTTGTGCACTGCTGTCTAGACAGGCTGGTATGAAGATGAAAGAAGGTTCATCAGTGGTATTCTCAACCGGAATACCTCTTTTGAAAGGCACATTTCTAGCTTTGGAATCTGTCCGTGCAATATGGCACTTGCAATATTTCTTGCTTTTGCACTGATGTCTGGTCAGGCTGGTCTGAGTATGAAAGAAGGTTCATCAGTGGTGTTGTCAAACTGAGCACCCATTTGGAAAGGCACATTTCTAGCTTTGGAATCTCTCCCTGAAATATGGCACTGGCAATATTTCATGCTTTTGCACTGCTGTCTGGTCAGGCTGGTCTGAAGATGAAAGAAGGTTCACCAGTGGTATTGTAAAATTGAGCACCCCTTTGGAAATGCACATTTCTAGCTTTGGAACCTGTCCCTGAAATATGGCACTGGCAATATTTATTGCTCTTACACTGCTGTCTGGACAAGCTGGTCTGATGATTAAAGAATTTTTAAACCCAAATGGCCCCTTTGGAAAAACATTTTTCTTTTTTGGGAATTGCCTGAAATATCCGGGCTTTTCTGCTTTGCAGCTGTCGGGAAGGGGGAAGTAAAGGGTTCTCATGGACTAAAGACACCCTTTTGGGAAAAGGTTTTATTTGGAACTGAAATTTCCTGTTTTTGCTTTTGTCGCTGGTCAGGTGGGAAGTAAAGGGTTCTCATGGACTAAAGGCCCCCTTTGGGGAATTTTCTGCGGGAATTGCCTGAAATATCCTTGCTTTTTTTCTGTTTTCAGCTGTCTGGAAAGGGTCTAAGATAAAAAAGGCTAGGGTTTTTTTAAAAACTGGACCCTTTGAAAGGCACATTTCTGTTTTGGGACTGTCCCTGTAGGCTGGCTTTTTTTGTTTTCATGTTCCCCAAGGCCCCTTTGGAAAAGAATTCACTGGATTTCCTGAATTTTGGAAAGGCAATTTCTGCTTTGGAATCTGCCCCTGTAGGCCCTGGCTTTTTTTGTTTTCATGGTTTCACTGGCTTGAAAGAATTCACTGGATTTCCTGAAATTTAAAAAGGCAATTTCTGCTTTAATCTGCCCCTGAAATTGGCCGGGAATTTTTTGGGTTTTCATGGTTTCACTGGCTTGAAAGAATTCACTGGTTTTCCCAAAATGGCCCCCTTTGGAAATTTTCTTTGGAATCTGCCCCAAAAGGGCCTGAAAAAAGTTTCATGGTTTAAAACTGGCTTTAAAAATTTCGGGGTTTTTAAACGGGCCCCTTTAAAAAGGCAATTTTTCTTTGGAATCTGCCCCTGTGGCCCTGGCAAATTTTTTTCATGTTCTAAACGGGGGGAAAAATTCACTGGATTTCCTGAATTTAAAAAGGCAATTTCTGTTTTGGGAATCTGCAAAATGGCTGAAATTTTTTGTTTTCAGGGTTTCACTGGCTGGAAAAGAATTCACTGGTTTTCCAAATGGCCCCCTTTGGAAAGGCTTTCTGTTTTGGGAAACTGCCCCTGAAAAGGCACTGGTTTTTCCCTTTTTTTGCACCTTTGGGAAAGGCTTTCTAAGTGGAATTTCAAAAATTTTTAAAACTGGAAATTTGGGGCACTTTCTAGTTTTGGTCTGTTGAAAAGGCACTGGAATTTTCCCTTTTTTCATTTTGGAAAGGGCTTCTAATTTTGGAATTTCGGGGTTTTTAAAACTGGCATTTTTGGGGCCTTTTTTAGTTTGGTCTGTTGAAAAATTTTTTTTTTTTTTCCCCCTTTGGAGGCTTTAAGTGGAATTTCGGGGTTTTTAAAACTGGAAAATTTGGGGCACTTTCTGCTTTGGTCTGTTGAAAAGGCACTGGAATTTTCCCTTTTTTGCACCCTTTGGAGGCTTTAAGTGGAATTTCGGGGTTTTTAAAACTGGCATTTGGGGCACTTTCTTTTTGGTCTGTTGAAAAGGCACTGGTTTTTCCCTTTTTCACCCTTGGAAAGGCTGGTTAAAAAATGGAAGGCACTGGATTTCCTGGCCCCCCTTTGGGGGCCTTTTATTTGGAATTTCCCTGAAATTACTGGAAAATTTTTTTTGAGGCTTAGGGCGGGCTGAAAGGGAAAGAATTTCGGGGTTTTCTCCTGGCACCCTTTGGGAAAAAGAATTCTATTTTGGAATTCTAAATTGGCATTTTGAAAGGCTTCGCTGGTCGGGTTTAAAGGGGAAATATTTTTAAAACTGCCACCATTTGGAATCTGTCCCTAAATTTGGAGGCAAATTTCTTTTTTGTTTGCTTTAAAAGGCTGGAAAAAAAGGGTTTCATTTTTAAAACTGAGATTTGGAAAGGGAATTTCATTTTGGATTTTTCCCTGAATTGGAGGCAAATTTTTTGTTTTTGACTGTTCTGGCATTTTCTTTTTGAAGGTTCTGTGGTTTCTAAATGAAGGAAAGGCATTTTTTTTAAAATTTTAAAACCCCTGGCAATTTCCCTTTTTTTGACTTTCGGGAGGCTGGCAAATGGGGTTCATCGTGGTACTCCTGAGATTTGGAAAGGGAATTTCTGTTTAACTGCCCAAATTGGGAAAAGGCAAATTTTTTGTTTTTGAATGTTCGGGAAAGGCTGGCAAGTGGAAGGTTAAAAGTGGTTTCTAAATGAGATTTTTGGGAAAAAATTTTTCCTTTGGAACTTTAAAAATTTGGGCCGGGGAATTTTTCTTCTTTTCCTGCTTCTGGGGCTGGTCGGTAAAAAAGGGTTAAGGGTTTCTAAAATGGTTTGGGAAAGGCACTTTAGGGAATTTCCCCTGAATTTGGGCCTGAAATATTTTTGCTTTTCCTTTTTTTGGTCGCTGGTCGGGGGTTTAAAGAATTCAAGGGTTTTTTGGCCCCCCTTTGGGGAATTTTTTTTTTTCCCCAAATTCCTTTTTTTCCCTGGGGGGGGGGGTTTTTAAAGGGAAAATTACGGGTTTTTTGGCCCCTTTAAAAATTTTTTTTTAAAACTGCCCAAATATCCCTTTTTTTTTTTGCATTTTTGAGGGGGGAAAAAAAGGGTTTAATGGCCCAAAAAACCCCCTTTAAAAAAATTTCTCTTTGAACCCCAAAATCCTTTTTTCTGCTTTTGCCGGTTTTGGGGGGGGGGAAAAAAGGGTTTCAACCCGGGAACCCTTTGGGGGGGGAAAAAAAATTTTGGCAGGTTTTCTTTTTTCCCTTGGTCGGGGCGGGGAAAAAAAAAATTTTTTTTAAAACCCCCCAAAAAAACCCTTTTGTTTTCCCCTTTTAAAATGGGGAATTTCTTGTTTTTCCGGGGGGTTTTTTTAAAGAAAAGGGGTTAAAGTTTTTTAAAACCCCCTTTAAAAAATTTTTTTGGGAATTGTCCCTGAAATATGGCACTGGCAATATTTCTTGCTTGCACTGCTGTCTGGCAGGCTGGTTGAAGATGAAAGAAGGTTCATCAGTGGTTTCCCAAAGAACCCTTTCACATTTCTAGCTTTGGAATCTGCCAAAATTGGAAATTTTTTTTTTGCACTGTGTCTGGTCAGGCTGGTCTGAAATGAAAGAAGGTTCATCAGTGGTTTTCAAACTGAGCACCCTTTGGAAAGGCACTTTCAGCTTTGGAATTTTCCCTGAAACACTGGCAATATTTCTTGTTTTTGCACTGCTGTCTGGTCAGGCTGGTCTGAAGATGAAAAAAGGGTTTCCCAGGGGTATTTAAATGACCCCCTTTTGGGAAAGGCAATTTCTAGCTTTGGAACTGCCCCTGAAATATGGCACTGGAATATTTTTGCTTTTTTTTCAGGGGTCTAAAAAAATTTTAAAAATAAAGGGTATTCTAAAACTGACACCCTTTGGAAAGGCACATTTCTAGTTTGGAATCTGCCCCAAATATGGCATTTTTCTTGCTTTTGACGCTGTCGGGAAGTGGGAAGTAAAGGGTTCTCATGGACCAAAATAAAACCCCCTTTTGGGGTTTTCTGCGGGAATTGCCTGAATATCCGGGCTTTTCTTGCTTTTGTCGCTGGTCAGGTGGGAAGTAAAGGGTTCTCAGGGTTTTCCCTGAGCCCCCTTTGGGATTTTTTTGGAATTGCCCTGAAATATCCGGGCTTTTTGTTTTGCAGCTGTCGGGAAGTGGGAAGTAAAGGGTTCTCATGGACTAAAGGCCCCCTTTGGGAATTTTCTGCGGGAATTGCCCTGAAAATCAGGGCTTTTCTTGTTTTTGCAGCTGTCAATTTTTGGAAAAGGGTTCTCATGGACTAAATGCCCCCTTTGGGGAATTTTCTGCGGGAATTGCCCTGAAATATCCGGGCTTTTCTTGTTTTTGCAGCTGTCGGGATTTTGGGAAGTAAAGGGTTCTCATGGACTAAAGGCCCCCTTTGGGGAATTTTCTGCGGGAATTGCCCTGAAATTCCGGGCTTTTCTTGCTTTTGACGGTCTGGTAGGGGTCTAAGATAAAAAAGGCCTGGACCAAATCCCCCCTTTGGGAAAAGGCCATTTTTTTTGGGAATTTCCCCTGTTTTCCGGGCTTTTCGCTTTTCCTGGGGGAAAGGGTCTAAGATAAAAAAAAAGGGTTTTTTGGGGCCCCGGGAAAGGCATTTTAAAATTTAAATTGCCCTGTTGGCACTGGAAAATTTTTTGTTTCATGTTCTAAACTGGCAAAGAAAAAGGCACATTATTTAAACTGGCCCGAAAGGCACATTTCTGCTTTGGAATCTGCCCCAAAATAGGCCCTGGCAAATTTTTTTTCACGGTTTCACTGGCTTGAAAAAGGCATATTATTTAAACGGGCCCCTTTGGGAAAAGGCAATTTCTGCTTTGGAATCTGCCCCTGTATGGAAAATTTTTTGTTTTCATGGTTTCACGGGCTTGAAAAAGGCATATTTTTTTAAAGGGCCCCCTTTTGAAAGGAATTTCTTTTTTTGGAATCTGCCCCTGTAGGCCCTGGAAAATTTTTTGTTTCATGTTCTAAAACTGGCTTTGGAAGGCACATTATTTAAAAGGTTTAAAAGGCCCTTTTTGCTTTGGATCTGCCCCGGGCCAAAAAGTTTTCAGTGGTTTCACTGGCAAATGAAAGAATTCACTGGATTTCCTGAAATTTAAAAAGGCAATTTCTGTTTTGGGAATCTGCCCCAAAAAAATTGGCAGGAATTTTTTTTTTTTTTTTTTGATTTTCTGGCACTTTGGAAAAGAATTCACTGGATTCCAAATGGCCCCCTTTGGAAAAATTTTTGCTTTGGAATCTTCTGTAGGCCCTGGAAAATTTTTTGTTTTCATGGGGCACTGGCTTGAAAGAATTCACTGGATTTCCTGAATTTAAAAAGGCAATTTCTTTTGGGGGAATCCCCCCAAAAAAATTGGCAGGGAAAGTTTCATTTTTCAACGGCTTTGAAAGAAAAATTCACTGGATTTCCCAAATGGCCCCCCTTTGGAAAAATTTCTGCTTTGGAATCTGCCCCTGTAGGCCCTGGCAATATTTTCGGGTTTTAAACCTGGCCTTTGAAAGAAAAATTCACTGGATTTCCTGAATTTGGGGCACTTTCTGCTTTGGTCTGTTTGAAAAAGGCACTGGTTTTTCCCTTTTTTTGCACCTTTGGAAAGGCTTTTAAAAAAAAGGGGTTTAAATTTTTTTTCCAAATCCCCCTTTGGGAAAGGCCTTTCAGTTTGGTTGTTGAAAAAGGCACTGGTTTTTCCCTTTTTTTGCACCTTTGGCACTGGTTGAAGTGAAAAAGGCACTGGATTTCCTGGCCCCTTTGGAAAGGTTTTTGTTTGGAATTTCCCCTGGAAAAAATTTTTCTTTTTGATTTCTGGTGGGGTTCGGGTGAAAAAGGCACTGGTATTTCCTGGCACCCTTTGGAAAGGCTTTTATTTTGGAATTTCCTGTCACGGTTTTTTTTTTGGCACTCTGTTGGAACGGGTCAAAAAAAAAGGCACTGGATTTTCCCCCTTTGGGAAACCTTTCTCTTTGGTCTGTTGAAAAGGCACTGGAATTTTTTTGCTTTTGAGGCTTCGCTGGTCGGGTAAAAAAGGCACTGGATTTCCTGGCACCCCTTTGGGGGCCCTTTTATTTTGGAATTTCCCTGAAATTACTGAAAAATTTTTTGGCACTCTTTTGGGTACGGGTCTTGAAAAAGGCACTGGCCAAATCCCCTTTAAAAACCCTTTCTGCTTTGGTCTGTTGAAAAGGCAGGGGTTTTTCCCTTTTTTTGCACCTTTGGAAAGGCTTTTTAAAAAAATTTTTTCCATGGTATTCAAAATGGCCCCCCTTTGGGGGCCCTTTTATTTTGAACCCCCCTAAATTGGATAAATTTTTTTCCTTTTTTTGAGCGTTTCGGGTGGTCGGGAAATGAAAAAGGCACGGGGTTATTTCCTGGGCCCCCTTTAAAAGGCCCTTTTTTTTTGGAATTTCCTGTTTTAAACTGGTTTTTTTTTTGCACTCTTCTGGACTGTCTAAAAGGGAAAAGGAATTTTTATTTAAAAACCTTTGGAAAGCTTTTCTATTTTGGTTTTTTCCCTGAAATTACTGGAAAATTTTTGGCACTCGTTGGACGGGCTGAAATGAAAGAAGGTTCTATGGATTCTCCGGGCCCCCCCCCTTTGGAAAGGAATTTCATTTTGGAAATTTTCCTGAAATTGGAGGAATTTTGCTTTAACTGTTCGGGAAATGGCTGAAATGGGGTTTCAGGGGTTTCCAAACCCCCCCTTTGGAAAGGAATTTCTATTTTGGAATTTCCTGAAATTGGAGGAAAATTTTTTTTTTTTTTTCCGGGTTAAGATGAAAAATTCTCTGGATTTTTTAAAACCCTTTGAAAGGAATTTCTATTTTGGAAATTTTCCAAATTGGAGGAAATTTTTTTGTTTTGATTGGGGGTTTCGAAAAGAAAGAATTTCGGGGTTTTAAAACTGGCCCCTTTGGAAAGGAATTTCTAGTTTAATTTTCCCTGAAATTGGAGGAAATTTTTTTGTTTTTGACTGTTCGGGATGGCAAATGGGGTTCACGGGGTTTTAAAACGGGCCCCCGGGAAAGGCACATTTTATTTAACTGCCCCTTTGGAGGCAAATTTTACTGGTTCGGGAAAATGGCTGGAAAAAAGGGTTACAGGGGTTTTCCAACCCCCCGGGAAAGGGAATTTCATTTTGGAAATTTTCCCTGAAATTGGAGGCAAATTTTTTGTTTTTGATGTTCTAAAATTTTAAAAATGAAAAATTCTCTGGATTCTCCCTGACACCCTTTGGAAAGGAATTTCATTTTGGAAATTTTCCCGAAATTGGAGGCAAATTTTTTGTTTTTGACTGTTCGGGATGGCTGAAATGGGTTTTCATAGTGGTACTCCTGAGATTTGAAAGGGAATTTCTGTTTAACTGCCCAAATTGGAGGCAAAATTTTTTGTTTTGACTTTTCTGGGGGCTGGCAAATGGGGTTCATCGTGGTACTCCTGAGATTTAAAAGGGAATTTCATTTTGGAATTGTCCCAAATTGGCATTGGAATTTTTTTGTTTCCCTGCCCTTAAAGGCTGGCAAAAAAAAAGGGTTACATGGTTTTAAAACGGGCATTTAAAGGGAATTTCATTTTGGAAATTTTCCCTGAAATTGGAGGCAATTTTTTTGTTTTGATCTGTCGGAGGGGCAAATGGGGTTCATCGTGGTTTCTAAATGAAAATTTTAAAGGAATTTCATTTTGAACCCCTTTGGAGGCAATTTCTTTTGATCTGTCGGGATGGCTGAAATGGGGTTCATCGTGGTACTCCTGAGATTTGGAAAGGGAATTTCTATTTTGGAAATTTTTCCTGAAATTGGAGGAAAATTTTTTTGTTTTTGACTGCTGTTGGCACTGGCAAATAAAAAATTCACGGGGTTTTCCAAACTGGCCCTTTGGAAAAGGGAATTTCATTTTGGAAATTTTCCCTAAAATTTGGGAGGCAAATTTTTTGCTTTACTGTTCTGAAAGGCTGGAAAAAAAAGGGGTTTCAGGGGTTTCTAAAACGGGCCCCCCTTTGGAAAAGGGAATTTCATTTTGGAAATCTCCCGAAATTGGAGGAAATATTTTTTGTTTTGACTTTCGGGAGGCTGGCAAGTGGGGTTCATCGTGGTTTTCTCCTGAGATTTGGAAAGGGAATTTCATTTTGGAAATTTTCCCTGAAATTGGAGGAAATATTTCTGTTTTTGACTGTTCGGGAGGCGGGCAAGTGGGGTTCACGGTTTTTAAAACTCCCCCTTTAAAGGCACATTTTATTTAACTGCCCTTTGGAGGCAAATTTTTGTTTTTGACTGTTCTGGGGGGGTTAAAATTTTGGGTTCATCGTGGATTCTAAATAAAGACCCTTTAAAAACCACTAGCTTTAAAAATTTTCCCCTAAATTTTTCTTTTTTTTCTGGTCAGGCGGGTCTGAAGTGGAAGTTAAGGGTTTCTAAAATGGATTTAAAGGCACTTTTGGGAATTTCCCCAAAAATTTGGGCCGGGAATATTTTTTGCTTTTCTGCTTTGGGCAGGCTGGTCAAGGGGAAAAAAGGGTTAAGGGTTTCTAAAATGGATTTAAAGGCACTTTTTAGCTTTAATTTTTAAAAGGGCCGGGAATATTTTTTGTTTTTGCTGCTGCTGCGGCGGCGGGTGAAAGAAGGAAGGGTTTCTAAAATGGATTTAAAGGCACTTTTATTGGGGGAATCTGTCCCTGAAATATGGCACTGGCAATTTTTCTTGCTTTGCATGCTGTCGGCAGGCTGGTCTGAAGATGAAAGAAGGTTCATCAGTGGTTTTCAAACTGAGCCCCCTTTGGAAAGGCCATTTCTAGCTTTGGAATCTGTCCCTGAAATATCCGGGCTTTTTTGGACTCTGTCTGGTCAGGCTGGTCTGAAGATGAAAGAAGGTTCATCAGTGGTATTTAAAACTGAGCACCCTTTGGGAAAGGCACATTTTTTTGGAATTGTCCCTGAAATATGGCACTGGCAATATTTCTTGCTTTTGCATGCTGTCTGGTCAGGCTGGTTGAAGATGAAAGAAGTTATCAGTGGTATTCTCAAACTGAGCACCCCTTTGGAAAGGCACATTTCTAGTTTTGGGAATTTTTCTGTTCCTGGCAATATTTTTTGCTTTTTGCCTGTGGGGTTAAATGAAAGAAGGTTCATCAGTGGTATTCTCAAACTGAGCCCCTTTTTGGAAAGGCACATTTCTGCTTGGGAATCTGTCCCTGAAATATGGCACTGGCAATATTTTGTTTTTGCACTGCTGTCGGCAGGCTGGTCTGAAGATGAAAGAAGGTTCATCAGTGGTATTCTCAAACTGAGCCCCCCTTTTGGGAAAAGGGAAACCTAGCTTTGGAATCTGTCCCTGAAATATGGCACTGGCAATATTTTTGTTTTGACTCTGTCTGGCAGGCTGGTCTGAAGATGAAAGAAGGTTCATCAGTGGTATTCTCAAACTGAGCCCCTTTGGAAAGGAATTTCTAGCTTTGGAATCTGTCCCTGAAATATGGCACGGCAATATTTCTTGTTTTGCACTGCTGTCTGGCAGGCTGGTCTGAAGATGAAAGAAGGTTCATAGGGTATTCTCAAACTGAGCCCCCCTTTTGGGAAAGGCACATTTCTAGTTTTGGGAATCTGTCCCTGAAATATGGCTTTTTCTTTTTTCCCTGCTTTGGGGTCAGGTGGGAAGTAAAGGGTTCTCATGGTTTTTAAAGGCCCCCCTTTGGGGGACTTTCTATTTGGAACTCCCCAAAATTCCCTGGAAATATTTTTTTAGCTTCTGGGGGTGGGAAGTAAAGGGTTCTCATGGACTAAACGACCCCTTTGGAAAGGCCATTTTGCTTTGGAATTTCCCCTGTTGGGCACGGGCTTTTCTTTTGTTTTTTGGGGGGGGTCTAAGAAAAAAAATTCTCATGGACTAAAGGCCCCCTTTGGGGAATTTTCTGCTTTAATTGCCCTGAAATATCCTGGTTTTCTTGCTTTTCGCTGGTCAGGTGGGAAGTAAAGGGTTCTCATGGACTAAAGGCCCCCTTTGGGGAATTTTCTGCGGGAATTGCCCTAAATATCCGGGCTTTTCTTGCTTTGCAGCTGTCGGGAGGTGGGAAGTAAAGGGTTCTCATGGACCCCAAAAGCCCCCTTTGGGAATTTTCTGCGGGAATTGCCCTGAAATATCCCTGCTTTTCTTGCTTTTGCCGGCTGGTCAGGTGGGAAGTAAAGGGTTCTCATGGACTAAAGGCCCCCTTTAAAAAATTTTCTGCGGGAATTGCCCTGAAATATCCAAATTTTTGTTTTGCAGCTGTCTGGTAGGGGTCTAAGATAAAGAATTTAAGGGTTTTTTTAAAAACTGACCCCTTTAAAAGGAATTTCTGCTTTGGAACTGTCCCTGTAGGCCCTGGCAAATTTTTTTAATGTTTTCATGGCAAATTTAAAAAGGCACATTATTTAACGGGCCCCCTTTAAAAAGGCAATTTCTGCTTTGGAACTCCCCTAAATAGGCCCGGGCAAATTTTTTTTTTTTTCACTGGCTTGAAAAAGGCACATTATTTAAACGGGCATTTAAAAAGGCAATTTCTGCTTTAACTGTCCCTGTAGGCCCGGGTTTTTTTTTGGAGTTCTGGTATTTCTAAAATAAAAAGGCACATTATTTAAACGGGCCCCTTTTGGAAAGGCATTTTCATTTAATCTTCCCTGTTGGCACTCAAATTTTTTTTCATGTGTTTTCACGGGCTTGAAAAAGGCACATTATTTAAACTCCCCCCTTTAAAAAGGAAATTTTTGGGGTCTTCCTGTTGGCACTGGCAAATTTTTTTTCACGGTTTCACGGGCTTAAAAAGGGCACATTATTTAAACGGGCCCCTTTTGGAAAGGCAATTTCTGCTTTGGAATTTTTCAAAAAAATTGGCCGGGAATAGTTTTCATGTTTCTCACTGGCGGGAAAGAATTCACTGGATTTCCTGAATTTAAAAAGGCAATTTCTGCTTTGGAATCTGCCCCTGTAGGCCCTGGAAAATTTTTTGTTTTCATGTTCTACGGCCTGGAAAAGAATTCACTGGATTTCCTGAATTTAAAAAGGCAATTTTTGCTTTGGAATCTGCCCCTGTAGGCCTGGAAAATTTTTTGTTTCATGTTCCACTGGCTTGAAAGAATTCACTGGATTCTCCTGAATTTGGGAAAAGGCCATTTCTGCTTTGGAATCTGCCCCAAAAAAATTGGCAGGGAAATTTTTTTTTTTTTTTGATCCTGGCACTTTGAAAGAAAATTCACTGGATTTCCTGAATTTAAAAAGGCAATTTCTGCTTTGGAACTGTCCCTGAAAAGGCCCTGGAAAATTTTTTGTTTTCACGTGTTTCACGGGCTTGAAAGAATTCACTGGATTTCCTGAATTTAAAAAGGCAATTTGCTTTGGAATCTGCCCCTGTAGGCCCTGGAAAATTTTTTGTTTTCATGGTTTCACTGGCTTGAAAGAATTCACTGGATTTCCTGAATTTAAAAAGGCAATTTCTGTTTTGGGAATTGCCCCTGAAAATGGCCGGTTTTTGTTTTCATGGTTTCACTGGCTTGAAAGAATTCACTGGTTTTCCCAAAAAGGCCCCCTTTGGAAAAATTTTTTTTTGAATCTGCCCCAAAAAAATTGGCCGGGAATATTTTTTTCATGTTTTTCGGCTTTGAAAGGAAAATTCACTGGATTCCAAATGGCCCCCTTTGGAAAAATTTCTGCTTTAAATCTGCCCCAAAAAAATTGGCCGGGTAGTTTTCATGTTTTTCGGCCTGGAAAAGAATTCACTGGATTCCAAATGGCCCCCTTTGGAAAAATTTCTGCTTTGGAATCTGCCCCAAAAAAATTGGCGGGAATAGTTTCATGTTCTGGGGGGCCTGGAAAAGAATTCACTGGATTCCAAATGGCCCCCCTTTGGGGCCTTTTCTGCTTTAAAAATTGCCCCTGAAAAGGGAGGAAATTTTCTTTTTTTTTCCCGGGAAAAGGGGAAAGAATTCACTGGATTTAAAACTGAATTTAAAAGGCAATTTCTGCTTTGGAATCTGCCCCAAAAAAATTGGCCTGAAATTTTTTGTTTTTATGTTTTTCGGCCTGGAAAAGAATTCACTGGATTCCAAATGGCCCCCTTTGGAAACCTTTCTGTTTTGGGAACTGCCCCTGAAAAGGGAGGAAATTTTCTTGTTTTAAAAACCCTGGCACTTTGGAAAAGAATTCACTGGATTTCCTGAACCCCTTTGGAAACCTTTCTGCTTTGGAACTGCCCAAAATGGGCAATTTTCTTTTTGCACCTTTGGGGGGTTTTAAAGTGGAATTTCGGGGTTTTTAAAACGGCATTTGGGTTTCAGTTTTGGGAAACTGCCCCTGAAAAGGCATGGTTTTTCCCTTTTTTTCCCCCTTTTTCTGGTTGAAGTGAAAAAAGGCACTGGATTTCCTGGCCCCCTTTGGGGGCCCTTTTAGTTTGGAAGTAAAAAATTGGATAAATTTTTTTCCTTTTTTGAGCTTCTGGCCTGGTCGGGTAAAAAAGGAAATTTGGATTTCCTGGCACCCTTTGGGGGCCCTTTAGTTTAAGTCCCTGAAATTACTGAAAATTTTTTTTTGGGGGTTTTTTTCGGGTGAAAAAGGCACTGGATTTCCTGGCACCCCTTTGGGGGCCCTTTTATTTTGGAACCCCCCAAAATTGGATAAATTTTTTTCCTTTTGAGCTTCTGCCGGGGGTTTGGGTGAAAAAGGCACTGGATTTCCTGGCCCCCTTTGGAAAGGAAAGTTTAATTTTTTCCAAATTGGCACCTTTTTTGGCACTCTGTTGGACGGGTCAAAAAAAAGGCACTGGATTTCCGGGCACCCCTTTAAAAAGGGTTTTTTTTTGGGAATTTCCTGTTTTAAACTGGAAAATTTTTTGGCACTCGTTGGACGGGCTGAAATAAAAGAATTCTTGTTTCTCCTGGGGGTTTTTGGGGAAAGGGAATTTCTGTTTAACTCCCCCTTTGGAGGAATTTTTTTTTGATCTGCCCCGGAGGCTGGCAAATGGGGTTCATCGTGGTACTCCTGAGATTTAAAGGCACATTTTATTTAACCCCCCCTTTGGAGGCAAATTTTGTTTAATCTGTCGGGAAAGGGGAAATGGGGTTCACGGGGTTTTAAAACGGGCCCCCCGGGAAAGGGAATTCTAGTTTAAATTGCCCTTTGGAGGCAAATTTTTTGCTTTGACTGTTCTGAAATGGTTGAAATGGGGTTCACGGGGTTTTAAAACTGGTTTTTAAAGGGAATTTCATTTTGGAAATTTTCCCTGAATTGGAGGCAAATTTTTTGTTTTTGACTGTTCGGGAGGCTGGCAAATGGGGTTCACGGGGTTTTAAAACTGGCCCGGGAAAGGGAATTTCATTTTGGAAATTTTCCCCTGAAATTGGAGGCAAATTTCTGTTTTTGATCTGTCGGGAGGCTGGCAAATGGGGTTCACGGGGTTTTAAAACGGGCCCCCCTTTGGAAAAGGGAATTTCTGTTTAACTGCCCTTTGGAGGCAATTTTTTTGTTTCCGGGTTTGGCACTGGCAAATTTTTGGGTTCATCGTGGTACTCCTGAAAATTTGGAAAGGGAATTTCATTTTGGAATTTCCCTGAAAGGAGGCAAATTTTTTGTTTTTGACTGCTTTTGGAATTTGGTTGAAGGGTTTAAAGGTTTCAAAAAAAACCGGGGGTTTTTAAAGGAAAATTTCTGCTTTGGAATCCCAAAAGGGGAAAAATTTTTTAATTTTTTTCCCCTTTTTGAGGGGTCTAAGATAAAGAATTTCCATTTTTTAAACGGGCCCTTTGGGGAATATTTCTGCTTTGGAATCTGCCCCTGAAAAGGCCCTGGAAAATTTTTTGATTTTCACTGTTCTAAAACTGGCTTGAAAGAATTCACTGGATTTCCTGAAAAAAGGCAATTTCTGCTTTAATCTGCCCCTGAAAAGGCTGGCTTTTTTTGTTTTCATGTTTTCAAACTGGCGGGAAAGAATTCACTGGATTTCCTGAAATTTTAAAAAGGCAATTTCTGCTTTGGAATCTGCCCCTGTAGGCCCTGGCTTTTTTTGTTTTCACGGTTTCACTGGCTTGAAAGAATTCACTGGATTTCCTGAAATTTTAAAAAGGCAATTTTGCTTTGGATCTGCCCCTGAAATTGGCCGGGAATTTTTTGGGTTTTCATGGTTTCACTGGCTTGAAAGAATTCACTGGTTTTTCCCTGAATTTAAAAAGGCAATTTCTGCTTTGGAATCTTTTCCAAAAATTGGCCGAATAGTTTCATGTTCTACGGCTTTGAAAGAAAAATTCACTGGATTTCCGGGAAATTTAAAAAGGCAATTTTCTTTGGAATCTGCCCCTGTTGGCCCTGGAAAATTTTTTGGGTTTCACTGTTCTCGGCTTTGAAAAGAAAAATTCACTGGATTTCCTGAATTTAAAAAGGCAATTTCTGCTTTGGAATCTGCCCAAATTGGCCTGAATATTTTTTTTTCATCTGTTTCACTGGCTTGAAAAAGGCACATTATTTAAACTGCCATTTAAAAAGGCAATTTCTGCTTTGGAACTCCCCTGTTGGCACTGGAAAATTTTTTGTTTTCATGGTTTCACGGGCTTGAAAGAATTCTGGGGTTTTTTAAACGGGCCCCCTTTGAAAGGCAATTTCTGTTTTTGGAATCTGCCCCTGTAGGCCCTGGAAAAAAATTTTTTTACATGTTCTCAACGGGCAAATTTAAAGAATTCACTGGATTCCAAATAGGCCCCCCTTTGGAAAATTTCTGCTTTGATCTGTCCCGGGAAAATTTTTTGTTTTCATGGTTTCACGGGCTTGAAAGAATTCACTGGATTTTTCCCCCTTTAAAAAGGCAATTTCTGCTTTGGAATCTGCCCCTGTAGGCCCTGGAAAATTTTTTGTTTTCATGGTTTCACTGGCTTGAAAGAATTCACTGGATTTCCTGAATTTGGGAAAGGCAATTTCTGCTTTGGAATCTGCCCCTGTAGGCCCTGGCAAATTTTTTTTATGTTCCACTGGCGGAAAGAATTCACGGGGATTTCCTGAATTTTTAAAAAGGTTTTTTTGGTCTGTTGAAAAGGCACTGGTTTTTTCCCTTTTTTGCACTTGGAAAGGCTTTAAGTGGAATTTCTAGGGGTTTTTTTCCAAATCCCCTTTAAAAAACCCTTCTTTTTGGTTGCCCCTAAAGGGGAATTTTCGGGTTTTAAACTCTTTGGAGGCTTTTAAAAAAAAAATTTCTAGGGGTTTTTTTCAAATCCCCTTTAAAAACCCTTTGCTTTGGTCTGTTTGAAAAGGCACTGGTTTTTCCCTTTTTGCCCTTGGGCACTGGTTTAAAAATGGAAATTTCATGGTATTCTTGCCCCCCCTTTGGAAAGGCCTTTTAGGAATTTCCCCTGAAATTACTGGTTTTTTTTTCCCCCTTTCTGGCCTTTGGTCGGGTGAAAAAGGAAAATTGGATTTCCTCCCCTTTTAAAAGGTTTTTGTTTTGTCGGGTTTGAAAAGGCACTGGTTTTATTTCCTTTTTTTGACAATTCTGGTGGGGTTCGGGTGAAAAAGGCACTGGATTTCCTGGCCCCCCTTTGGAAAGGCGTTTTATTTTGGAATTTCCTGAAATTACTGGAAAATTTTTTGGCCCCTTTCTGGCCGGGGGTCTGGGAAAAAGGCACTGGTTTTTCCCCTGGCCCCCTTTGGGGGCCCTTTATTTGGAACCCCCCAAAATTAAAACCCCTTTTTTGAGCTTCTGGTGGGTTCGGGTGAAAAAGGAAAATTGGATTTCCTGGCACCCCTTTGGGGGCCCTTTTATTTTGGAATTTCCCGTATCAAAAATTTTTTTTTGCCCCTTTCTGGTGGGGTTCGGGTGAAAAAGGCACTGGTTTTTCCCCGGCACCCCTTTGGAAAGGCCTTTTTTTTGGAACCCCCCAAAATTGGATCAAATTCCCCCTTTTTTTGAGCTTCTTGGTTTCTGAAAGGGAAGAATTTCGGGGTTTCTCCGGGCACCCTTTGGAAAGGAATTTTCTGTTTAACTGCCCTTTGGAGGCAATTTCTTTTTTGATCTGTCGGGAGGCTGGCAAATGGGGTTCATTGGGGTTTTAAAATGGCCCCTTTGGAAAGAATTTCATTTTGGAATTTCAAATAGCCTGGAAATTTTTTGTTTTAATCTGTCGGAAAATGGCTGAAATCGGTTTCATGGTTTTAAAACTCCCCCTTTGGAAAAAGGAACTTTGGAATTTCCCTGAAATTGGAGGAAATATTTTTTGCTTTGATCTGTCCGAATTGGATGAAATGGGGTTCACGGGGTTTTAAAACGGGCCCCCCTTTGAAAGAATTTCTGTTTAATCCCCCAAAGGGGAAATTTTTTGTTTTTGACTGTTCGGGAGGCTGGCAAATGGGGTTACATGGTTTTAAAACGGGCCCCCCGGGAAAGGGAATTTCATTTTGGTTTTTCCCCAAAATTGGCACTGGAAATTTCTGTTTTTGACTTTTTTTAGGCTGGCAAATGGGGTTCATCGTGGTATTTCTGAGATTTAAAGGCACATTTTATTTAACTGCCCCTTTGGAGGCAAATTTTTGCTTTAATCTGTCGGAAATTGGCTGATTTTTGGGTCACGGGGTTTTAAACTTGAGATTTGGAAAGGTTTTATTTTGGAAATTTTCCTGAATTTGGAGGCAAATTTTTTGTTTTTGACTGTTCGGGAGGCTGGCAAATGGGTTTTCACGGGGTTTTAAAACTGGCCCAAGGGAAAGGGAATTTCATTTTGGAAATTTTCCCTGAAATTGGAGGAAAATTTTATTTTGATCTGTCTAAAAAGGGGCTGAAATGGGGTTTCATGGTTTTAAAAGGCCCCCCTTTTGGAAAGGAATTCAACGGGAAATTTTCCCTAAAAAGGGAAAACCCAAATTTTTTGTTTTTGAATGTCCGGGATGGCTGAAATGGGTTCACGGGGTTTTAAAACGGGCCCCCCGGGAAAGGCACATTTTATTTAATTTTTCCCTTTGGAGGCAAATTTTTTGTTTTTGAATGTTCGGGAGGCTGGCAAATGGGTTCATCGTGGTATTCTAAATGAGACCCTTAAAACCACCCCCTTTTTGGGAAATTTTTTTTCTAAATTGGACTTCTATTTTTTTTTTTGCATATTTCTGGGGCTGCTGGGAAAAAGGGGTTTCTAGTGGATTCTAAAATGGATTTAAAGGCACTTTTGGGAATTTCCCCTGAAATTCCGGGAATATTTTTTGCTTTTCCGCTTTGGGAAGGCGGGTCAAAAAGGGGGAAAAAAGGGTTAAGGGTTTCTAAAATGGATTTAAAGGGCACTTTTAGGGAATTTCCCTGAAATTACGGGAATACTTTTTTTCCTGCTTGGACTGTTTTAAGTGAAAAAAGGGAAGGGTTTTTTAAATGGATTTTAAAAACCCCCCTTTGGAATCTGTCCCTGCAATATGGCACTGGCAATGTTTCTTGGTTTTGAACTTCTGTCTGGTCAGGCTGGTCTGAAGATGAAAAAAGGTTCATCAGTGGTATTGTCAAACTGAGCACCCCTTTGCAAAGGCACATTTCACGCTTTGGAATCTGTCTCTGAAATATTGCACTGGCAATATTTCTTGCTTTTGCATTGCTTTCTGGACAGGCTGGTTTGAAAATGAAAGAAAGTTAATCAGTGGTATTCTCAAACTGAGCACCCCTTTGGAAAGGCACATTTCTAGCTTTAGAATCTGTCCCTGAAATATGGCACTGGCAATTATTACTTACTTTTGCACTAATGTCTGGTCAGGCTGGTCTGAGATGAAAGAAGGTTCATCAGTGGTATTCTCAAACTGAGCACCCCTTTGGAAAGGCAGATTTCTAGCTTTGGAATTTGTCCCTGAAACATGGCACTAGCAATTTTTCTTGCTTTTGCACTGCTGTCTGGTCAGGCTGGTCTGAAGATGAAAGAAGGTTCATCAGTGGTATTCTCAAATGGAGCACCCCTTTGGAAAGGCACTTTTCTAGTTTTGGAATATGTCACTGAAATATAGCACTGGCAATATTTCTTCCTTTTGCACTGCTGTCTGGTCAGGCTTGTCTGAAGATGGAAGAAGGTTCATCAGTGGTATTCTCAAACTGAACACCCTTTTGGAAAGGCATATTTCTAGCTTTGGAATCTGTCCCTGAAATATGGCACTGGCAATGTTTCTTGCTTTTGCACTGCTGTCTGGTCAGGCTGGTCTGAAGATGAAAGAAGCCTTATCAGTGGTATTCTCAAACTGAGCACCCCTTTGGAAAGGCACATTTCTAGCTTTGGAATCTGTTCCTGAAATATGTCACTGGTAATATTTCCTGCTCTTACACTGCTGTCTGGACAAGCTGGTCTGAAGATGAAAAAAGATTCATCAGTGGTATTCTCAAACTGTGCACCACTTTGGAAAGGCACATGTCTAACTTTGGAATCTGTCCCTGAAATGTGGCACTGGCAATATTTCTTGCTTGTGCACTGCTGTCTAGACAGGCTGGTATGAAGATGAAAGAAGGTTCATCAGTGGTATTCTCAACCGGAGCACCCCTTTGGAAAGGCACATTTCTAGCTTTGGAATCTGTCCGTGCAATATGGCACTTGCAATATTTCTTGCTTTTGCACTGATGTCTGGTCAGGCTGGTCTGAAGATGAAAGAAGGTTCATCAGTGGTATTCTCAAACTGAGCACCCATTTGGAAAGGCACATTTCTAGCTTTGGAATCTGTCCCTGAAATATGGCACTGGCAATATTTCATGCTTTTGCACTGCTGTCTGGTCAGGCTGGTCTGAAGATGAAAGAAGGTTCATCAGTGGTATTGTAAAATTGAGCACCCCTTTGGAAAGGCACATTTCTAGCTTTGGAACCTGTCCCTGAAATATGGCACTGGCAATATTTATTGCTCTTACACTGCTGTCTGGACAAGCTGGTCTGATGATTAAAGAAGGTTCATCAGTGGTATTCTCAATCTGAACAACCCTTTGGAAAGGCACATTTCTAGTTTTGGAATCTGTCCCTGAACTATGGCACTGGCAATATTTCTTGCTTTTGCACTGCTGTCTGGACAGTCTGGTCTGAAGATGAAAGAAGGTTCATCAGTGGTATTCTCAACCTGAGCACCCCTTTGGAAAGGCACATTTCTAGCTTTGGAATCTGTCACTGCAATATGGCACTGGCAATATTTCTTGCTTTTGCACTGCTGTCTGGTCAGGCTGGTCTGAAAATGAAAGAAGGTTTATCAGTGGTATTGTAAAATTGAGCACCCCTTTGGAAACACACATTTCTAGCTTTGGAACCTGTCCCTGAAATAGGGCACTGGCAATATTTATTGTTCTTACACTGCTGTCTGGACAACCTGGTCTGAAGATGAAAGAATGTTCATCAGTGGTATTCTCAAACTGAGCACCAATTTGGAAAGGCATATTTCTAGCTTTGGAATCTGTCCCTGAAATATGGCACTGGCAATAATTCTTGATTTTGCACTGCTGTCTGGACAGACTGGTCTGAAGATGAAAGAAGGTTCATCAGTGGTATTCTCAAATAGAGCACCCCTTTGGAAAGGCCCATCTCTAGCTTTGGTATCTGTCCCTGCAATATTTCTTGCTTTTCACTGATGTCTGGTCAGGCTGGTCTGAAGATGAAAGAAGATTCATCAGTGGTATTCTCAAGCTGAGCACCCATTTGGAAAGGCACATTTCTAGCTTTGGAATCTGTCCCTGAAATATGGCACTGGCAATATTTCTTGCTTTTGCAATGCTGTCTGGTCAGGCTGGTCTGAAGATGAAAGAACGTTCATCAGTGGTATTCTCAAACTGAGCACCCCTTTGCAAAGGCACATTTCTCGCTTTGGAATCTTTATCTGAAATATGGCACTGGCAATATTTCTTGCTTTTGCACTGATTTCTGGACAGGCTTGTCTGAAGAAGAAAGAAGGTTCATCAGTGGTATTCTCAAACTGAGCACCCCTTTGGAAAGGCACATTTCTAGCTTTGGAATCTGTCCCTGAAATATGGCACTGGCAATATTTCTTGCTTTTGCACAGCTGTCTGGACAGGCTGGTCTAAGATGAAAGAAGGTTCATCAGTGGTATTCTCAAACTGAGCACCCCTTTGGAAAGGCACATTTCTAGCTTTGGAATCTCTCCCTGCAATATGGCACTGGTAATATTTCTTGCTTTTGCACTGCTGTCTGGTCTGGCTGGTCTGAAGGTGAAAGAAGGTTCATCAGTGGTATTCTCAAACTGAGCACCCCTTTGTAAGGGCACATTTCTAGCTTTGGTATCTCTCTCTGAAATATGGCACTGTCAATATTTCTTGCTTTTGCACTGCTGTCTGGACAGGCTGGTCTGAAGATGAAAGAAGGTTCATTAGTGGTATTCCCAAACTGAGCACCCATTTGGAAAAGCACATTTCTAGCTTTGGAATCTGTCCGTCACTAGCAATATTTCTTGCTTTTGCATTGCTGTCTGGACAGGCTGGTCTGAGATTAAAGAAGGTTCATCAGTGGTATTCTCAAACTGAGAACCCCTTTGCAAAGGCACATTTCTGGCTTTGAAATCTGTCTCTGAAATATGGCACTGGCAATATTTCTTGCTTTTGCACTGCTGTCTGGACAGCCTGGTCTGAAGATGAAAGAAGGTTCATCAGTGGTATTCCCAAACTGAGCACCCCTTTGAAAAGGCACATTTCTAGCTTTGGAATCTGTCCCTGCAATATGGCACTGGCAATATTTCTTGCTTTTGCACTGCTGTCTGCCAGGCTGGTCAGAAGATGAAAGAAATGTTCATCAGTGGTATTCTCAAACTGAGCACCCCTTTGGAAAGGCACATTTCTAGCTTTGGAATGTGTCCCTGAAATATGGCATTGGAAATATTTCTTGCTTTTGCACTGCTGTCTGGACAGGCTGGCCAGAAGATGAAAGAGGGTTCATCAGTGGTATTCTCAAACTGAGAACCCCTTTGGAAAGGCACATCTCTAGCTTTGGAATATGCCCCTGCAATATGGCACTTGCAATATTTCTTGCTTTTGCACTGATGTCTGGTCAGGCTGGTCTGAAGATGAATGAACGTTCATCAGTGGTATTCTCAATCTGAGCACCCATTTGGAAAGGCACATATCTAGCTTTGGAATCTGTCCCTGAAATATGGCATTGGCAATATTTCTTGCTTTTGCAATGCTGTCTGGATAGGCTGGTCTAAAGATGAAAGAAGGTTCATCAGTGGTATTCTCAAACTGAGTACCTGTTTGCAAAGGCACATTTCTCGCTTTGGAATCTGTCTCTGAAATATGGCACTGGCAATATTTCTTGCTTTTGCACTGCTTTCTGGACATGCTGGTCTGTAGATGAAAGAAGGTTCATCATTGGTATTCTTAAACTGAGCACCCATTTGGAAAGGCACATTTCTAGCTTTGGAATCTGTCCCTGAAATGTGGCACTGGCAATATTTCTTGCTCTTACACTGCTGTATGGACAAGCTGGTCTGAAGATGAAAGAAGGTTCATCAGTGGTATTCTCAAACTGAGCACACCTTCGGAAAGGCACATTTCTAGCTTTGGAATCTGTCCCTGCAATATGGCACTGACAATATTTTATGCTTTGCACTGCTGTCTGGTAAGGCTAGTCTGAAGATTAAAGATGGTTCATCAGTGGTATTCTCAAACTGAGGCTCATTTCTACCTGATGACTTGTAAAGATCATCCAATGAGGCATAACATCATCAGATGACACCTTTTTGTACTTTTTCCTTAGCTCACTATACGTTTCCAACTAAAGTCGTTTCCCTATGTTTGCTGAATATTTGAAAGGGGTCTTCCAGTGTTTACTTTTCATAAATTTCAACAAATAACTGACTTTATTAGTAGTGGCAATGTTTATTCATGAAACCTTTTTCACAAGGGTGCAGCCAGGCACAGACCTTTGCAGAATTCAAACATATTGGTCATAGTTCTTGTTATACTTTCTTAAAGTTTCCATATCAGGAGGTTCAGGTTGTGAAGTCAAGATTGTTCTTTTCTGTAGTAAACAAACATTATGAGTATAACCTTTTTAATGTGAACACTGAGCCTGTCTTTTTGATACCAGTGTGTCTGTATTGGTTTTGATAGAGGTAGTGGCGATGCGAAGAGTATTTTCAAGATGCTCATCTGAAATTTTCCTTCTGATTTTATTTTTTGTATATTTCATACGAGAAAAAAAATGTTTGCAAATGTACGTACTCCCCAACAGAGATGTCATGAACAGGGCATGTTCGTGAAGTGACTGATATTTTTCTTTAGGCAGGTACATCTTATAAAAGTCCAATAAAGACACTTGCAGAAATTTCTCTTTAAGTTGTATATCTGACTGCAACTCTATGCATTCCATTTGCAGGTTTGCAGGCAACATGTTGATGTCAACTGAGAATGGAGTAGCAAATATACTGAACTTTTGTTGGTGTTTTCTAAAATCTTGAAATCTCTCAAATTCCTATGATAAACTATTAAGTAATGTTGCATATGTTTCAGTATTTACGTGGTTTTGCTCAGACAGTGTTTCAATCTTAATCTGACAGAGCCATAATTTCAATTTCACTTCAAATGCCGTCACTGTTTGAAACATGTCATTTATTAGTAGATTTTCACCTTGGAGGCGCAGGTTCAGGTAGTTTAAATGAGCACTGATATCTATTAAGAAGGCTAAATCAGCCATCCAGTTTGCATTTTCAAATTCAGGTACAGGCTTTCCTTTTGACCCCATAAAGGACATAATTTCATTTCCTAAATCATAGAAACATTTCAGCATTTTTCCGTGACTTAACCACCTCACTGCAGTAAAGTACACAATGTCTCCATAGCTAGTTTCCAAAGTATTCAGAAACTCCTGAAACTGGCAGTGATTTAATCCTCTGGATCTTATAATATTTATTGTTTTAATAACAATATTCATAACATTTTCCACTTTTAAAGTCTGTGCACACAAATTTTCTTGATGTATAATGCAGTGGTACTTCATGAAATGCACATTACTGATCTGTTTTGCATCTTCTTCCATCAGTGTTGTTAGTCCTTCCTTCTTTCCAACCATAGCTGGTGCACCGTCAGTTACTATGCCAGACAGGTTTTCGATGGTCAAGGAAAATCTTGCTAGTGTTTCTTTTACTGCCTTGTACAGATCAACAGAGTTTGTTGTGTCTCAGTGGAACAAGACAGGCCAGTTCTTCAGTAATACGGAAATCGTTGTCAACACCACGAATAAGTATGGCAAGTTGTGCTGTATCTGTAACATCAGTGCTGTCATCCAAAGCTATGGAGTAAAACCTGAAAGTTGCACACCAAGATTCCAAAGTATTTTCAATAAATTTGGCTATATCTTTCACACACCTTGCGATTGTCTGGTGTGATAAACTGATTTTAGAAAATTCTGATTTTTTTTCAGGGCAAATTATGTCTGTTACACTTTCAAGGCATTCTTTAACAAATTCACCATCGGCAAATGGCTTGGAGTTCTTCGGAATTTAATTTGCTACAATATAACTTGCCTTCAGTAAAGAATCCGGCTGAGTAGCTGATTTTTGAAACAGCTGTTGTTGGAATGTAAGACTTTTTTTAATTCTGATATTTTCTGTCTGTGTCACACTCCTTGCAATTCACTTAATTTGGGGTGCATTTGAATATAATGCCTTTTCAATTTGTAGATTTGAAAACGGATACCACTTATCTGCATAGTAAGAAAAGTGCTTTATTGTCATCAGCCCATTTTTCCTGAAAGACTCTCCTTTTATCCGCTATTTTTCTTTTCATATTGGTTTTGATATGACAGGATGCAGAAGCCATGCTGAAAAGTAAAAAAGGAGTAACTATTAACTACTTTATTCCTAGTTATATTTATAATTTTTAAAACAATCGCTAACAATTTACATTAAAAAATAAGGAAATAAAAATTAAAACTATCCGTAGTTGTAGTATATGTTAATGGTGTTGGAGGGAGCATTTTACATCTGCAACATAACACAAAAATATCCCTGGGGTGAATTTACAGTTACCCATCCAGTTTATCCAGATTGCATTTGAGGAGGGCCAATGAGGCACTTTGTTTCATTTGTAGTACTAATGCCATTAGTCTTCAAAACAGCCATTACGCGTAAAGCACATCACATTTACTGTGACTGTTGGTCTGTACTTTGTGCCAGTAATACTGGGCATTTTGAAACGTTCTTCATATAATTCATGAAATTCAGGTGGACTGTGATAGAGCTATGAACATGTATGGTTAGCATGTAATCAACAGTTTCTTACTGCTACAAGGATGGTTGCTTTCAATGACATAATCAGAGCTGTACCATCAAGTTAAACACAGTTTACTTTGCATGCTACCCAAGAAAACTCATTCACTTGCAATGAAAAAAACTGGCACAGACTGACACTGTCATTAATTCACTACAGTACTATCAATTCACACTGGGAAACCACTCCAGCAGTTCAAGTAGGTAAAATGTCAACATTAGTAGTCCTACAGTACTACAATCCAAAAAAATAAGCAAACGAATTTGCAATAAAGTAAAGACTTCACATCACTGACTTAATAAAACAATTCTGAATAAGAGGGTCTCACCCAAACAAATGACTGGTGCCAGAAACATGACCGCAAGCCGAATGCCAACAAATGCATCATCATCCCTTTTAGGGAAAGCAGCTGTGAGGCTGCCAGCCGAGCTAGATGTTATTTTCTACATAATTCTACATGTCATTTGTGAATATTAATATGATTCGTATGCTTGTCTTACAAATGTAAGAAAACTGTACGTATGTGTATATTAAACTATTGGTGCAGAAGTGTGTGTTGAACTGTATGTTCTGTACTGAGCTTCAAGAATGTAACCACAGTGTACCCTGCTGGAAAAGAGCAGAAATGTATATAATAACTGTATACCTGTGCAGAAGTGTGCTGTAATGGTAGAAGTTGGAACATACAGAGTTAATTTGCAAACGTTAAGAAAAGAAGTGAATCGTTTTACGACTGTGTTTATCTCATCAAGAAGACAGGATGTCTACACTACAGCAAAAGAAGGCTCCCTAGTCAAGGACCGAACTGAAGAACCTCTTGCTATGAGGTAAAAAATGCTAACTGCTGCACCACTGCAGCACAAGAAAAAAAAAAGATCCTGCTGCAAAGCAATTTAGAAGAAAACTAGAAGCTTTTATCCAATACATGCATCACTCTTTTATGTTTTTGAACATATGCAGAGGCCAAATGATGAGAGGGGCTCGGCTTAATATGAACAATGATGTTATGACGGAACAGCTAGAATGCAATCAAAGAGCAAGTCATATGTAGAAGGTAATAAAACAAAGATATGACCTCAGAAAATCCAGACCCGTAAATCAAAGTAAAACACTTTATTAGCATACCGCTTTCATTCATAAAGCATTAACTTCTTCAGATAAATTAACAATAAAAAGCCACCATTTTAAATAAAAATCAATCCAGTCACAATTAAATTAGTAATCATGTATCCCCTTCCCTAAAAAGAGTTAAAGATACAGTTGTACCATTGTTAAATCAAATCCATCATTACTGCCTACATAGCGGGTAGGATTCATGAAGCCTCCATGTAAGAGTTACAAGGCTTACAGGCAGGCTGCAGTGAAATGGTGTGATGTCAGCATTCCATGCATATTCATGAGGGCATGCTGACTCACACCCAAGGCTAACACGGTCCATGTAAGAAAGTAGGGGGCGTGTCCGTAGGGTGAGCCCTGCAAACGGACACGCCCCCAGAAAAGTAACAGTCCCGAAAGTAAACCCCCACGACAGAGTCCGCGTAAATGTCAATAAACACAACACAACACATGCCCCCACAGACTATAAACATAAAATGTAAAAATGAACATGTTATTTTTTTTTATATAAGTTTTAAAGACGTTTGCCAGTGATTGCGCTCGTTTGCGCAGGCGTGCCCGTCTCTTAGCCACAGTTAGCAGTCAGTGGAAAAACATATAAGATCTAAATATGCAAAGTAAGCCAAGAAGCAATAGCGTAGCGGTAGAGACGTCGGCTGAAGAGGAGGCAGTCATGGTTCGAGCCCCCACAACATCAATTTTTATTTTTAGTGAAATAAGCACGAAACAATTCCCTGACATATATGTACATACATAAAATTATTTTTATGGAAAATGTAATGAAATGGGCCATGTATTATGAAGAAATGTGTGATAATAAAAAAAAACAAATGTCAGAAGTGCCTATAGCTGAGCTACACTCTAACAAGCTGAGTATATCTGCCCGTAGGTGAGCAGTGGTTTAACAGGTGTAAAATGAGTGCCCGGGGTTGAGCAGCATTCTAACATGCTGAAATTGTGTGCCCATAGCTGAGCTGAGTGTAATATGCGTGCTGACAGCCAAACGATGCAAAAACCAGCGTGACCTGTTTGCGCAGAGCTGCGCACCATGCCAACAAGCTAATTGGCGGGCAACGTTGATCAAACAGTATCAAAACTGCCTTTACACAGACACACCTCCTAGCCTGTGTAGACAGTCATAAAATATAAAAAGCAATGGCCAGGCTCGAACTCAGGATACCATGCACCATAGTCAAAGTACTGAACCAATAAGCCATGACAGTTGCTCTTAGAAATGCAGTAATAGCATATGTATAGGAATGAATGGAAAGAGAAGCATGACAAAGCAGGTTTTGTGAAGCTGATACATTTCCAAAATGGCCAATCACAGATACGTGCGGGAAAAACGGCATATATAAGCCCCATAGGTGGGAATACACAGCATAACTGATTGTGGAACTGATTTACAGTCAGGATGGCAGGTGTAGGAGAGGGTAGTTGCTTCTGAGCACAGAGGTGGGGCATTGAGGAGTCCAAATATATGGTTTGGCTCCTCGTCCACGATCATGAGGCCCAACTCATGCAGGGCCAGGTCCTGTGGGGAGCATACAAGGCTGAGGTGTGGGACCGGTTGACACATGATCTCACCAGTGCCACAGGAATACCAAGGACTGGTGAATAGGTCCGTCACCACCATGAGGACCTGAAGAGACGGAAGCAGGACCAACTGAACCATTGGATTCAAGAGGCCCGGCAAATGCCCAACGCCCCACTACTGAGTAAGTTACATGTAATTATTTATGTAGAAAGTTAACCTAGCTGATATTATGGAGATGTGTATTCCAATATTACTTCATTTATATTGCAGCTGCAGGTGTCCGTTCCGTGGATCGTCGAGCCTATGCCAATAGGCTTGTGCGGTTGCACCACCAGACAGGTTAGTAATTCTTTCCCTGTAACTGTTAAAAAATATAAGTATGACAGCTTGCAAAAGAGTGCAGTGTAGTCACCTATTAATATAAAGTGCAAGTAACAGTGTAAGAGAGATTCTGCTAGTACTGTGTGATTACATAAGTGTGATGCAGCCTGTAATCCAAAAATAAAAATGAAACAAGTCTGAAATAAAGATGTTCCGCCTGTAATATAATAGTACATAACCTGCAGCAGGCTGAAAATTACAGCTACACAAGCTGAGTAAAACACATGTGTGAAATATATCCCCGTTTAAATTCTGAAACATGACACAAGTGAGACTGTTGGAAAGGATTGTTATAACCAAGTAAAACATGTCAATAAAGCCTAGAATTAAGTACTATCCTGAATTGTAAAAATAAAACAAGTGAGAGTGTGAGAAAGAGGTATGAATCCACCAATAAAGTTGTAATAACTCATGAATAAAGTATACTGCAGTCAGTACAGAATGAAATGAATGTGACAGGCACAACCAAACAGTGAAATGTGTGGAATAAAGTACTGAAGCTGGAATGCGTGTCCCACAATTTGGATATGTTGCTGTCAGTTTGCAATATGCAGATAGTATGGTTGTATGAAATACCAAACATCCACAGTTGTCTAGAGCCATATAAAGCAAATGTAGCAGGATGCTATAGCTGAACAGAGCCAGATATGAATGTGTATGAATAAAAATGAAATGTATATTAATGTAGCAGTGACATTCCTATCACCAACATGCATACGTTTACACATAGGAAACTGTGGTCAGACCTGTAGTGTGTATATATCTGCAGCTAGTAGAAATGTACAGCATATGTTTAGGTATTTGAAGTTGTTAATGAAATATTTCTTCACCCTACCCTATAACCACAAATAATCCATTCCACATGAAATGGGTATGTGTATTCACAATTAACTCCCCTGGACATTTGTCCTGTTGGTTCATACATATTTGCATGTATGTTGATGCATGTGCCCTGTTCATACATACAAACCTGATGGCCTGTTGCCATCAATCAGCCCTGCATGTTGTTGGATTGTGTATTGTTGTTCAAATTATGCATGTGTTATGCTTGCTGTTCAATGGCTTGAATTTATGGGTGTTTGGTTAATGGGAATACTAATGCATGCTGTTACAACTAATTGTGAATGGTATTGTATGTTACTAACCCAAACTGTCATTAAATAATGCAAAACATAGGACGACAGGGAAGGCGGGTTCCAGCAGACCCACCTCTCCTACCTAAGTTGGCGAGTGCACCTGGCAGTAGTGCCCAGGCTGGACCCTCCTCCGGTGGCCCTGTGCCACCTGCAGGTGGAAGCGCTGCAGGGGATGGGGCTCGTCCCCCCTCTGCAAGTGTGGCCGGAGAACATTCACTCATCCTCCATAGTGTCCGGACTGTGGTGCGTAGGGAGATCAGGCACGCTGTGCTTGGGCCCCTACGCCAGCTTGAGGCACGGGTGGCACAACTCACGGGTGTGCCTGCTGCCCATCCTACACAGCCCCCAGCACAACCCCGTCCTGGGCAGTGAAGGCACAGTGGCAACTGCCCATGGATGGGGATCTCAGTTCCACTTTTGCCATCTCTGGGCTCATGGGCTCGAGATATCCAAACATCCGTCCCCGTCAATTGTGTATCCCCCCCAAATGTGTCATACACCACCCCTGTATGCATCTTGTTTGTCTTGTCTGTTAACCTCCCCTACCTACCTCCCCAGCTATACCGACTTCCTGTACCTGACAAACCACTCTCACCTGAAAAAAAAAAAAAAGGGCACTCTGTACCCACAAAAAAATTATGCCCCATACATAGCTGCCCATTTTGCACACATGTCTGCTGGACATGTAAACTGGCAATTACAATTGGCTGTACAACAAATATTGTTGTCCTCATACCTCTCTCAGTGGTGGAAGGCTTCAAATTTCACACCAAATTACAAACATATGCACAGCTGTTGCTGACGAAGAAATGGGCAGCTATGGGCCTTTCCTACATCCCTCCTGCAAAACCCGAGCTTGTTTTCCTAGTGTCCTACCCTCTTTGTGCCCCCTTTTTCACCACTTTCCTATCTCCCCATTTTCTTTTCTTTAAAAGAAAATAATGCGGGTGTGCGCGAGAGTAAGCACTTTTAAGCAGTAGTACGCGGGAGTGCGCTTCTGTGCTCTTAGCTAAGCGTGTGTGCGCAAAGCTAAGTGGCAGTGCGCATGCGTGACCTCTGCGCAAACCAGCGCTAACCCGCTTACAACTGCTTAAAAGTGCCTTAGTCAATCTGAATGACAAGGCCTGTAGTTTTCTCAGCAGCAAAATAAAATACCTCTGTGAGTCTCGAACCCAGGACCTTGGAAACACTAGTCTGCATGACTTACCACTAAGCCATGACTGCTATACAAAAACATTGTGCTGAAAGAAATATATCATGAAATAGTAGGAATTAATGTAAAGGGAATATAGCATGTCTAGTACACAAAGCATGTCATGTATATTCACTGTCAAATCTAGTGGATTTGTAAAATAGTACTGTGTGAAGAGAAACAACCATGCTAGTTGGTAGCTAGTAGGTAATAATGTCACAGTAGCATCTGGCAAGCCACACACATACTCAGAGCAGGATAAACATTGCCATAGTTGAATAGTTAAGAGTCCAGACATAGCAACTGTGACTGTTACAGGGATGTCCCTGATGTGAAAACAAATGTCAACTGTGCCCCACTGACACCCTGTGAAATGTACTAACAGTAGGCAGAAAGGTGTTACTACACATGCAATGGTAACTATGAATTACTGAAAGTATGCACCACTTGCGCGTCACAAATGGTGTAGTAATACATATGCTCGAAATAACCCACAGTCACAACTGCAGAATATCAGAATATTTCATTGGAGTATCCCACTGATATGTACCATTCCATGAGGCTTATAAAAGATGCACCTGATAGTATCTGAGGCCTGCTCAGCAGCATGATCAAATACCCTTGTAAGTGTCAAGGCCCACACCATGGCCAGACCACATTGCATGCAGTAACATCCACCACAACAAACACATAGGGAATTGCTGCCCAAACAGATGTAGGAAGCATTACAAGCTGTGAATGTAAATGGAAATTAGGAAAGCCATAGCAACACATTACAGGAAAGACACCCAGCAGGCATACAAGGAGGGAATGTAAAGGGAATATTGAAGCCATAGCAACAGATTGCAAGAGGCACTGCTATATAACAGTTACACCACAATCCCCACAGGAAAGCACACACACCCATATACACAGTATTACTAGTCGTAGGTGTCAGTTTACATACACACGGAGAAAGAGAAAGAGGAAACTGGAGGAAGGAATACTCAGCTTACAGAACAACATGCATTGCAGTGTCTACAACACAGCCTGAAATATGAGAGACATACCAACCCTTACACTCACAGAACAGTGTCCACAGCAAACCCGCATGGTCCCCACCCTGATAATCTGAAAGGGCTACGCCTACCTAACAGACCTTTTTACAGCACTGTCCTGAAATCACAGTGAGAACTGCAATCACTACACAACAGGCTGCATGCAATTAGTAAATGCTGGCTAACAATTGGTGCAGAGGCCATCACATGGACATGTGCAGATACCTACAAAAGCATCCTGTACTCCCAGTCCACACATGCAATACTTTCATTGCACCCTCTGGAGGTAGAGACAGAGAGAGAGAGAAAGAGAAAGAGAAAGAGAAAGAAAGAAATAAACATTTTTTTTAAAAAAGTAATAACAAAACAAGCAAGTTGACAGCAGGCCAAGTAACTGCAAGCCTACGCAAACAGCTGCAACAAACACAGGTAATGTAAAGTACTAATATAATAGTCTACATACTGTGAACCCTCCATATGTGTTATTGGTCTGTATCTATGTATATGAAGATGTGCATAGGGCCGGGGACATACTGCAACTGTCACTGAAGGCTCTACATACATATGTATGTGAAGGTAGCTATGTGCACATAGCAATGTAGGTTGTAGTGCAATGTACAAGTAGGTTGTACAGTAATGGATGTTTATCAGTACGTTACTGTGTGTATACATATGTGGAACTAAAAAGGAGTATATATATATATATATATATATATATATATATATATATAAATATATACATATATATATCTATATATCTATATATATATATCTCGTGTATACGTATGTATAACGAGATATGTATGTATATATATATATATATATATATATATATATATATATATATATATATATATAATATGCATATATGTATACATAGATAGAGAGGGATGTAGAAATACATAGACATATATAGTTTCACAGTGTCATAGTTTAGTACTAGGCTATCTGCAGACAGTCGACAGAATAGATTTAGAAAACTGTGCCTCTGTATAGTACTGACACAGTGAAGACCCCCTTACATTATAGCATTAGTTTACTGTGCCTCTGTCTAGTAGTGACACAGAGATGACCCCTGGTGTAAACCTATGATCTCCCATCCACTCATCAAGAATTCACATGCAGAGAGTCAGTGAGGGTCTCTGCCTAACATGAACTGGGATTCTGTTCCAGAGTATGGGAAGCCTGAGTTATGGATCTGTCCCTACAGCATGTCCTATTCATATTTGTGCCGAGGTTTAAATCTGTAGCTCTTGTGGTTCTGATGGATTTGGATTTTACGAGGTGGAACATGTCCATCAATTCCTGATTGGACATGGCCTTGTACGTCAGGCACAGATCACCTCTAAGTAGGCGGTATGCTACGGAATAGAGCTGGAGTTTCTTTAGTCTGGCAGCATATGACATTTGTTGGAGACCCTTGATCCTCTTGGTGAGGTACTTATGGGGTCTCCCTAGCTGTTGCAAGTGCCAGGTGAGGTACATACCAAATGGGGCATAGTACACATTCATGGGCCTGATAAGGGAGGAGTATAGGGGTACAATGACCTCCTTTGATCTGGATGTGAATCCCTTCATGATAAGGTGGGCAAGGTAGGAAGTCTATCCAACCACTTTGGCAACGTGGGTGTCAAATGAGAGGTCAGTATCGATTTGTGTCCCCAGGTCTCTGATTACTTTGTCTGTACTCAGTGGGTCACTGTCTATGTGATAATATGTGGGTATCTTGTTTTTCCCAAAGGGTATGACTATACATTATTTGGCATTCAGTTTAAGGCCATGACTCCGGCACCAGTTGCCCATTTCAGTGAGGCCTTTATGTAGGATGTATGTGTCAGCTGGTGTATCGACTATGGCGCCTAGTATGCAGTCATCTTTGAACATTGTCAGCCACTACCCTCCCATGTTTGCTTCCACATCTGAGAAATAAATGCCGAACATGAGGGGTCCCAGGACAGAGCCCTGTGGGACACCACTTGTGACTGGCTCTGCGTCTGACATGGCACCAGTGATTTTGACTTTATGGTTTCTATCTTGTGACATATGGATTTAAATTTAAGCTGTTGAGCTCGTCTATGATGCCAGAGTGGGGTAATGTGTCGAAAACTCTAGCCAAATCTAGGTAGGCTGCATGGACTGCTGTGCCCTCGTCAATGGCTCTAGTGACTGTTTTGAAAAGGTCAACCAGGTTCAAAAGGTAGGATCTGCCCTTTACAAAGCTGAACTGGGTGGGATCAAGTGTCTGTAAATCCCCAATGTCTGTGTATGAGTTCCATAATGAGTCTTTCCATAGTGTTGCAGGCCAGGCTGGTTAAGCTTATGGGGCGGTAGTTACCAGGGTCTGTAGAGGTGCCTCCTTTGTGGAGTGGGACTACTGTTACTGTATGCCAGTGTCCAGGTACATATGCTGTAGTAAGGCTATGGTTAAATAGCATTTTATGTGCGGGTTTATCTCCTCTTGGAGTTCATGTAGCACGCAACCCGGGTCCCATTGATGCTGTGTTTATAGCTTTGCTGAGGGCGGTTCTCAGCTGGACATCTGAGATGACAGGGAGGTTACATTCAGTTGGGATAAGTAATTCCTCTTTTGGGGGTGAGGGAGGGGAGAAATCTACACTGAACCTGTCTGCCAGAATGTTGGCAATATCTGTGTGTTCAGTGTAGTTTTTGTCACTGTGAACGAACTCTGAACATATCTGAGGGTTTCCGCCCAGGTGTCTAACATAGCAGAAGAAGGCCTTGTGGTTATCTGCAGTGTCCATAGCGATTTTCCTCTCAAAGTTGGCCTTGCATGTTTGTATGAGAGAACGTAGCTTTCTACTAGTGCTGATCAGAGATGCCTTATCTTTATGGGATTCTGCTCTATTGTGCAGTAGCTACCTTCTTTTGTTATACAATTTGTTCATGGCTGGGGTCCACCAGACAGGACGCCTGCCCTTGGTGGAGAGGGTCTTGGTTTTATTTGGGATTGCATGATCCATGCATTCTTGGAGATGTCCATAGAAAGCATTTGTGAAGGAGTCTGCATTGTGGGATGTGGTTTCCACTGGCCCAGTGGACTTAAAGGATACCAACTCAGTTTTAAGAAGTGTAAAGTCAGCTTTTGAGAGGTTTCTCACTGTAGTCTTTTGTATTGTGGGTAGAGGTGGGTTATGTATATCCAGGGTGATTAGTTTGTGGTCAGATGTGACTAGTGAGGGGTATACTTCCAGTGTGTAGCACATTGTCCCCATGTTTGTAATGATCAGGTCTAGTATATTATCTCCCCTTGTGGGAGAGTTGACTAGCTGTTCCATTGCATTTGAATTAATGAATTCCGGGAAACTTTGGGCTAGGGTGTTTGGGCTAGAATAATGCACCCAGTGTATATTAGGGTAGATGAAGTCTCCCAATATGATGGTGTTTGGTGGGACATTCATATCCTTCAATGTCTTCAGGAAGGATAACTGTGGTTCCTGAGATTGGGAGGGTGGTCTGTAACATGCTACCAGTTGTATAGCAGTTTTGCCTACGGTTATTTGCACCTGGATTGTCTCTGATGCTTCATGTGTTGCCACTAACCTGGAGGTGTGGGTGTCCTTGATGAATATGGACACTCCCCCTCCCTTTTTGTTTTGGCCTGAGTTTTGGGGCCAAAAAGCATGATACGAGGTATATCCTGGTACCGCTGGTGTGCTCTCAGGAGCCTTGAACCAGGTTTCACTTACTGCACAGACATCGAGATTGATAGATTATGTACGTACAGATATATGTAATACACACATACATATATAGATATATGTAGATACATATACATATACAGCCAGATCTGACTGACAACAGATATGTCTGTATATGACTATCTCTCTCTCTCTGTCCCACCCCCTCTCACTCTCTCTCTCCCTTTGTCTCTCTCTCTCTCTCTCTCTCTCTCTCTCCCCCTCTCTCCCCATATCTATATGTGTATATATATATATATATCTATCTATATATATATATATATATATATATATATATATATATATATATATATATATATATATATATATACTGAGTGAGGCACATGTGTGCAGATGTATTGCAACAGGCGCCTGGTGACAAAGGCATGGAGTGAACACAAGTGTGGATACTGGAGTACCATACCCTATTCCAAAACAGTGACACCAGTAACGACCACATATTTGCATGCCTGCCCACCACTGCATGTGTCAGGGAGGAACAGGGGCAACAAGTGTACAATAGGCTCCCCATTGATATACACAGTGGCACACTAGTCCTGTAATACCTGTACATGGAATGTGTCAGCAGACATGATGTGTCAGCTATGGACATGTAGGTCACTGTACCGCTCTACACCCCGCAGTGTCCTACATGGTATGTACCTCCCATGACAGCTACAGATATGGAGAAGGACACAGACATATGCATGTAACTGTGTCAATGCACTCAAACACATTACCTATGCAGAGTGACTGACAAGACCACAGAGTGCACATAGACTACCTACATAGAGGTTACCACTGCTGGATATACATAGTTAGGTCACACCCATGACAGTTGTCCAACAACCATGGTAGCACCTCCAACATCCACAACCCAAATTACCTATGTCTGTCGTCCTTGTCACCGCAGTATAGAGCACATGGTGGAGGTCCAGGTCCCTACCCACAGATACGACATATCCTGGAGTAAACCACACAGAATAAAGAAGCAAGGCTCCCCATGAGTAGATGTCAGACATACCCCTGCTGAATGTTATGCAGATAGGTAATATGCCATATGAGTCACCCTGTGTAACTGTTTGTAAGGAGCAGGTACGATCATATCACATGTGTCACAAGGGGCAGGGTAGCATAACAGTATGCTGCTGTAGGCCCAGGGCCAATAGCATACTACCTACCTAAGACACAATGCACACCCATGAACCCATTGCAAACCAAATATGTGAGGTGGAGTGAGTGTGCCAGTGACTGGGTGCATGTTATGTACTGGTGTGATTGCTCACCATGACTGTCTGTCTGTCATGGTAGTGTGTGTCCTTGGTGTGAGGCCAGAGACAGATGTGTGAGGTATTGTGATCAACACATACTACATTGCCATATGTTGTGCTGTGTTACCCTGTATGTGACTGTGGTGTAGGTAGGGTTATGGCAAGTAAGAGTAGTGTGCATTACCAGTGAAATATGTAACGTGCATTGCATGCAATGCATGGGTTGATAATGTTCCCCATACAGTACCTTGATATAAACCCCCAGTGTGAGATTGTGTTTTGGACCTGAACCAGTGTGCTGACTGCTGCAGTATACTAGTCTGTCTTATGGAGTGTGCCAGGTACTGTTGCACAGTTGTCGGCTGAGCACTGATATCTGGTCATTTACATGTGTATCCCCCAATAGACAGACAGATGCTATATATGGGGGTTAAGTTATATCACTATAGTCGAGTTTTATGTGTATTATGTGTGCCATAGTTTGCTGACATATATTGCTGACATATTTTCCTTCTCCTTTTCAGGGCTATGGTTCACCAGCGAAACCCTGTGTACTTCGCTGCAGAGGAGGAAGAGATACACCAAAGCCTGGTGCGGGATTTTGCAATACTCTTTTCCCGCACCAGCCAGAACCAGCAGGAGAGGGCTGCACTGTGGCAAGACCTGGTCCGTCGGGTAAATGAAATAGGCACACATAACCGGCCATATGAGCAGGTACGCCATCACTGCAGTGATTTAATTAGAAATGTCCATCAGCGTGCGTCGGATATCCACAGGCAGCAGCTTGCCACAGGTGGTGGGGTGGCTAGACATCCCCCCTCACCAGACTGGAGGGACTACTCCTAAGTGTTGTGGCTCCAGCCCAACAGCAACAGCAGCAGCATACATGTGTAATGATGGAGGCTGGAGCCACCCAGCAGCAGGACACAGAACATGCAGGTAACACGCCATGTGTATAGTTGACCGTTCTGTACACTGTTAGTTTATGCATGTGTGAGGTGTGTCCTCAGTTTGTAGCTGTAATCTTGGTAATTATTGTGCAAGAGTGATATTCTCAATATCAGCAGTAGACCTGTGGAAGCTAACTGTTGCACTACTGAACTGTATCATACTCACAGTATCAATGGCACAGTTGTGACCACTGACAATAAATGTCTCATTTCTGCAGGTCCCTCTGGTGTAACAGCAAGGCAGCCTATCCATGCTGGTGAGTGTGTAATAACAATACCTTCAATAGTCTTGATACTAATAGTAATAATAGGCTGAAGCAGTAGTGCTATGTGTTTGATTGCAGGTGTGTTTGTGTCTGTGTGTTGATATCTCATATACTGAGGAGTGTGCATGTGCGCATCTGTGCATGTGTGCACGTGCCCTGTGTGCATGTGTGCATGTGCCCTGTGTGCATGTGCCCTGTGTGCATGTGTGCATGTGCCCTGTGTGCATGTGTGCATGTGTGCATGTGCCCTGTGTGCATGTGTGCATGTGCCCTGCATGCATGTGTGCATGTGTACATGTGCCTGTGTGCATGTGTGAATGTGTTCATGTGCCCATGTGTGCATGTGCGCATGTGTGCATACATGCGCGCATGTGTGCATGCATGCATGTGTTCATGTGCCCTGTGTGCATGTGTGCATGTGCCCTGTGTGCATGTGTGCATGTGTGCATGTGTGCATGTGCCCTGTGTGCATGTGTGCATGTGCCCTGTGTGCATGTGTGCATGTGCCCTGTGTGCATTTGTGCATGTGTGCACGTCTTCATGCGTGCATGTGTGCATGTGCCCTGTGTGCACGTGCCCTGTGTGCATGTGTGCATGTGTGCATGTGCCCTGTGTGCATGTGTGCATGTGTGCATGTGTGCATGTGTGCATGTGCTCTGTGTGCATGTGTGCATGTGTGCATGTGCCCTGTGTGCTTGTGTGCATGTGTGCATGTGTTCATGTGTGCATGTGCCCTGTGTGCATGTGTGCATGTGTGCATGTGCCCTGTGTGCATGTGTGCCTGTGTGCATGTGTGCATGTGCATGTGTGCATGTGTGCATGTGTGCATGTGCCCTGTGTGCATGTGTGCATGTATGCATGTGCCCTGTGTGCATGTGTGCATGTATGCATGCACCATGTGTGCATGTGTGCATGTGCCCTGTGTGCATGTGTGCATGTTCCCTGTGTGCATGTGTGCATGTGTGCATGTGTGTATGTGCCCAGTGTGCATGTGTGCATGTGCCCTGTGTGCATGTGTGCATGTGTGCATGTGTGCATGTGCCCTGTGTGCATGTGTGCATGTGCCCTGTGGGCATGTGTGCATGTGTGCATGTGTGCATGTGCCCTGTGTGCATGTGTGTATCAGTGGTGACATTGTGTACACATTGTAAACTGTGTTTCCTGTCTTACTCCCACAGGTTCTAGTGCTGCTCTGGTGTTGCGCAGCAGGGAACCTGAATCAGCAGCTGTGGATAGTGATAATGATGATACCTGTGTAATGGCACAGGGATGTGTGCCAGGGTCCATCATTGGTCAGCCAATTCACAGTACACAGCTGTCGACCCCATCAATGCGCACAGTCATCCTGCCAATACATCCTTTGTCACCAATGTCTCTAGGTGATGGGCAGGATACAGTGGGCATTGACTAGGGTAATGTGGTATCGGTGGCACATGCATCCCCACACAGCAGCCATGGCCGGGGTCCTGACATGGTACCACACAGGCAGAAGTCCAGGGGTTCTCGTGGGAGCATCCGTGGGCGTATCGCCCCTGTCTTTCAACCTCAGCTATGTTTTGGGCTGTAATGCAGGCACAGTCACATATGGAACGGTACACCAGACAGGGTCTGAGGGAGCTGAGAGCATGTCGCACAGCCATGAGTGACAGTATGCGTGATGTTGCGTCTGCCATCCGTAACTTCACAGAGGTCATTGACAGACGTTGAGGGGACACATTAGATCTGTTCCACAACTACATGTCCATGAGCCAGGGCAATGGTGGACAGTTGAGGCGTCAATGTGGCCATATGCCAGCAACAGCAGCAGCTGGCAGCCATCGCGGATGACAACAGGCCTGCAGCCGCTCCCATAGTGCCAGCAGCAGCCCCAGCAATGCTGGGTCTGTACTGTGATCAGACTGCCCCAGGAGACCACGTGCATGTGGCTCTGGACTGTCCCAACAGGGACCTGTCTCCAGTCATCAACCACCTGCTTTTGATGACAGTACCCAGTCTGGCTTAGTACCTGATATGGTCTGTAGCACCCCTGCCAGGCACAGGTACCGTGTCCATGGCCACAAACAGTGATCTGTATGACCTGGCAGGTACAGTCTGTGGCTGTCCACAAACACCTGTATATGGCAGCCATGAGGTGGGACTGTGTGCATGCATACACACATGCAAATTGATAACACCTAAGGCTACTGCATACATGCACACACTGCATCAACATTGCCCCATCTTGTACTGCTGTCCCTCACCAACACACACACACAGACATGTCATTTGGTTGTATCAGTGGCAGACTCAGGCATGCCAAGTACACACCCTGTGCATATGATGAAACTGTGCCACCTCCTGCAATCTGTAACATCGGTGCAGGAACAGGTTAACTTGGTGCTGATGCACAGGGTGACTACATAGAAGTGTTGTAATAGTATAATGTTGACAACAGTACAGTGTAATGATATCATTGTGGGTATATCCCAGCATGCCTGATGCAGTTACAGTATGAATGTCATTGTATTGTTTTGTACACCCATAGTAATTACCATAGTGTACTGTCTGCACATCTTTGCATACTGGTGGTAAGACTGTCAAGAGATGGCCACCTACATAAGTAGCACAGGGGATACGAAAATGTACATATTGATACTCAATGATGGTCATGTCAACTGCAAGTTGCATGTTGTCCACACTCAACTCTGCAATGAGGATGTTTGAGGATGTTGATATCTGTGCAGTAATACACAACAGGTTCAAGACTCAGAAGAGCACACTCGCACTACAAGGTCACACCTCATACCATGCATGACAGCCCCAAAACACAGAACTAACTGTGACAGGAGGGAGAGTCTCCATACATGTCAAGGATACTGTGGTGCCAGGACAGGTAGCATACATCATACTAAGTCTGGAACTGCTGAGTGAGGGCTCAGTGTTTGTTATTTGAAATGTGTATTATTACAGGTATGAGCACTTGGGTATCAGGCCAGTTATTCAATAATACAAAGGTACATGGTCTATACACTTGTGGGGGGTGGGGCTGGACCCAGCCCGTCTGACCTGTGAATGTCTGGGTACAGGCTTATAGTGCCTGCATATATGCACTGTTACCTACTGGAAGTCGTACACCTTGTTTGTTGTAGCATAGTCTACATACAGGCCTGCTGACTGTAGCTTTGTTTGTATGCATGTTTGCTTGTTATGTCCCTGAAACACTGATTCCACCTGCAGTGCAGATTTACAGTGCCTCTGTGGATCCCTAGTGACATCTGCATTGCTTACTGTACTGATGTCCATGTCTCACTTAACAGAACGTCACTGTTTGTCCTGTTTGCATGTAGGTTGCCTGTAACACATTGCATATGACTTACCTCGCATTTGCTCAAGACAGCATTCATATATGTCAGCACTAACAAATCAGGAGCACTACACCCTCACATACTCACCTTGAGTACCTTGTTCCCCATTGGCCCTATGTGTCGTTAATTAGCATGGGATTCACAATGCTATGGTAGCATGTGCAAAGGTCACCTGCCAATCTGCTCTCTGGTCCAGTTGGTGAATCTGTGAGTCATGTGGCAATGTTACAGCTGCCTCATGTACACAGACAACCCCCTCCCCTTCCCATACACTTATAACACATGTGAGAGATGCAACCACATAGCCAAACTGGGGGCTAAGCTCTCTTAACTCAGCACTGGCATACCCTGTCAGATGGAGTGGGATACTACAGTGAATACAGTACCAGTCTCACATAGACCTGCCATGACCACAATCCAAACACAGAAACACATAGGTACATTTTTGGACTCTCAGAATAGCATCCTGCCTGAGCAGCTAACACCTGCAAAGCAGACACACAAGCAAACGTTAAGCCAGAGCAGAGCATGTGCAACACATAGCTCACAAAGCCTGTGTGCCAAACAGTCACAGCCCATATGGCTTGACAACACACCTGCTATAGTTGTAATAGGTACCTCTATCATCAGGTACACTGAGGTCCTGCTCACCAGGCTGAACAAGGTGAAGGTCACGCTGAGATGCCCGTCGGGCACTATGATCCACCACATAACACAAGCATGCAGGTCACTCCAAGGCATGTAGAAATATGACTCAGTCATTGTCCATGCCAGTGTGTATGACCTGTGACGCACCTCCCTGGACTACATGTTAGGGGACATAGAGGGGCTCTCTGAGCTTGTGGCACAAGCTGGTATGACCCTGACCTTGAGTAGCATCTTACCCTCACCAAGAATGCTGCCACAATATGTAGACAGGATGATCAGTTTCTACAATTACCGTATGTTTCGGTGACATTCAAAGGGGATCCAATGCCTGTCAGCGTGGGATTACATGCTGGACAAGCCACATTGCTTTGCTAGGGACAGCTTGCACCTGTCACCCATGGGCCATTATATATTGGCAGAGGCTCTTGCTACACACATAGTGCTTTTGTATGCAAGGCTGACATTACATAGCCACCTACACAGGTATCACATGGGATAGGACACTAATAGTAATGCTACTCAACAGCAGCAGTGTAAACCTCAAGATGCATGCAGTGGAAATTGTCCTTAGCATGGGGTACAGCAATATCTGTGCAGTGACAGACTCCTGGTACAAGGCTCCCAGGTGCACCCCATCACTGCCAGGTCATACCTCATACCATGCTTGTCATCCCCTACACATGCACCAAACCAGAACAGGGGGGATGTATTCAA
This sequence comes from Protopterus annectens, assembly GCF_019279795.1. Classification (NCBI taxonomy): domain Eukaryota; kingdom Metazoa; phylum Chordata; order Ceratodontiformes; family Protopteridae; genus Protopterus; species Protopterus annectens. Next base: position 1,663,198,218 of record NC_056733.1, on the reverse strand, counting down.
AGGCACCTCAGATACACACACCCCCAGGTTGGTGGCACAGCACAAAGCATCAGAGCCTATCCATGTGCAACAAACAGTGGGTTAGACTGCCTTCAGGTTCATAGCCTGGCACACACCACCCTCCCATACCCAGGAAACCCACTTGGCCTTCCTGACAACACTGGGAATATGATGGTCTCTACAAACACCATTATATGGGTGGACTGCTACTACCCAAACATAGAGTGTGAGCATTACTCTAGCTCCAAGACCCTAGCTGAAGGGTTCCTAGCATTCATTCCCTGCATTGCTATGGAACAACTTGTTACCACTCCCACAAGAGGTGAAAACATGCTGCACCTGTTCATCACCAACATGTGGACTATATGCTCCAGACCAGTCATGTATCCCTCGCTGGTGGGATGACACCATCTACAACTCACACTGTATATTCACATACCACATGCAGCCCCTGCACAGAACACCACAGTCATACAGTTGTCTAATGCATATTCCATGTATTCACATGAGGCAGGATTCGGACATGGGAACTATTGAAGTTCACAGGTACATATGTGTAGGTGGCACACACATACATCATGTGTGCATTGACATTACTGATATAATATATGTCGTGCAATATTGGGAATAACACCCCACACACATGGACAAACTGTGTGACAAAAACACACATGGCATTTGTAGAATACAAACCCCTACCTAACTATGTTATGACACTTGTGAGAGACGCAGTAGCAGAGTGTGCTATTTGCATTAGTGGGAGGCTTGCTTCCTCCTGCTGTACTTATAGGGTGCTGACATCATCAGTGTTTAGACAGTGGAATATGCAGCATGTGTTGTGTTGTACTAGTTGCCAAAAGGGACATTTTTCTTACACGTGGAGTTGCACACACACTACTCCCCCACACACACATTCACACACACACTGAGTACTTGCAGGATTTAAACCCCTACCTAGCTATGTTATGACACTTGTGAGAGACACAGTAGCAGAGCTTGCTATTTGCATTACTGGGAGGCTTGCTTTCTCCTGCTGTACTTATAGGGTGCTGACATCATCAGTGTTTAGACAGTGGAATATGCAGCATGTGTTGTGTTAGTTGCCAAAAGGGACATTTCTCTTACACATAGAATTGCACACACACTACTCCCCCCCCACACAGTCACACACACATGGAGCACTTGCAAGATTCAAACCTTACCTAACCTATGTTATGACACTTGTGAGAGACGCAGTAGCAGAGCATGCTAGTTGCATTACTGGGAGGCTTGTTTTCTCCTGCTGTACTTATAGGGTGCTGACATCATCAATGTTTAGACAGTGGAATATGCAGCATGTGTTGTGCTGTACTTATAGGGTGATGACATCATCAGTGTTTAGACAGTGGAATATGCAGCATGTGTTGTGTTGTACTAGTTGCCAAAAGGGACATTTCTCTTACACAGAGAATTGCACACACACAGAGCACTTGCAGGATTCAAACCCCTACCTAACTATGTTATGACACTTGTGAGAGATGCAGTAGCAGAGCGTGCTATTTGCATTATTAGGAGGCTTGCTTTCTCCTGCTGTACTTATAGGGTGCTGACATCATCAGTGTAGACAGCGGAATATGCAGCATGTGTTGTACTAGTTGCCAAAAGGGACACTTCTCTTACACATGGAATTGCACACACACTACTCCCCCCCCCCACAGTCACACATACACACTGAGCACTTGTAGGATTCAAACCCCTACCTAACTATATTATGAAACTTGTGGGAGACACAGCAGCTGAGTGCGCTATTCAAATTACTGGGCATCATTTGTGCTCCTGACATATGTATAGTGTGCTGACATCATTATGTATGAAGAGGTATGTACATCTGTTACTATCCATCAGTACAGGGGAGAGCATATCTATGCATTAACTTTGCACAGGCACAGTGGCCTACTGTACTGTGGAGGCAGACGCCAAATACACTGTGGATAGCCTTCTGTATTCCCTAGGGACAACAGCCTAGTATTGCACTCTACGGCCATGTTTACCTGTCAGATGCAAGTATCTTTTGCTCATATACTGTTTGTGGGTCTTTATTGCCATAGCTTTCCCTATCTCTATGAACAACTTATGTACTGTGGAAGATGTTTGCATATGAGTGGGATCCAGTACTTTACTTATGTCTCTGTTGTAAATTCACTGTGTGCACTGGGCAGATTTCTGTATTTTGGGAGGTTCCTGTGTTAACACATACAAATGCCAGATATGTGTGTGCAACTGCTGAACTGTGACATGGCCTAAGTGTGTGAGCATGCCCAGTTCACAGTTTCTATGGCTTCTTGACTGATACGTCTCATTTATCTAAGTGTGCGAGCATGCCCAGTGTGAACTTTCTTTAGGTTGGGATCTGTGGTCCACCACTCTTTAGGTTGGGATCTGTGGTCCACCACATTTGTGTTTGTGTGTGGACGTCATCTATATTTCACATGTACACTTGAGTGTTGGATGTCAGGTTGTGTTCTTACTGCCCAACTGCTTTGTGTCTGAACCTAACAGGCATTATGCTGTGCCTGCAGGGTTGCCATGGGATAGTTTGCATACAGTTGTCAACATCCTTTCCTACTGACCAAACAGTGTATTGTCATATAGTGTACTGGTTCAGTACTTTCACTGTGGTGGACAGTATCATCGGTTTCAGTCCTATCACTGCTTGTAATATTTATAGTGAGCACACCAGACTGGTTGAGGGCCAGTTGTGCAGATATGAACATGTTGCAGTTTGTTCAGATATGGACAGCATAGTACATGATTGTCCGACATTGTTAATGTATTCCACAACTTATGTGGACAGTGACAAACAATGGCCACGTGCCCTAGTCCATTTGTAATGCTAGTCAGAGAGTGTTTGTCCTTCAACACACATTTACTGGTGTTTGCCCTGACATATGTCAAGGTTAGTGTGCTGTGCATCTGTCTATCCGTGACATACAGGTGATATCCAGGGTACACCTACCATCTCCCATCCAGTCATCATGATTCCTCTGGATGACAGTCAATGAGGGACTCCCTGGATAACCTGTACTGGGAGTTTAGTCGTGAGTGGAGTGAGCTTCTGGGTTATGGACCAATCAGTACAGCATGTCTTGTTTATGTCTGTGCTGGGGTTCAGGCCTGTCAGCTGCATAGGTCACCAGCATTCAGATTTTACATGGTGCCAAATGTCCATTGATACCAGCTTGGTCATGGCTTTATACATCAGGCACAGTTCACCTCCAGCCAGGTGGTATGGCACTGTGTGGAGCTGCAGTTTGCTTAATCAGGTGACACGTGGCATCTGTTACAGCTCTGCGATCCTCCTGTTGGGGTATTTGTGGGGTCTTTCCAGTTGATGCAGGTGTCTGCTAAGGTGCATCCCTCAAGGGCCATTGTACGCCATTGTGAGGCTGCTGATGGATGACTGGAGAGGCACATTGACCTACCCTGACCTAGCTGTGCTTACCTTCATGATTAGGTGGGTATATGGTATGTTTCTGTAACCACTACAGACACATGGTTGTCACATGCAGGATATCTATCACCTTGTGTCCCCAGGTCTCTTATTGCTCCTGATGTACTTACTGGGTTAACACCTCTGTGGTAATTTCTGGCCATGTACTGTGTTTCCACAGGGGATGACTATACACTATTCTGCATTTAGCTTGTTGACATGGCTGTGGCACCACTTGTCTGTTTCTATGTGTGCCTTTTGTAGGTTGCTTGTGTCAGCTGGAGGGTCCGATATGGTGGGCAGTTTGTAGTCTTCTGCGAACCTGTTCAGACAGAGTCCTTCCATGTTGGCCTGTACCTATGTGACATATATAGCATACAAGAGAGGTCCCAGGACCATGCCTTCTGGGATGCCAGTTGTACCTGGTTTGTAGTCTGACATGGCTGCAGCATGTCTGACCAGGTCAGTTCTGTCCTTGAGCTGGTTTGCAACCCATCTACTTGGATAGGGGTTTATAGTTAGGCTGGTGAGCTTATCTGTACTGACCAACTAGGGTATTGTATGGAAGGGGTTAGCAAGGTCTAGATAGGCTGTGTGATCCACATTCCCCACATCAATGGCCTTGGTGCACATTTCACATGAGTCAGACATGTGTAAGGGGCAGGATCTGCCCTATGAAAGCTACACTGGGTAGGGTCCAATGACTGTAGGTACCCAATCTCATTATTCCTGGGATCCATGATCATCTTCTCCATTACTTTGCCAACCTAGATAGTCAGGGTTGAGGGGTGATAGTTTGCAGTATCCATTCAGGCACCACCTTTGTGGTGAGGGACCACTGTTGCTGTACACTGCTCTTTGGGTACATATCTTGTGGTAAGACTAATAGTGCGCAGTAGTGCTATTTGGTGTTTCATTCTTCTTACAGTACTTGATGGACACAACCCAGGACACCATCTGGTACCATTGATGCTGTGTGGTGTGCTTTGTAGATGCTGGCTGTTACCTCAGCATCTGCAATGTCAGGGGGCCAACACTCTGCTGGGATAGATATTTGGCAGTAAGGTGCTGATGGGGAGTTTGCAAAGAACCTGTTAGGTTGGATGTTGGAAATGTGTGTGGGTTTGGTGTATTGTTTGTGATATTTGAGTACTGCAGAGCATATCTGTGGATTATCACCATGGTTCCTACCATCAAGTAGGACAGCTGTGTGATAATCCTTTGTGTCCTGCACAATTTGTATCATCATAGGTTCATAGGTTCATACTAGGCTATCTGCCCTGGCCATGTTTGAGCATGGACAGACTGTGTGTGAGTTTCGACACCCCTTGCAATGTGCATATTATGCCCATTTAGGGTTTACTTTATTAGATGTGACACAGGGATGGCCCCCAGTGTACACCTACTATCTCCCATGCACTTCACCAGATTTCTCTTGTTGAGTATGAGTGTGGATCTCAGCCTATCATGGACTGGGATTCTGTTCCAGAGTGTAAGGAGCCTCTGGGTTATGGATCTGTCCCTCCAGCACATCCTATTTATCTATGTGTGGAGGTTCAGATATCTCACTGTGTTGTCTCTGCTGGATTTGGGGTTTCTGCAGTGGAGCATGTCCATTCATTCTGGATTGGACATAGCCTTGTATATCAGGCATACATCGCCTCTGACTGGGCAGTATGCTTGTGAATTGGGCTGTGGTTTCTTCAGCCAGGCTGCAGATGTCAAATGTATAGACCCTTTATCCTGTTGGTGAGGTACATTTGGGGTCTTTCTAACTGCTGCAGGTGTAAGGTAAGGTACATCCGAACTGGGGCATTGTTGTCACATTTGGGCCTGATAAGGGAAGAGTATGGGGGCACAGTGACCTCTCTTGATCTACATGTGCATCCTTTCATATTAAGGTGGGCAATATAGCAGGTCTTCCTGGCCACCTTGGCAATGTGAGTGTCACATGACGGGTTACCATCCACTTGTGTCCCTAGGTCCCTGATTACTTCTTCCATACATAATGGATTGCCACCTATGTCTTACTTTGTGTGTGCCTTATTTGGTATTTGTTGAGACATTCATACTCTGCGGTGTCTTCAGGAAGGCTGGCTGGGGTTCCTGGGTTTGTGAGTGTGGTCTGTAGCAGGCTGCAAACAGGGAAGCAGTTTGAGCCACTGTTACTTGCCCATGGATAGTCCATGCTGCTTCTTGCTGTGGTACCAACCTGGGGGTGTGGTTATCCTTGACAATTACTGATAGCCACACTCCTATTGTAGTGTGTTCCATGTTTTGGAGCTGTAGAGCATGGTATGAGGCATAACCTGGTAGTATTAGGGTGCTCTTCTGGGCCTTGACCCTGGTTTCTGTTACAGAACAGATATTACCATTCTCCATGCTGTGGTGGGTTTGGTCTGCATGCAAATTGCAGGTTAGACATCTGGCATTGGGTAGCATTACGTCCCGGTTGTTATCCCTTGTGCTACCTATGGTGGTGGGTTTGTGTTTCCAGCCTTACCTACTCAAGGCACAGTGGGGGTGACAACAACCTTTGCCAGTATCCACACAGCCAGTTGTGCTGGGTGCATGCCATCCCTAGCAGGTGGGGCATCATGTCTTGCTCAGCATGTCATCCCATGCTGTCAGCCATTTGTTCCCCTTTGCTAACAGCAATACTTCAGCCAATTATTGTACTTGATCTTGTTGTCTTCATAGTATGGCATCATGCTTGGTGAGGGTGAGATGTTAGGCAGGGTCTTCATGTTAGCATATACTAGATGGTGTTACATTGCTTAACACATGGCAATCATGCCTCAGGTGGTGCTGCAGGGCTGCCTCTGTCGGATGCACATACTACACTCCCTGTACATGTTTGAGAGCAAGTTGTGCCATGTTAGGCATCCCTGTTACTATATGAGTGAGTCAGAGAGGGGTATCATTCCCAGGGTTCCTACTGAGCCAGTGCATGTGCTATGCCTTGCCTCTTTGCCAAGGCCAGGGCATACTGGGCACGCCTCCTTCTGCCTACTGGGGCAGGCTCAGGTTGTTCCTCCTCCGAGTAATGCTCTGCCTGTGATGGCCTTGGCAATGGTGGGGGGCTGTTTGTCCCGGCCTTATGCTGGTCCTGCTGCAGCTGTTTTCACAGAATCATATTATGTAGCATAGCACATACCATGACAATTTGGGTACATGTAGTTGGTGAGTACTGCAAGGCTCCACCAGATGTGTCCAGGCACCGGAACCGTAACTTGAGCAGCCCAAACACACGCTCTATTACATTTCGTGTTAGTGCGTGTACTTCATTATGGCGTTCTTGTTCAGGTGTGTGTGTTTCTGATGGGTGTCATCAGCCACGGCTCCAGTGCATATCCAGCATCCCCCACTAGGTGACCATGTGGGATGTCCCCATTGGCAAATGTCTGGTACAGCTGCGTCAAATGCCAGATATGGGAATCATGGTAGCTCCCAGGGCAGCCAGCACACACATTCATTATTATGCCCTGGGCATCACACATGACCTGGCAGTTGATGGAGGGGAAGCCATTGCGGTTAATGTAGGCCCTACCCCGCTCACCGGCTGGTGCTTTGATGCGTATGTGCGTGCAGTCTATTGCACCCACTACCTCAGGGTATTCCGCTATTTGATGGAAGAGATGCATATTGCTGGCCAATACCTCACAGGAATTGGGGAAATATACATGCTCACCGACATGTGCTGACATGGTATACAGGAACTGGTGCAGTACACTGGAGGCTGATGCCTGTGATATCCTCATCATATCATCAGTTGGTCTTTGTAAGGTACCTGTTGCTAGTATTCTTAGGCCAACACATACCTTGGTTTCCACTGGGATGGGTTCCCCTCTATTGGTTCTGTGTGTGAGGCGTGGTCTGCACAGCTCAATAATTTGCTGCAGGAGGTCTCTGTCCACTCTATAGCACTCCACTATCACCAGCTCATGTAACCCATGGTAGGTGACCCTGGGCCTGTACACTCTTCTACGTCTCCTCACTGTGGGTTGTCTGGCAGCATTTGCATTGTCACCACCCTCAGCAAGTTTCCTATGTCTCCTTATAACAGCTATGGCAGCCCCTAGCATGTTTGGTCTGAGTGCAGCTTTTTCAGTTTTTACTTCTACTAGCTTACTCCTGTCTTGCAGTGTCTCTTGAGAGAAACATACTGCAATGCTGTTTGCAGTGTTTTAAGTGCTGGGCTGGGCTAGTATTCTGCCTGTGTAATTGCCTGCTTCTAATTGTTTTCACCTGCTAGCTCTACCAGTATTCCCTGCTAGCTTCCTACTATTTCTTCTGCTTCCTTTTTCCTCTCTGTTTCCTCAGAGGGGAGCAGCACGCATACCAGTGGAAACACTTTCACAGTGGCTACCACATGCGCACACATGCTTACACGGATGAGAATCTGCTTATTTGGGTTAAAACGCGCGCACACCAGCGCAAACAGGTTTATAGATCTTTACACAGGCTCCTACATGCTTACTCTGCCTTACACGTGCGTACTCTGTCTTACTCGCGCCTCCCAGCACGCACACGCACGCTTGGTGTTGGCCACAATGTACACCTTCCATTTCTTGACTTTCCCATGCTTATCTGTTGACACACCTCTTTCTATGCTGTGTGATTGACATCTTTCACATACCACTTTGCTCCAATGAGCTTGATTTCTTCCTAACATTCCCCCCTGTGATGTCACCTATCTCCTACTCTGTTACTCCCCCTTATCTAACTCTTACACTACACGGAATGTGCTCATTTGCTATGTGATAGTGTGATTCACTATCCTACCACTCATTTACATAGGATTGCCTACTATTGCTTAGTTACGTGTCTTACACTCAGCTTCCCCTCTTAGCAACCACTAAACGGTGGTCATGTTGTTTTCGGTCTGCTAGTCCCTGCATTGCAAATCCATGCATTGCATAAAACCCACATTTGTGGGTTTCAAACCTTTATTTTTATGCCTTATTTAGCGCAGCCCATTTGCGCGGGGCTGTGCTGCGTTTAAACCTCGCCAATCGCCGAAAAAAATATATATTTTATTTCATGTTTGCATCGGGTTACCATGCCAGTGGCCACATATTTGGTCATTGGCATGCTGCCTGCTACATATGCACACTTTATTTGGAGCTGTCATGGCTCCATTGTGTTATTTGCAGTAACGTACTCAGTTGTCAACTGAGTACATTTCTGCACCTAACACGACTCTTACACAGGCTGGTTTCAGCTTTGTGGATCGCTAATCTACCTCATTTGCATGCCTTTCGGCTGCAAGTGAGGTAATTAGCATATCCATGCCCTGCCTGTGTAAGAGACGTTTTAGCTGGTCTCTTACACGGGATTTCGGCTGTTCCTGGATCGCGATGGCTGCATGGAGTCTTACACGACTCTTAGACTCCGTGCAAGCCATCGTGAATCCTGCCCACAGCCTTTACATCTAATTAATAACCAAAAACATTTTTTTTCTTTTCTTAATATAACATAAGGTAAATAAGTTAAAAATGTGCATAACTAAAACAAAAAATACTCAAAAATTCATACAATTATCTATAATCTAAATGCTATCTAATAAGCAAGCACTAGTTTACATATTTTTAAGAATAACCTGTACACATGTTATGGAACAACCACTTTAGTATACTGGCAGGCCAGAAGGGCATTAATGCCTGTGCTTGAAATATTTGCAGGTAGGTATGTATGTATGTATGCACAACATGGATCACTAAAGCATTTCAACCATGACTGCTAATGTGCTATCAGAATTCATTTCTGAATGCCAGCAGTGCACTGACTACTGAATGGCCATCTCCCAAGCATAACTCCTGATATCTCTGCACACTTCACCACAGCCTAGCTATGCTTCCAATAGATATTTACTTCCTTTTACAATATTTGGTGTGCTATTCTGTGCATCAATAACCCTCTATTTTGCCACCTACTTTTCTTGTAACACATGACAAACTCTTTACACTTATATTCAAACTACAATTTTTTTTCTTGTTTTCATAATCCCTTGTCACTCTGTATGTAGGTGAAAGAAGCCACACAGGATTTATTTACAGGTGTTGGATATCCCCTAGTTCAGCATTTCTCAAATGAGGCCAGCCTCCCCAAGGAAGCCCAGGCTTGATTCAAGGAAGGACCGAGCATGTCTGAGAAGTTTGTAGACTTAAAAAGTTTGAATATTCATCATTGTTTTATCTAGTAGCAGATTAAAGAAAGAATACTAATATTTAACAAATATGTGCATCTGATGGCAACTCAATAACAAAGGAATAATAAAATAAGCCAAATTCTATTTACTTTGAGTGTGATAGGGATGGCAATAGCTTACTTCTGTACAGTGTCAGCATTGTTTCTAGGTATCTAGACAAGACTTGAAAACTTCCCTGTTTATTGAGGGAGGCTCCGAGTGACACAAAGTGAGATCCTGTCCTCTAGTTTATGTCTACAAATGTATACAGAGCCTGTTGGCTTCAATTGAAAAGTGAATTTTAGAAACTTACAAATTCAACAAAGGCATCTTTATGTCATTTTTTTATTTCTTCCTACTGCATGGTTTGTGTTTGTAACTGTTTTCTTAACAGTGTTATCCAAAACTACAATTGCCTATACATGTCTCCAAACTGAAGAGCAACAAACCACAGATAAGTCTTGAACATACATAATGCTGGACAATACAGCGATGTTACAAGTTGTTTTTAGCTTTTGGTGGTTAGTTTGAATTCTTCAAGTCACAGTAGTGCAGGAATTTTCTAGAGTAGTCCTAGCAAGAAAAGTTAGAGGACAAGAAAATGTAATATAAAATAGGAACACAATCTCTGGCAAATTCTACCCATGGGTCAAAAAATCACTTTATTCTGTTAGGTGATCAAAACCCTGGTTAAAACCTGTCAATAATAAGCTTACCCTTCTCTCCTTATTTCAGGGCCTCACACAAAATGTCACTTCTCTACTCACCCTAACCTCTCTTCTTCTTCCTTACTAACATTCAGGATAAGTGTCTTGCTCTCTCTGTTCTACTTAATTCTGTCAGTAACCAGTACACTACCCTCTCTCTTTTATTTGATATATCATAATAAATAAAATATTAAAACTACCCCCAGATATTATTTCTGCATGGTCATTTCCTCTAACAAGGATGTTCTACTCTCTTCTTACTCCCCACATACTTGTCTCAACTGGATAATGTCAATAATGATCTGAATTTATCTATCAGCTTATTTCCTCCCATTCACAATCTGGTTTGTCCAGTCAACAGTTGCCACATTCATGTTAATAGATGTCCAAGACTCAGTTATGATCCCAGGCAGATGCTGCATTCCGGGCATACGCTTAAAACTGAAGGGAAAACACTCTTGTTCAGGAAGATCATTGACTCAATTATGATCCCAGGCAGATGCTGCATTCTGGGCATATGCTTAAAACTGACGGGAAACCACTCTTATTCAGGAAGATCATGTTTCTTCCTTATCTTAAAAACGAAGTAAGAAGGGAGACTTACTAAACTTGAATGAAGTGTATGGGCCATTCTAGAAACTCCACACAATCTTTAAGTGCAAACCCTCTCACCAGGAAAGTGCTGAACTGCTGAAGGATTTTTTTCCCTCAAATTCTACCACATCCACTTTTGGACTCTTCCCTTCATGTGCCAATGGACAGCAATTTTGAACTATATGAATATATTCCTAAAATTCTCTTTAAGATTTCTTGAGTAGCATGCTGACAGTTATACTGACTACATGACTCGTTTCCTTTCTCCAGCACAATCTATACTTAGCTTACCTGTTAATGCAGTCAGGAGATGGTGTACTGTACACGTTTTAATAAATGAAAAATCCCTCTCCCTCAACTCTTTCTTCGGCGTGATCATCAAATCCTCCTCCTTCAGCTCTTCATTGCTGCAAATGCACAAATTCCTCTACTGGTGCGAAAAACTAACAGAAGGGTCTCTTGGCGCATGCGCACACCAGCTAAAGGACGTGGGCATGAAAAAAAATGGAAAAAAAGTAAAATTTGAACTTAAGGGTCGCGGGCCGCATGGAAGAGCTTTGAGGGCCACATGCGGCCCGCGGGTTGGACACTACTGCCTTAAAGACAGGTTTAATAAGTGCACATCTCCAATCTTGAGACATTTCCCCATATTTACCAAAAAGACCGAATAGGTCAGGTACCTTAAAGAACCAGGAAACCAAAAAGAGTCGCAAAAGGTACCAATTGGAGGTATCAGAATAACCAGAAAGCAAACGTGTAGCAGCCACAATATGTTTAATGCATAAACGCCAACAATCTCTAAAGCGTTTTCATCCACTAGACTTCATCAGATGCAACAACAAACCATGAATTGAAGCAGCTTTTATACCCTCTCCTTCACATTTGATTGAATAATTTATTAAAATAACTATCTAATTAACACCACTCAACATCTTCCATTAAAAGCCATAATGTTAGTTAAAAACAGTGCAAAGTGCTTGTGCGTGAATAAACAAGTATACAAACAATACATGTTAAAAATAATCAAATAGGAGACTTCATGTTGATCAAATCAAACTCCATATAATGGGTGACCCTTTAAAAACTATACTTATACTGGTATAACATGTAGATGCTTACATAAAAAATTAAAATATGAAATATTCCTAAAAAAATAATAAATTTAAGAATGTAAAAATAACTTTGATTTAGATGCAAAAACATTAATAATATATATATATTGCATTACAGAAGAATGAACAAATAAACCACATGAACACCTTTACAATTTAGTGGCCCTCATTCTCAATATAGGGGCAATGGAAATGTGTTCATTAAGACCAGGGAATCTATTGGCTTCTAAAAATAATTGTCAATATACTTCTCTTACTTCTGTCCTATTCTTCCATGGGCCTCCCGTAGTGTCCTGATACACCATTTCAATTACGAAAAAGCCCTACTTAGCATTAGGACATAACATTTACTTAGGTATTTGTAAGGTATGTGGTGCGTTCTATATTGGCAAAACTACATGAAAACTAAAAAGGAGAATTTACGAACATTTAAACGCCATAAGAACAGAGGATGGTAATAATGTACTATATAAACATACCTTGTGATTGTGCCGAAAAAAAATGTGAAAAGGCAATTTTAAGTGAAATCTGCATTTTGCCATTACAGTCTATGGCATGTAGAATCAAAACAATAGCAGGGAACAGTGGTTGCTAAGAGGAAAGGCTCTGGTGTAGTGTTGTAACTAGGGACTAAGGCAGTGGGGCATGCTAATGAAGGAAATTTACTGAATCACAAAAAAGGGACAAGTGCCAAACTACACCTAACCATGTAGGAGCTATAAGGCAGTGGTGTAAGCAGGAGGCACAACTGACATGAAAAGGGGTGTGTCATGCTTGGTTTAAGCACATTGGAGCTTCATGGCTCCCAGTTCAGCTTAGCTAAGCACAGCTAAGCAAGTGTGTGTGTCTGAGGCTATATTAACTTATTCCATGAAATGTAGAGTGTGTTCCTGTCCAGGGAATGGCCATTTCTACTTCAAAGTGTTTACTTTAGCTAAACAGGTTTGCATGGCAAGAACCATGTCTAAAACAAAATGAAATAAAACAGCCAGAAATAGCAGGACTGTTTAAATTTGGGCACCGGGTTTGCGCGGTGCACCTCAGGGCTTAAAAGGGGTGGAAATGGGAAGGGAAAAAAAGGAAAAAAGGCAAATAGCTGAATAAAAGCAATCAAATACTACTAAAATAGCAAGCAGGTAGAATGTATCATAGCCAGCCAATCATACAGGCAGTATCTGCAGCAGAACAGTATAAACTGTGCAAACACCTTTCAGTCTGGTTTTCCCACAAACCTTGCACCATTGGTGTACACATGCGGGGGAAGTTTAACCAAAAACATTTTAGGGGGTGCCATTGCTTTGATCTTCCAGTATGTGCCAGAGGCTGAGGGCAGTGAGGAGGATAATGCTGACAACCATCCCAGACTGAGGTGGAAGAGAAGAGTGATCTGACCCAGGGTAACCTACAAGGGCTACATGATCTGGAGATAGTGGAGTGCTACAGGGTGGACAGAGACATACTTCAGCAAATCCTTGAGTTGTGCCGGCCTCAACTCAGACCCAGAGCCAACAGAGGGGTACCCATCCCAATGGATACCAAGGTACATGTAGCCTTAAGAATACTAGCTACAGCTACTTTCCAAAGACCTACTGGGGACATGATGGGAGTCCACAGGCATCTGCATCCAGGGTAATCTACCAGTTCCTGGATGCCATGCTACCACATGTCAGTGAGCACATTTACTTCCCCGACACCCATGAGGAGAGGACCAGCAATATGAGTCTCTTCCACCGTGTAGCAGAATACATAAAACTCAAACAACTCATACATTAATAAGAGCAATAGTGACAGTATCCGCCTATGTCTGGGCCACTGTTTCCCCATATTGGCAGCCTATCTCCAGATATCCTGCAGAAACAAGTTGTAAGGTATGGCTGTTGTGCACAATACCTCGGACTGGAGTTACAACTATTCCTGGAATGGATTCCCGGACTTACTATAGAAGGTCATACTGGGCATGCTCCTACACCTAGTGAAATAAGGCTCATGACTGAAACCACAACGGACTTATATATATCTGTATTGTGCAAATGTCTTTGCATACACACAGCTATGTACACCTAGCTATCTGCACACACACACACCCTTCAGACAGGAATACCAACAGCCAGCTGTAGGTGGCCCATATGTGGTATTTCTGCATCTGTTGCTTCTGATACACACACACATATATATGGGCAACATATTACAATATGTCAAGCATACACACACATAGACATGGAGAATAGAGAGACAGACAGTGATAGAGTGAGACACACAGGGAGACACACACAGAGAATGAGTCATACACAGGGATACCCTGAATGGCAGACAGTGATGTCCTGCTGCAGAGAGTTGCATACCACTTGTAACCACTGGCACGTGCCCACATGAAGATGAGATTCATTGTCTGATGGTACTGAGGTGGGGGTTGTAATATCACATCATCTACCTGTGAATGTGTGTGTCTGTAAGTCTCACTATTATGCTGCCTTACCCACCCAGTACACTTCCCATTTCCCTACTTTACAAGATCTGCTGATGTCATTCACCTTAGAAGTACCTCTGGAGTGGCTTCACTCCTGTATACTCTATAGCATGTGTGATAATTGTGTAACACTATAGTGCAAATAACTAGTTAGGTAGGGATTCTAATCTCAGTCCTGGGAAATGTAAAAGTGTGTGTGTGTGTGTGTGTGTGTGTGTGTGTGTGTGTGTGTGTGTGTGTGTGTGTGTGTGTGTGTGTGTGTTTGTGTTTGTAGGTTAAAGATTTTGATCCCATTCACACCCAATACACTTCTTATTGCCCCGCTGTAGCAGTCCTGCAGATTTTAATCTCCTGAGATGTACCTTTGGGCAGCCCTCAGCCCTATAAGCCCTGTGGCACATGCAATAACTGCATAACACTATAGTACAAATAACTAGATAGGTGGGGGTTCTAATCTCATTCCTGGAAAATGTGTGTGTGAGTGTATTTGTGTAAGTGTGTATATCTGTCAGTTAAATTATTTTGTGGCCTTTCTCACCAAGTACATCTCCCATTGCCATACTTTACAAGGGCTGGTGATGTACCTCACCTTAGAATTACCTTGGGGCGCCCATCTCCCTCTATGCTCCGTGGTGCATGCGAAAATGCATAACACTGTAATAGTAATAACTAGACAGGTAGCGGTCCCAATCTCAGTCCTGGCAAATGTGTGTGTCTGCGAGAACAGTAACCTGTGTGGGTGCGTGTTTGGTTGGGAACCATCTCCACTGGGGAGTGGGTTTTGCAATTTTTTGTTGTGGTCCCCCAGTACACGTCCCAATGTCCACTTTACAAGGACCACTGTTGTCATCCACTGTAGAGGTAGTGGAAGACACTCTGCAGCCCTATAAGCTCTGTGCCATGTGAAATAACTATGTAACAGTATGGAATAAATAACAAGATAGGTGCTGCTTCTAATCCTTTTATACCATTCCCCACTCAGGAATCATAGACAAACACTCTCAGCTAGGCATTACCCCCTACATCACTAGGTGGGTTGCAAACATGCTCACAGATAGAGCCCACAGTGTGAAAGCAGCAGACCACATGTCAGACCACCAGCCGGTCAGTAGTGGAGTACCACAGGGTCTGGTCCTGGGTCCCCTCGTGTTCGGTACGTATGCTTCTGAAGTCCAGCCCAAAACAAAGGGACTCTGGCTGACAATGTTTGCAGATGACTGCAAGGTGGATGCTATTATTACCTCCCCAAGTGATGTTGACATCCTGCAGAAAGGCCTCATTGAGACCTACAACTGTTGTCAGAACCCTGGACTTAAGCTCAATGCCAGAAAATGTGTCGCCATCCCCTTTGGGAACAACTTGGTTCCCATGAATCACCACAGCGATGGTAGTCCACTGAACACAGAAATCGTGATAAGAGAACTGAATCACAGGTTGACAGTGACCTCTCTGTTGACCAGCACAGTGCCACTGTGGTCAGGAAGTCCTTTTATGTGGCACATCTCATCACTAAGGGTGTTGCATCCAGGAAGAAAGAGGTCATTGTCTCCATCTACTCTTCCTTCATTAGGCCAGTCATCGAGTACAATGGCCCATTTGGCATGTACCTCACTAGACACCTGTAACAACTGGAGAGGCTGCAAAAGTACCTCGCAAAGAGGGTTCTAGGCCTTAAACACTTGTCCTATATGGACAGAATCCAATAACTCCAACTATTCTCTGTCTCATATTGGCTACTTAGAGGCAATCTCTGATTGACTTACAAAGGCATGTCTGACCCAGCTCTGTTAGCCATGCTACATCTAAAGAAACCCAGTCCGTCTGCACAACATGCTCCAGAGACCTCAACCCCATTCCCACAATCAACAGAACATGCTGGAGGGACAGGTTCATAACCCAGAGACTGGACATGCTATTGAATAGACTTCACATACATATCAAGCAGAGCACCTTACTGGCCTTCTGCAAGAGAAATCTGGATGAGTAGATGGGGAATTGAAAACTCACCCCGGGGATCACTCCAGTGGCTATACTTGATATACACACTGGGGAGTAATGTCAGATGGCACATTGCCAGGCTAATCCTATGGGCTAGGCTTGTAAAGAAGCCATGGCCATTCACCTACTACACACCTATGAACCTATGAACCTATGAACCTATGAACCTATGGAGCTCTGTACTGGCATACATGTGTGTGTGCATCACTGTCTATAAATGTGTCTGTGAGTGTGTAAACATGTAGATGGCAGTAGTTTGAGGCAGTCCTCACCCAGCACACCTCCCATTGCCGTAAATTACAAGGGCTGGTGATGTTCTTCACTTCACAGGTACCTTTGGACACTCTTCACCCTACAAGCCACGTGGTGTGTGTGGTACCCGCGTAACACTATAGTACCAATAACTGAATAAGTAGGGTTTCTAATCTGAGTCCTGGCAAGTGTGTGTGTGTGTGTGTGTGTTTGTGTGTGTGTAACTATTTCTAAGTTTATATATTTGTAGGATACAGTATTTTGAGTCCTCACTCTCCCAGTACACTGCACATTGCCATACTTTACAAGGGATTGTGATGTTGTTCACCCCAGAAGAACTGTGGGACACTCTTCACCCTACAAGCTCTGTGGCATGTGCAATAAATGCATAACACTGTAGTTGCAATAACTAGACAGGTAGGGGTTCTAATCTCAGTCCTGATAAGTGTGTGTGTGAATGTGTGTAAGAACTGCATGCTGTGTATGTGTTTGAGTGAGAACTATATCCATTGGGGGAGTTTACATTTTTAGGCCATGGTACTCCCAGTACATGTCCCAAGGTCCATGTTACAAGGCCTGCTGTTGTCATCAACAGTAGAGTTATCTGTTAACAATCTTCAGCCCAATAAGGCCCATGCTGCATGCAGGAACTATGTAACAGTAAGGACTAACAAGATAGGCAGGGCAGCTAATCTTGGTCCTGGAAAATGTGTGTATGAGTGTATTAATGCTTGTAAGTGTATATAACTGTAGATTCTCACCCAGTACACCTCCCATTGCCATACTTTACAAGCCCTGGTGATGTTGCTTACCTTAGAATTACCTTGGGGCACTGTTCACCTTGTAAACTTCATGTCACGTGCAATAAACACATAACACAATAGTAGCAATAACTAGATAGGTAGGGGTTCTAATCTCAGTCCTGGCAAGAGTATGTGTGTGTGTATTAAAGTACAGTATCCTGTGTGTATTTGAGTGAAAACTATATCCATTCTGTGGCTGTGTTTCACAATTTTAGGCCATGTTACTTCCAATACATGTTCTAAGGTCCACTTTACAAAGCCCACAGTTGACATCTAACAGAGAGGTGTCTGTACACAGGTGTCTGTCTGTACACCCCATGCCACGTGCAACACCTATGTAGCAGTCATGTACAGTCAATTGAATTGTACAGGTTATAGGTCACATTAAATATGGGAAGAATTGTGAAATGTTTTATTGTGGTCTCATGTTTATATATCACAAATGCCTGGCATTTTAACAGGGGTGTGTAGACTTTTTATATGCATTGTATAAGAGTACTTTTAAAATATGTCCCTAGTTTTGGCCCTTTGTCTCCCCATTTTTTCAGTCTTTGTCCAGATTTCTTGTACTGACAGGTTGTGAGGTATGCTACAGATATGTTTCATCTGCTGCAAATAGGCCCCTGTGATGACCACTTTAATGCAATGCAGTTAACCCCACCACAAGTGAACATGCACATATTGCAATATGGCTAAGAGTAACAGTTGTGTGCATGTTAAAATGCATGACCTTAACATGCCTGGGGTCTTGGTGAGCCACAACAGGACAATACCACATTCACTGGCTTCAGGCTGCTGTCCCACATCCAGACCAGAGGTGCATATGTAGTTGTTGGGGTGTCAGCATACTCACATGTGGCATTGGTACAAGATGAATTCTACTTTTCTGCACATGTACAGTACAAGCTCTGATACTACACAATTTGCTGTCCTTCACCATAGATGTGCACTTGTGTGCATTATAAAACCCCACCCACAAATGCAGTTTTATCTGACAAATGCATCTAGATACTCTATGGAACTCAGTATGACTGATACAAGTATTCCATTGATCTGCACTGGGGCCTTACCTGGATGCCCCTTCCCTGTTGTCTGGGTGCCACCCACGTCCACAACTTGTGTGTGTTGACTTTGCTGTCATGTGGTGGCTGCCCTGAGATTGGCAAGGAATACCTCCATTGGTGTAAGTGCGACCTGCATAGCAGGTCCCCCCACCTATGGCAATACAATCCCTGGCCACAGCAGCAGCTCCTTGCCAGGCATGGCATATCAGTTCAGTCGTCTGATGACTGACCTGATCGTATGTGCGTCCATGGTGGCCCAAGTTGTCTGCTCTGTGGACAAGCTCATCCCACAGGGGGTCTGCTCCTGTAGATTCTGTTGGCTACAGTCAAACATCAGCCCATGGTGCTGGATTATCATATCATAATGGCAGCAGTTTCAGCTGTAGTGTATGCTTACTGTCTTTCACACTGCATTTCACCTGGAAGACATAAATAGGGAAACACATCACAGGACCTCATACATTGGTCAATGTTATTTACATAACCTGCAAATCACTAGCATTAGTCACCACTTACAACCACTTCATACCCCTGTCATCTATCAGCACAGCATGAGCTTGCATTGCACTCCTGGTCCTGATGTGTCATGTTCCCACTAGTGAGGGCCAGTAAATTGCAAAATCCACCATCCATCATTCACCTTTGTACAGAGGGATGACAGTGGATGTCTTCCTTGCAGAAGGAATTCAAGTGGTGCTCAGGATTTGCTTGCGTACAGTGTGTAATGGAGCTGAGAGCATATGTCAGAGTTCATGTTGTATGCAGACAGGGATGTTATCAGGTCCCATGGAGACTTACTTCTGTTGCCTTTGATTAGGCATTATGGACCTGCTCCCTGATGATGAGGGTAGGGGTGCAGGTGCTGTGCATATCCATCTATACCAATGATGGGACAGGAGGGTGATGTTTTCCCTTAACCTCTCTGCAGCAGGTTGGCTATAGCTATGCTGTGTGTGTGTTTGTGTTTGTGTGTGTGTGTGTGTGTGTGTGTGTGTGTGTGTGTGTGTGTGTGTGTGTGTGTGTGTGTGTGTGTGTGTGTGTGGTGTGATTTACCACCAGTACAAGGTGGGTTTGGTTTTTGCCTCTGAGATTGAAGACATATGTGAAGGTAGCCTTGTGATTGGCCTTGGTGGGTGTGTCCAATTTGTACTCATAGTTAGCCTTACAATAATTCACCTGTGACCTTATATGCTTCTTCAGACACAGGTTGACTTGCTTCTAAAATGGTGCCTGCTCCTACTTGGCCCTGTACAGCCAATATAGTGACCAATTATGTGGTCTGTGTAAAAAGGATTACTCTACCTTGGTGAAGGCAGGTTTTATGAGTCAGGTATTGCTGAGTCAATACAGGTATGTAGGTGCGCATATAGCTGTTTGTAGTAAGCATGGACACAAGATCATAACACAGTTGGATATCTCTCCATTATCAACCTGATAATCATGCTTATTTTAGCACCCATGTCTGTGTCCGGGCAATGCAACAACCAGTATCTGCAGAAATGTATGTCTGTTGGATGCACAGAAACTAAGATTACACATGTGTACAACATTTACAGCTTATTTACCTGATGTTTTGCATCCCATGTCTGTTGTTTTGAGGCTTCCAGCTATACCTGCTCATACATACATGTGCACAGGTAATACCTGATATACATTTCTGTGCTATGTCGGTATGGCACACTATATTTACACTCTTGCTGCTCAGTCATACCTCTCAACCTGTTACAGCAGGACATCTGGAGGACGACAAACATACATAGGGGGCAATGGCCCAAAATTAGTGACACTATTAATATTGCTGTAACACACAAGTCAGTTGATAGCATAGTAGGCTTTGCATTCACAGAAATACACTGGAGGATGTCCAGCACTCATATGTGTGCTATTATGTTGTAATGTCTGTCTTCACAGAGTTGTCAGTGATTTGCCAGACATATCACAACTCTATGAGTAAATGACTACAAATATGAGGCACACATATGGTCAGTGTGCATAACATTGGACAGTTGAATGGAATGAGCTCAGTATATCACATGCAGTTCAACAGACACATCTATGACAGTAGTTTATTATGCACATACCCTGTATAGGTCTCTTAGATTTGTGAGACAAATATGTGTCATAGTTGTATTCACAAGTAACATATGGATATTTATGACATCCCACTAGCTGGCCTAACAGTGTCACAGTCAGCATTGTTCAACAGACACTCCAGTAGTAATCATATGTGAGATGTCCTTTCCTGGGGTGACTCAGGGGCCTGAGCTGTAATGTATGTCACTGTAGACAGACCCAGATGATATGGCCATAGGTGCTGATCAGCAATATATCAGTACAGCAAGTCTTGTTGAGACATATTTGTTTAACATGCTACTTCCCATTGTTGCATACCCCTACTGCATTCCACTACATGCTTAATTGTTTGACATACATTTGTTTTTTCTAAGTATTGTTGGTTTCTGTTTCTGTTACCTTTTCTGTCTGTCTCTCTCTCTCTCCTTGTCTACACAAGTAGAGTTATAGACCTGTTTTGCATAGGAAGCAGCTTGCCTTTTGTAGTTAATGCTCATGAGCAGGTGATGGCCTGTGCACCAATCGGTGTCCCCATTTGCTAATTGTATGCAGAACAGCTGTATTGTTAAACCTATAGATAATGGCATGGCCACACAGTCCTATAATTCAGTACTTCATGTGAGCATTTCCCCTTTTCCTTGCCTGTGAGGTGGACATCATGGAGGTGTGTGGAAAACCGCATCATAGAGGGTAGTTGGAAATACCTCTTAGAACAACAAATGTGGAGACAGCTCAATAAAATGGGGAAGAAGGTTCCAGACTTAAGGACAGAATGGTAGTATTGCTGTTATACAGTTGGATTAATGCTAGTTTAACAGGGTTTGTGTGGAGAAGAATTTTCTGTGTGATTTTAAGTCTGACAGTGTTATGTAGTTGACATAACTCTCAACTGTAAGGCTATCTGCAGAATGGCCAGAGGTTTGACTCTTATGTTTGGTCTGTTCCTCAGACAGTTGTTGTCCTTGGCAAATCAGTAGCATACTCTGGGGATTGCAGTCAGTAAATGCTAACATCCATTTGTGTTTCTGTCTTCATATCCCTCAGGAAAGATATATTACAACAAACCCTGTAACACCAGCAACTTTTTCAGTTTATAACAACAATATTTCAAATATGCCCCTGTTTTTGGGCCTCTATCCCCCAATTATGTGTGGTTTTGTCCATATGTCATGCAGTAAGAGGTTGATAGTTATGGTATATCAGTATTTAGTGCCTTCATTTCTGATATCATCCCAGTGACGTAGCAGACTGCCGGATATGTTATGAGGAAGAGGCCGTATCTAGGAGGACAAAACCTGGACATTCTATGTGAATATGTACAGTTGAAAGGTCTGTGCTTGTCTGGTGATTGTTAACAGACTGTCAGTATTGTGTAGCAGTGTAGTGTGTAAATGTTAGTTGAGCTTTGTAGGGAGGGAGGTAGATGTAAGTGTTATGACTCCTTTTCTATGTGACTGTGTATGCTGCTGCCGTTTCTGGTGGTCTATTAGCTGTATATGTAGGGGCAGACTGAGACATGTCCTGTACCCCCTCAGGATTCCTACTACACTGTGACTTGGGCCACTATATGTAGGGGTAGTGTGTGAGTGGCAAACATGACATTTCTGTTCACACAATCATTATACTGTAGTGTTCATTTGTCTTAACAGTATGTCACTGTGACTGTGGTGAAATTGGTTGTGGGTATGCACTTTCACACCAGTGTCTGTTTTTCACTACTGTTACATCCTTGTAATGCCTGATATATTTGCAAATGCATGTGTAATTCCCCATAGCTGATATGAGGTAGTGCTGTCAGTCTGACTGTAGTGTGGGCAGTGCTTGGTGACATGCTTGGCAGCTCAGTGTAGTTTCCGTAATGTCATGTTATGTCCAGATATGCGTAGGATGTCTAGTTGTCTGGCTCATACCTCTGGTCCCCATAGTGTTGTGTATTTCTAATAAATCAGTGGGATGATGTGAACATTTAAGTCACTAACTAATGAGAAGCAACCAAGTCTTGCACTTCTGCTATTTCAGTCAATATATGTTAGAACAGATGGTGTTACTGCAGCAACTGTCACAGCTTATCTACTCAAGTATTTCAGATATGTCCCTATTTTCATGGCTTTCTCCCTCCACTTTGTTAGGCTTGGTCCAGATTTGTTGCACTAAGGGGTTCTGAGCATACCTGTCAACTGGCTGGATTGTTTCAGAATGTTCAGGTTTATTGCTCATATTTTTGGTCTGTTCCACAAATTATTTGTATTTCTCTGGTTAATCACTGTGATGATCTGAGAATATCTGTCAGTAAACGGTGACATACATTTCAGTTTCAAACCTCATGTCTGTCAGAAAATGTACGCTAAAACAAACCCTGTTACTCTAGCAAATTTCTTCATTTATAATAGCAATATTTAAAATATCTCCCTAGCTTTAGCCAATTGTCCCCCCATTTTGACAGCTTTTGCCCAGATGTCTTGCATTAAGAGGTTGAGAATTATGGTTCTGAGGTATGACTGCACTACTCGTTATACATATATATATATATATATATATATATATATATATATATATATATATATAATAGATATATATATATATATATATATATATATATATATATATATATATATATATATATATGTATCTTAAATATATTTTTCATATATATGTATCTCCATACATACATATATCTGTATATGTATACATATATGACACCTGGGTGATTCCACAGAGCTTTTTCCCTACTGTTGAATGACACTACTGCATGATATGTTTAAAAAAGCATCAGAAATTCCTATAGCTCTGACTGTAATGTAAAGGGTCCTCGGCTCGAGATTTGGCAGCGCTGATTATTTTGTTGCTAGGCAGAACACTGTCTGAGGGAGACAGAGTGAGTAAAGCAGTTTTATGTGGCTTCAAGCAGGATTGTGCGATGCTAAGTGATACCAAGCTATGGTGAACTGCAGAGATGCTTAATCCATTTTGGCTTCACTTAGCATCATGCAAACTCGCTTACCCCTGCTTACTCTCACTGACACCTGTGCTAATTCCTTTAAAAGAAAAGAAAATGGGTTATAGGAAAGTGGTGAAAAAGGGGCACGCAGAGGGGAAAAACAGTAGCCAAGGATGTGCAGGAAGGGTGTAGGGAAGGTCCATAGCTGTTCATTTTTTATACAGCAACAGCTGTGCATTTGTGCAGAATGTGGACGTGAATATGGACAAACCCCAGAGAAAGGAGTGAGGACAACAGAAGTGTGTTGTCAAGCCAAATGGACAGGATTACATGGGTCCAGTGGACATGTGTGTAAAATGGACAGCTATGTATGGGGGGATATTTTTTGGGGAGCAGATGCCCTTTTTCTTTTTTTTTGTTAAGGTGAGAGTGGGATTTTGGGGAAGGATTGTAGGTATGTCTGGGGAGGTAAGTTGGGTAAGGAGGCAGACAAGTCAGCAGACATGGGAGGTGTATGACACATGTCGTGGCATTTTGATGTTGCCGATGTCCCTGTTAATAATATCCTTGATATTGTCTTCCTTGCCCTTGCAGAGCAGGCTAGTTAGGCTGATGTGCATAGTACTGGCTGAGTCAGTGGATTGCTCCACCTTTGTGTATAGGGATGAAAGTGGCTGTCCTCTGTGCAGATGGGATGACACTGGTGCTCAGGCTGTGGCTGACTACAGTGTGGAATGGGTCTGAGAGCCCATGCCTGTGTTCATGTAGGATGCAGCCAGGGATGGTATCAGGCCTATGGAGACATCTGTGTGTTGCCTTTGAGAGGCCATTATGGACCTGCTTCCTGATAATGAGGGGAGGGGGGCAGGTGCTGTACATGCACATGTGTACCAATGGGAGGACAGGGGGTGATGTTTGCACTTCACATGTCTGCAGTCGGTTGCCTATATCTTAGTCATATGTGTATGTGGTGTTATTGTCCGCCATTGAGAGCAGATTTGGGTGTTGTCTCTGGAATTGCAGACACGTGTGGAAGGCCTAGTGATTTGCCTTGGTGGATGTGTCCAATTTGCACTCAAAGACAGACTTAGAATACATCATCTGTGCCCTTATTTGCTTGTGCAGACTAAGGTGACATTGCTTCCAATGAGGCATCTTTTCATTCTTGGCCCATCAAGCAATTGTTTCCACCTATTATGGTATTTTTGTTTTGCCACCACAGGCATTTATCCTACCTTGAGGGAGATGATGTTGTCCTGTCAGGTATTGCTGGGTCCATACAGCTATGTAGGTGCCCACATAGTATTGTGGTGTGGGCGTGGACACTGCTGCTAGTTCCAACAAATCGGATGTTGGCTGTACAGCTACTTCTACCTGCTCTGAGGCAATTTATAGTCATTTATGTACAGCTCATTCTGTTTGACACTGAAAAGGGGGTGGGGCAGGGGAGATGATGACCTGAACAGTGATAGCTATGTGATCAGATATTACCAAGGAGGATGGCACTGTAGGAGTGCTACAGTGGCTACTCATGTTGGTTAGGAGCAAGTACAGGATATTTTCACCTGCCGTAGGAGTGTTGACTGAATGATCCACTGCATTGCTATTGACAAAGCTGAGGAATCTATGTTCATTCATGTTCAGATGGCATAGGTCATGCATAATATGGTTGGGTATTTGACGCCACCCAGGAACAGGTAGACAATTGAATCCTGACATATTCCAGCAGGTCCCAATAGGTGTGGTGGGTGTCCATAGTCATGGTTGGAGGCCTGTAGCTAGCTATGATTTGAGTAGGTGTTTTGCCAGCTGTTAACTGCACTCAGGATGTCATCCATGCATAATACTGTTTGGCCAGCCTGGAGGTGTGTATGTGTATGCTAATGTCCAACACTCCACCTCCTGTGGCTTTGCAGGCCTCCATTTGGGGTCTAAATGTATGATATGATGAGTAACCTGGCAAAGTTGGTGTGCTCTCCATAGTTAGAAAGCAGGTGTCAGTAACTGCACAAATTTTGGCATCCTACAGGACAAGGTACATTTGCACTGACATGGGTTTCATGGTAAGACACCTAACTCCTGTTAGAGGACGACATCTGTGCAAAGGCATACATCAGTGGTGGGCAAAGGCCAGTAAATAGTGTCACTTTACGAATCTAGCTGAAACACACTTAGTTGCCAGCAAAGACAATGTCACATTCAAAGGTTTACTCTGCAGGATAAACTATCTGACAATCAAATGTATGCTAATATGTTATGACTTCAATTTTTAATGGGTTGCCAGTGATGTGCCAGACATCACACAACCATATGAGGCATTGAATACAAATATGAGGCAGGCATGTGGTCAGTCTGCAAAACTCTGGACAATTGTTAGGTATGGGCCTAGTATATCACATACAGTTTAACACACACATCTGCACCTGTTGTGTAGTATGGACATACTCTATATGTCTCTTACATTTGTAAGACAAGCATATGTTTCAGAGTAGCATTCACATGTGACAAATGAATAATTACAACATCCAAGATAGCTGGTCTAACAGTGACACACTGTATTGGACAACAGAGACTCCATTAGTAGTCATACATGAGCTGACATTTGCTGAGGTGACTCAGGGGCCAGAGATGTGCTCCATGTCAATGCAGACAGGATACGTGGGAATGGCCATAGGTGCTGGACAGCAGTATTTCAGTCCAGCAGGTCTTGTTGCAGCCTAGTGTTTATTGTCCCATTTGACATCACTGCATCCCCCCTTCTGCATTCCATTACAAGCTTACATGATTGACATACCTGTTATAGTGCTCAACAGTTTCCTCACAACAATGCAAATCATTAGGTTTGTGTAGTCGCAGTCTGTCTTTATGTAGATGGGTTGAGACCTGTGTTGCATAGGCAGCAGCTTGCCTTTTGTAGGTACTGCTCATGAGCAGGTCATGGTCTGTGCACCAGCCTGTGTCTCCCACTTGCTACTTGCATCCAGAGCAGCTGTGTTGTCTTTCCATTTGCCAATGCCATAGCAACACAGTGCTATAATTACAGCCTTCATGTGGGCTTTGCCTGTTATCCTTGCCTGTGTGGAGGACATTATGGAGGTGTGGGGGCTACAGCTTCACAGACAGTAGGTGGGAATACTTCTCAGAACAGGACATGTGGAGACAGCCCAACAACATAGGGGACAAAGCTCCAGAATTGGGTAAAGATTGTAAGTCAGTAGTGCTGTTATACATAGAGAGTTGCTAGATTAAGAGGGCTCTTTTGGACATACATTTTATGTATGACTTGATGTCTGACAGTGATATGTGTCTGACATACCTCTCAACTGTACTGATGTCCACAGACTGAGCAGAGGTTTGTCTGTTATATTTGGTCTGTTCCTCAGACAATGTCTGTTTTTGTGGAATCAGTAGGATAATTTGAGGATTGTAGTCAGTAACTGTTGACATCCATTGGTGTTTCAGACATCATATCCTTCAGGGATGTTATGTTACAACAAAGCCTGTGACACTAGCAACTGTTTCAGTTTGTAACACCATTATGTGCACTTTATCCCTCTTTCCAGCCCCCTGTTCCCCAAGAATGTCCTGCTTTGTCAAAATGTCTTGCAGTACGTGGTCAGAGGTATGTGATAGCATTATTTAGTGACTGCTCTCAAGGTATCATCCCACTGACTTAGCTGACTCCTGGAAGTGGTATACAGCAGTGGCCATGAATATGGTCTCACTCCCTGGACATTCTGTGGAAATCTGTGCATATGAGAGTTAAGTATGTCTAACCTTTGTAAACAGACTGCCAAGATTGTGTAGCAGTGTTCTGTGTAGATGTTTGTTGGGCTGAGTAGGGAGAGTAGCTGAGGTGAGTGTTATAGATCCTCTTTCTATCTGATGCATGCTGCTATGGCTGCTGATGGTCTATCAGGTGTGTATGTTTGTAGGGGCAGACTGTGAAATGTCCTGTAACAGCTCAGGATTCCCAGTACACAGTGAGTTGGGACAGTATATGTCAGTGCAGTGTGTTTCTGGGAATCAGCATATGTTTGTTCAAACAGTTGTTCTACTCTAGAGTTCATTTGGGGTGCTAGTATGCTACTGTGACTGTGGTACAAATGGTTGTGGGTGGACATTTTTGCACCACTATCTGTTTTTCCCTACATTTCTATCCGTGTAGTGCAAGATATATTTGGATATACATGGGTAATTGCCGAGAGCTGATTTGGGTTAGTGTCGTGTTGGTTCTACTGTGGTTCAGAAGGTGCTGGGTGACATGGTTGGCAGCTGTCATGGGTTTTTCCATTCTGTTGCATGACTGCAGTAATATCTCTCCACTGTCCAGATGTCCAGATACTGTCCAGAGGCATGGCTCATATGTTTGGTGTGTTGACCACAACAGTTGTGGGCTTCTGAGAAATCAGTGGGATGATGTGAGCATTGACATCAGTAAATAATAACATTCATTTGTGTTTCAGACCTGGAATCTATCTGGAATTGTATGTTAAAGTAAACCGTGCCGCTCCAGCAGACTTCTACACATATGACAGCCATATTTCAGAGATGTCACTATTGTTTGCCCTTTATCCCCCCAGTTTGTTGGGCTTTTTGCAGATGTGTTGCAGTAAGAGGTCGGTTATCTATACACACACACACACACACACATATATATATATATATATATATATATATATATATATATATATATATATATATTTAAGTACCTACCTATGAACCTATATCAAACAGAGCTCCTCATTAGCACTCTTCAAGAAAAATCTTGATGATTGGATGGGAAATGGGAAATTCACCCCGGGGATCACTTCTGTGGCTCTGCTTGACAGGGGCACAGGAAAATAATTTTCTTGGGTGGTGAAAGCCAGGGTACATTTTTTTTGGCTAGGCTTGTATGGGCCCTAGGGCCGATAGCCTAGTACCTGCCTATGAACCTATGTATGAATATATATGTTTATATATATATATATATATATATATATATATATATATATATATATATATATACACACACATACATATATAATATATATGTTTATATACATATATATATATATATATATATATATACATATATATATATATATATATATATATTTATATAGATATATATATATATATCGTGAGAGAGAGAGAGAGATTGGTATCAATATATACATATATATGTATATAACAGTACTACAGATAAATAATTCCCCTTTATGTTGAATGACTGTTGTGCATAATATGCTTGTAAAGACATTACAAGTTCCTACAGCTCAGATGGTGTAGAGGTATGTTGCTGTGATTGTTTTGCACAGCATCCTGGGTTACAGATTTGAAAGTGATGACTTTTTTCATTAATGTTAAATTATGAGAATAAATGATATGTTTGTAAAAGCATTAACAGACTTCCACATCTCAGATGGTATAGTGGTACATTGCTGTGATTGAAGTGCATAGCATCCTGGGTTTGAGACTTTGCAGGGCTAATTATTTTGTTGCCAGACAGAACAAGACTGAAAGAGACAGAGTGCTTAAGGCACTTTTAAGCAGTTGTAAGTGGGTTTGCACATTTTTGCTTGAAGCTAAGCGATGCTAACAGATGGTTAAGCCCTGTTAGCATCGCTTAGCACCACTTACACCCGCACTAATTTTCTTTAAAGAAAAGAAAAAAGGGTGATAGGAAAGTGGTAAAATGGGGGCAAGCAGGGGGTAAAACATTAGGAAAAGCAGCTAGGGATGTGCAGGATGGCTGTAGGAAAGGACCATAGCTCTACATTTCTTCGGCAGCAACAGCTGTGAATAATGTGTAGAATTTGGAATTTACAGCCTCACACCCCAAAGGGAGGGGTGTTGGTGACAGTCATTTTCAGAAAAATCTGTGGGTTGATTGATTAGTTTCACTGTACATGGGGGCAAAATATAGAGCTATGTATTGGCCAACTTTTTTTGTGGGACAGATGCCCTATTTTTTTAAGGTGAGAGTGGGATGTTGGTGAAGGGCTGTAGATATGTTTGGGGAAGTAGGTTGGGTAGGATAGGTTGCATTTGCAGACAAACAAGACAGCAGACAGGGGCGGTATATGACACATTAGGGGGTAAACACCTTTGATGGGGACAGAGGTTGTGAAACCGAAGCCCATGAGTCCCCAAATGGAAATAGTAGGACTGAGGTCCCCATCCATGGGCAGTCAACACTGCTTCTTCAAGGCAATGTTGGTGGCTGTGCTGGGGGCTGGACAGGAGAGGCAGCCTGCCCCTCGAAGTGCACCAGGCAGCCCTCAATCTAGTGCAGCTGTCCACCCAACTCTGCTCGGATGGTGCTGCGCACCAAACCCCGGAACTGACTGCAGGTGACAGGTTTCTGTCTGTGCCCATTCCCAGGGGTGGTTCCACTTGACAGTGGTGCTGGACCAATGGACAAGGAAGTCCCGGCTTGGGTCCCTGATGTGCTGGGGCCCAGTGCCGCAGCCAGATGAGGCAGGACAGGCAGATCCGCTGGGATATGCCTTCTCAAATGTGCTATGGTGTTGATGTTTTAAAAAATATGTTGGTTAGTCATGAACAACACATTTCAAGATTAGTTACTTATAACAGCATGTGTGGGTATTTCAATTAACCCCATAAAACAGATTTAAAACAGTTGCATAGCAAAAATAACACATGCATAAATGGAACAACAGTATGCACTGTAACAGTATGCCAGTAACATTGATGGCAACAGGCCACCAACAATGGTATTTGAACAAAGTATGTTAACATGCAACCAAACCCTGGAACTGACTGCAGGTGACAGGTTTCTGTCTGCGCCCATTCCCAGGGGTGGTTCCACTTGACAGTGTTGCTGGACCAATGGAAGAGGAAGTCCCGGCTTGGGTCCCTGATGTGCTGGGGCCCAGTGCCACAGCCAGATGAGGCAGGACAGGCAGATCTGCCAAGATCTGCCTTCTCAAATGTGCTATGATGTTGATGTTTTAAAAAATATGTTGGTTAGTCATGAACAACACATTTCAAGATTAGTTACTTATAACAGCATGTGTGGGTATTCCAATTAACCCCATAAAGCAGATTTAAAACAGTTGCATAGCAAAAATAACACATGCATAAATAGAAAAACAGTATGCACCATAATGGCATGCCAGTAACATTGACGACAACAGGCCACCAACAATGGTATTTGAACAAGGTATGTTAACATGCAACCAACCAAATATGTGAACAATAATAGAACACAATTCCCAACATTCGGTTTGGAAAACAACATACTTATAGTATATGAATTATAGTATTGATCCAGATGAGGGGTGGGGGGGGGGCAAAAATTCCACTAATAACTGTTTATGCTTCTATTTTCCACAACAGTACTGCTCAATACTCTATGGGTCTGCCCTCACTTTACATCTGCTTATGGCCTATAGCTTCTGTAGCACAAACATACCTATTAAACTGTCAGTCTGGAATGGTATGGGGCAAACTGTCATAACTCTGGGTACATGATTAAAGGGGACTTGTACATGTCAGGGTTACATATCTGGCAAGGAAGGGGTACCCTGAACTGCTCTTATGTGAGTGTGCTACTGGCATACTTCAACTAGTTTCCTCTCTGTGTTTAGGATTATTGGCAGCAGTGACCACTACCCATGACAGAGTGACACATGAGAGACATGTATCAAGAAGAGTGCATGTTGTTTGTACTTATCCTGCTGTCATTTGCAGGCATGTGATGGGACAGTTGAACAGTTGTACACAGCTTATTAGTATAGCCTTCATATAGCTACTACCAAAATTTCTTTACCTGTAAAACCTGTGGAGAAAATATCTGTTAACACTACCTGACTGGTTTTACATTTATTCCTGATTCCTTGTGTGTAGACATGTGCACATCTTAGTACCACTCCCTGGATTCAAACCATGCTGGGTGTGCAAAATTAACAACTAAGCTATTTCTTATCACACTGAGCTACTGGGAAACTGCTGCTGCTTACTTCACTGGTTTCTGCCTAATAGTCTCTTGGTTAGACAGTCTGAACTTGTAATCCTGTGATGCGTGCATGACAGATAGTTACTGTACTGTGCATTAATCCTTTGGATTACTACAATCTGGATGAAACACACTTTGATACTTTACACATTACTATTCAGGGTTCAGAGCAATGCAGTATATATTTCACATTTCATTTATATCTTGTTTTACAGCTCCCCCATCTACAGTTTTTCTTAACAGCTGGTTCACAGAACATCCTTGGCTAACGTATACTGTCACAGCCATATTTACTGTGAAGAACCTGTATACATTCTATATGTCTACAACAACATACCAGAGTAAACACAACAGTTTCTTTTGTAGGGATCTTTATTACTCATCAGTATTAGTCGGACAAAGTCTTTTATTTATTCAGTTAACACAGTAGCAGTATACCTACTAGCAATAAGCAATGTGCTTCTTCTTAACCATTTTCACAATATACTGCAAAATAGATTTGTACTCACAAGCCTGTTGGTACAGCCTCAGCAGTCTGTCAGGAAAGGCTTTGACATTACTAGCCCTTTCTGCTGCAGCAGTAGGGGAGAAAAACAAACATTATGCATACCTGTCTATCACATTCACAGGCTAGTATTTGCTACAAACTACTTGATGGTGATACTTACTCACTACTGGAGCATTCTGTGCAAGTGCATCTTGGATCCACTAGGCCAAGACCACCACCTTCCTCTACTTTAGATCGATAGAGTGGTGCTGTATCTGCTCACCAGTCCAGAGATGCCAGTAGCACTGGTGAGATCATGTGCGAGATGGTCCCAGGCCTCTGCTTTGTATTGTGACCCCTGGTACTGGCCCTGCAGCAGTCTCTCATCATGGTTTTCTACAAGGAGTGTAGCCATGACCTTGGACTCCCGAATGCTCCAGCTTTGAGCCCAAAAGCTCACTCCTTCACCTACATCAGCCATAGCACCTGCACAGATGAACTATAACAGATTCTGGCTATATTCCCACCTGCACTGTTTAATTAAGGCAATATTCCCACCCTTTGCTGTCATTGGACAATTTCAAAAATGTTAAGCTCCACTAACCAGTGTACAAATCCACTAAGCTGAGCTGAACAGTGCTTAAAAGGTTAACTGCTGAGCACTGCTTAACAGTGCACAGATCCACTTAGCAGAGCTACTGCTGCTTAGCATTCATGTCTAAGCAATACTTAAACCTGCTAAGCATAGCTGAGCATTGCTAACCATTGCTCACATTTCATTTTTAAAAAATTATCAGAATAATGACTTCATTTAGTAAGTGTATATGATTTGCTTTACATGACATCCCTCTATGTGCTTTCATTACATTAGCAAAGGGGTGTGACTATACTGTATGGGACACTTGCATATACATGAGTGGTTTCACATGTTATATGCACTCACTCTTTCATTTTAACATCAGCTACATTACCCTGGTTGACAAAAATCAATTACTACATACTTTAAGATGAAAATAATGATTTAACACTGCTATCCCATGTAAAAATAGTCTGTTTTGGTACTCAAACTATGAATGCCTGCATCTAAAGCCAGAACTCTAACCACTACACTATCTCAGTGTGGGCATTTTAACTGTATTTTTTATTTATCTTCTCTGGGGTGTTTAAGCAATGCCAAGCAGAGGGCCATAACACTCACACCCGCTCAGCTATGGTTAAACATGCCTTAGTATGGAAAACAAACTATTTATGTCCTAGTATAGCTTTGTTACTCTATGAGGTTGACAGGTATGTGAGAAAGGCATCTGGGCATTCTGCAGACACCTGTACAGTTGAGGGCTTTGCCCATATGGCACTTTCAGATGGCAAACATTTCTGTTTCAGTCTTCATACACTGCAGGAAGTCTGTGCTACTGCAAACCTTTTATTCTGTCAGATTTTGGGTTTGTCAGTGTACTTTTTAAAATATGTTCCTATTTATGTGTCCTTGTCCAGCCATTATTTATGGCTTTGTACTGCTTTATTGCTCTAGGAGGGTGAGAAGTATGCATGGAAGGCATTTGGGCATTCTGCAGGCACCTATACAGTTAACGGCTATAGCCATATGGCACTTTCATATAGCAGACATTTGTGTTTCAGTCTTCATACCCTGCAGGACATCCATGCTACTGCAAACCTTTTATTCTGTCAGCTTTTGGGTTTGTCAGTGCACTTTTTAAAATGTGTCCCTATTTATGTGTCTTTGTCCCCCCATTATTTATGGCTTTGTACAGTGTTCTTGCTTTAGGATATTAAGAGCTATGTGAGGTAGGCATCTGGGCATTCTGTGAAAACCTGTACAGTTGAGGGCTATGCATACCTCTCAACTGTACAGATTTTTGCAGAATGTCCTGCTTGCTGTCTCATACATTTGGTCCGTTTCTGACCAAACTGTGGTTTTATGGCAAATCATTGAGGTCTGCAGTCAGGAATAATGGCATACATTTGAGTTTCAGACTCCTATCCTTCAGAAAATTCATGCTAATGCATAACCTGTTTTGTATCAACTTTCTAAGTTTGCAACAGCTATATTTAAAATGTGTCCCTCCTTTTAGGGCTTTGTCTCCCAATTATTTCTGTCTTTGTCCAGATTTCTTGCTTAAACAGGTTGTGAAGTATGGAGCAGCTATATTTAAAATGTGTCCCTACTTTTAGGGCTTTGTCTCCCAATTATTTCTGTCTTTGTCCAGATTTCTTGCTTAAACAGGTTGTGAAGTATGGAGCTATGGCACTTTTACAATGCAAGGGATATGTGACAGAACCTGTCACATACCCCTGCATTGCTTTCTTGCTCAGCTATGTATTTCAGTGTTTGTGGACACTGAAATACTCATTTATTTCATTTCAGTGTCCGTGGACACTGAAATACTGGCATAATATTAGAGAAGTTCTCTAATATTATTTATTTATTTATTTATTTATTTATTTTAATTTTGTTTACCGGGATGGTCCGACTGGACAAGGTCCATTTACAGCGGAGGCCCGGGGAGAAAAGCTCCAGTTTAATTAGGATAACATATTACAGTAAATAAACATATAATACCATATGTAGGCAATAGTATCTATTGAACAAGACATTTCTAGACGGAAGTCAAAAGAGTAGACATTTGCAGTAAAAAAAAGCAATTTACATATATACATTTAGTTAGCAAAGAGCATAGTCAGATTTTATTAGGTACATGTTTTCCATGTAAAATATTTTGAGGAAATATATTTATTGGGGCATGAAAAGACAGATAGAAGTTGGTTGTAAAGGTAACAGATTGTGGTCTATGTGATACATGGACAGAGCCAAGAACTTGTGAGATGGGCCTTAAGTGAGTTTTTGAATAGAGTGGTGCTAGCTGCAGAAGTCACAGATGGGGGGAGATTATTCCAAGTTTTGGCTATAGTGTGTGAAAAGAGAGATTTTCCTGCTGTATTATTTGGTGAGGTAGTAGTGAGGAGTGACTTGTTGGCTGAGCGGAGTGGACGATTTGGAGTGTGGCGGGTCAGTAGATGCCTTAATGCAGGAATTTTATCGGGTTGTTTTAGGATGTTATATGATAGAACAAGTTGGTGATATAGTATCAGCTGTGGCAGTTCGAGCCATTGAAGTTGTCTGAGAGGTATGCAGTGATGGGTTCTAAATGGGGTGTTTTTGGCAAACTTGGCAATTCTGTTATAACAGGACTCAAGTTTGTCTAGGTCAGATTTCCTAATGTGAGTGAGAATTGGGGCTGCATATAGTAGTGTAGATAGGAGATGGGTTTGAGCTAGGGTGACTTTAGCTTGATTAGTTAGAAAGTTCTTTTGCCTGTATAAGGAACCCATCTTTTTGTGCACCTTTTTTATAGTTTGAGAGATGTGGATGTTGAAGTGGAGGTTGTTGTCTATTTCGATGCCAAGGAGCTTGGTGTGAGGAGAGGGAGAGATGATAGTACCATTGGCGGAGGAGATGGAGAAGAAGACTGGAGTTGTTTTTGATTTGTTTGAGGTAAAAAGTAGTAGTTTGGTTTTGTTAGGATTTAGGATAAGTTGTATGTTAGTTATCCATCTTTCTACTGAGGTGAAGGACTCTTGGGTGAGGTCCTGTAGGGAGGTCAGGGATGGTGCTGAGCATATAAGGGTGGAATCATCTGCATATTGGATTAGTGAGGCATGCAGGCTACTTTTGTATAGGTTATTGGTAAATATTGAGAAGAGAAGAGGTCCTAGTATGGAGCCTTGGGGTACACCAATGGTGGTTGGGAGCAGAGATGATAAAGCTCCTTGCCACTGGACAGCTTGTTGTCATTCTGATAGGTAGCTTTTAAACCAAGCAATAGTGTTTGGGGTGAAGGCTAGGGAGGTGAGGGTATCTATTAGTATGGAGTGAGAGACCATATCAAATGCTTTGGAAAGGTCAAGGAATATGGCTGATACGAATCTGTTGTTATTCCTGTGTTGGTTAACTAGGTCTGTGAAGGAGAGGAGGGCAGTGGTTGTACTATGGTGAGGTCGAAAGCCATGTTGTGTGGGAGAGAGGAGATTGTTTATGTTTAGGAAGTGCATGACTTGTGAGTGTATGCATTTTTCTAGTATTTTTGATAAAGGTGACAGAATAGCAATGGGGTCGAATAATTTGAGAAATCATAGGAGGTGCCTGCCTTATGAAGGGGAATGATATAGGAGACTTTCCACAGATGAGGGATATATGACTCCTCTATAGAGCGGTTGATAAGGATTGAGACTGGGTAGGCTATGGAGTTGGCTGCCATTTTTAGGAAATGTGCTGGTAGTCCATCTGCTGCGAGGGTAGTGGGTTTAAGTTTTAAGAGATGTTTCTTTATTGTAGAGGTTGGGATAGGTGAGAAGGTAAGAGGAGCAGAGTTGTTTGGTGCTGTAGGCATGGGTGTGTAGTTATTTTTGGCTAGTTGAGTGGATAATGAGTTAATGGATTTGGTAAAATGTTGGTTGAATTTTGAGGCTATTTCAGTAGTTGTGTCTGTGGAGGTTGTGGTGGGAGAGGGTGTGGTGTTTTTTCCTGGTTTTAGTAGGGAGTTAATTGCATGCCAGAATTTTTGTGGGCTGTTGGAGTATTTGTTTTGGATATTTAGGTAGTAGTTTTGTTTGGCTAACTTAGTTTGCTGTTTAGCCTGGGTTCTAAGATGTTGATAGTTTTGTTTAGAAAGACTAGTGTTGTCTTTCTTCCAGGTTTTCCATGCCTTATCTCTAGATTTTAATAATAGTTCTTATGGGTGCTATATGGTCAAGGACCTTAATGAAAGTATTATTAAAGTATTCAACTGCTAGGTCTAAGTTCAGGATATGTAGAGGTTCCCAGTTGCAGTTATTTAATGCAGTGTTAAGATGTAGAGGATTAACTTTGCGATCATTTCTAACTTGTCTAAAGACAGTAGGTTTGTGTATGTTGGTACGTCTGCGTAGGAGGAATGTTGGGAGATGGTCACTAAGGCTGTCTGGTAGACAACCTGTGTGATAGTTTTGTTCTGGGTAGTTCACTAATGTCCAGTCTAATATGGATTTTTTTGGGGACTTCTTATCTATTCTTGTAGGTTCTAGAATAAGTTGAGATAATCCATAGAGGTTGATGTGGCAAGTGGGGTTATTAGAGGTGCAGGCTAGCCAATCAGTGTTTAGGTCTCCTAACAGAATAGTCTCTTGTGGTAGGTTGTCTTTTGTCCATTGCAGAATTTCTTCAATTTTAATAATGTTATTGCCTGGAGGGATATAAGTACAGAGAATATTGATACTCTTTTTATTGTTAAGTTGTAGCATAATTCCTAAGATTTCAGCATTGTCAAATTTTGGTGGTGGGGTTGGCAGGGTTTGTATAGTAAGTGTATTTTTGTAGATAATTGCAACTCCCCCTCCCTTCTTACCTATTCTATCTAGTCTAATGATGTTATATCCTGGAGGGAGAATTTCTTCATTCTTAGTGCTGGGATTTAACCAGGTCTCTGTTATGGTTAGTATATCAGGGGAGTAGTGGGTTATGAATGCGTGTACATGAGTAATTTTGTTAGATATACTGCGAGTGTTAAGGTTTATGATGAGTAGGTCTGTTGTGTGTTTGTTTGGGGGTATGATGTTGGTTGGTCCTGGATTCGGGTGAATGTCACCAGAGATAAGGAGGTATTTCTTTAATAGTATATGACGTCTGATTGCTTGTAGCATATCTATGTAAAGTTTGTTTGGTATCTTTCTAGTGAAAGATGTTAAACAGCACTTGTTGAGTATGAGTACTATTTTGTTAATTTCTAGTAGAAAGGGGGATATGGGGAAGCACTTGTGGTCTTTTGTTGGTGTGAAGGGTTGTGTTGTATGGTAGGAGGTTTGGGGTAATGAAATGTATGAGTGTGGGGACGTTGTGTAGGTTAGGGCTGTGAGGGTAGATAGGAGGCATATAAGAAAGGAGAGCATGGTATGTGTCATTGTGTTTGGTTGATAATTTTAATTGGATGAGAGAAAAGTTAGGTGTTGTGTTTGGGAGGAAAGAAGATAATTGGATTTAGGGAGTGGTCAGGTGATATGGGAGGTGGGAGGAGAGGAGATAATTGGAGTCTGGGAGTGGTCAGGTGATATGGG
The DNA here is from genome assembly GCF_019279795.1 of Protopterus annectens. Lineage (NCBI taxonomy): Eukaryota > Metazoa > Chordata > Ceratodontiformes > Protopteridae > Protopterus > Protopterus annectens. The sequence continues at coordinate 1,663,159,990 of NC_056733.1, read as the reverse complement.
AGGTAAGAGGAGTGAAGATGATTGGCTGTGTGGAGTGGTCAGGTGGTATGGGGTTAAAAATAAATCTAGATGCAGTGGGGGTGTGTGGGAATTGGGGGTAGGGTAGGGGAGCGGAGTGAGCCCACAGGGCGAATGGAGCGGGTAGAGACAAGTGAAGGAGTAGTTCAAGAAAAAACAATCAGCCAAGCGCTGACTACTGAAGGTAAGTTAGGTGAGGGTAAGTACAGAGATAAGTACTACAATGGTAGTGAAGTGTGGGAGGATAGGTAGGTGTTGACATTAAAACTCCAGGGTGAAGTATTTGAGAGGGAGTCTATGTAAGGCAATTCTATATGGGAGCTAGTTGGTCTAGGAGTAAGGAAGGAAATACTAAAGGTAGAAAGAAGGGGGGTTACAATGATGGAGGTGAAAAAAAATGTAGGAGGTCTTCAAGGATAGATAGTGGGTAAAGGCTGCTGGCTGTTTAGGTTGGGGGCATGCTCTATAACCTCAGAAGCAGTAATTACAATTATGATCTTAACTAATAGGTTTCAGGACACCACGTACTTTCTTGCTTCCTTTGGTGTGAGGAGACAGAGAAAAGAAGACAGTATGATGAGACTGCTGGTGTTTGGAAGGGGTCCTTCCTCAACAGGTGGGTAGATTCTGGAGAGTAGAGCAGGTTCAGCAAGTTGGAGAGCAGGGTACTTTAGGGAGAGATGGACAAAGTGGGGAGAGACAGAAATAAAATGTAGTTAGACATACATTATATGCATCTAGCAATATTTAAGAGTTTAAATTTAAAAAAATAAAACAGTGCAAACAGTTATTAATTCTCTCAGCAATATAGAGGCTAGAAAATATAGAAACAGCTAACTACTGCTATTGTATTAAAAAGAAAATGTGTAGGTACCTATTATTAATTAAGGCCCTACCTGAAGACTCAGGAGGACTGCAAGCACTAGTCAACAGTAGGCAGAGTACATGGTATGTAATGCATTATTACTACTGGAAATGTGAGTTTTCAGAGCAAGTATCAATAGCGACCCCACTAGTAACAAGAACAGATATATGATGTATGATGTAGGGCAGGTGGCAGTCATATTATGCCAATCTACTTTTAGAAAGTGCCATATGGGACTTTCTGAGTCCATGCAGCATGTTAACTGTGCAAGCACTACTGGAACACGCCCCCTGCACTCATTCACTGTTTGTGTCTGTACAGCCCTTATCAGTAGCGCGCCTTCATGAATATGCAAGGCGTGCTCCTTTTAGGGCTGTGCAGAAATGGACACGGTTCACTTCATGCAGGGATAGCACTATTCATGCACAGAGCTTATTGAATCCCAGTGATTGTTTGTACAGAAGTGGCTGAAGACTCTAGTTCTGGTTAAGAGTTGGCTTCACCTATGCAAGTAGCATTTCTTTTTGGTTCTGAGACATTGTAATAAAATTTCCCTTCCACCCATGAAATAAGTCACTCGAATAAGGAAATCAAGCTGCTAGCCTGAAAACTAATGCAATTAACTTTAGTAAGCAATGAGGAGTCACAGCTCTAATGCTTGTGTTATTGAATGTATTTTGTATTTATATGGTTGCTACACATACATGGTTTGTTTGTGCACAGGATTTTTGCAGTGCATGGAGTGCCATGATTATGCTCCACTCTCAGTAAAAAGACAAGCCAGTTAAGTTCCACTCTAAAGCTAGACCTGAGATTAACAGAGTTTAGAAAGGTGCATAATAATTGTTAAGCAGCTTTCAAAGTGTTGTTAATATCCAGTGTCATGCTCACAGTCCTAGCCTTTCAATTATAGTGGCAGAAATAAAAACAGCTTTGTTTCTGCTGTTCTGTCTGTGTCTCAGCATGCCCTATTCCTCATAAATTTGCTCTGCTTTAAGCAACACATAAACTTACTAAAATAACAAAAAATTCCAGTCAAAAATGCCAGAAACAGATGTTCATACATCTTGTTCAGAAACCCATACTGATGTAAAATATGTCTTTTTATTAACATTTTAAGTGAAGAAGAAGAATATTTTACAGCTGTCCCTGGGTCTGATCCTTTGTCTTGCCTACAAATATTAAACAGATAAGATGGCTGGCATTCTTTTACTCTCACTTGGCAATGTTCACTATTGGTTTTAATGATATTTAAAGCTGGTAAAACACTACTTTTTTCCCCTGTTTTCTGTAACCATTAGTTTATGTAGCAGATAAAGTGTCATGAACTACAGAAAAATTATGATCAGGTCTTCAATCATAACCTTTAATTATGTGTTTCAGACATGGATGCCAAGATTTGCTCTGGATCAAGTACATTTCTTGGCATCCATGCCTTGAATACACAATAATGTGGTTTGGATCAGAGAACTGATCATAATCTTATATATTATATTTAATTTTAAAACGTTTTTGTAAAAAAAAACAAAATCACACTCATTAAAAAGTGCAACTATTTTATGTGATACTAGCATTAAGTTATATAAACTACAAACACTCACGAACCAGAATCACCCTATAGATATTAAATCTACACACATAAGGCACCACTAGTAATTTTTATTGTCTGGTTCTAATGTGCCAGTAACATTAAAGTCACTTAGTTCAGGTATGCTAAGACTCTATGACAATATACGTTCTTCTTATATCCATATTTCTTATCTATTTGTTATTTTTAGGTTTTGGTTTTGTTTTGTTTTTGCATTTGTTTGTGAGTTCATCTTTACATTATTCCTTTACTGCATTCAAGGTCAGATGTTGAATAATTGCAGTTCAATGCCAAAGAATCTGGGTGGTAACATTGTGGTATTATTCGACTGTAAATGAGGAGAAAGTAGGGTTACCACCTGTCCCACTTTGCAAGGGACAGTCCCTCTTTGAGTGGTTGTGTCCTGACCAAAAATATAAAAAATGGCAAATGTCCTGAGATTGTAGGACATAATTATGTCCCATATTTTATGTAATAGTTGCGTAAAATAGTTATTTCTGTATCTAAAATACCTAAATGTTACAAGAAACAGGATAAGCAACTAAACTGCTACAAGAATAAGCTTTAATTTAGGCAAAAAAGTAAAGTTCTATCCTTTGTACTGACTGTGGGTATGTGTTGGCCTGTAAAATGTGATGTGTGTCCCGAAAATGTCCCACTGTGGCCATTTGTAAAGGTGGCAACCCTGGGAGAAAGCAGCAGAAATTGTTCAGCTATGCCTATTCCTGGTTTCATGCATAACTCACTAGAAATTAATAACATAGCATTGAAACAGTGCATTAAAGAACTCAGGTGAAATTGTGTTTATATATTATAGCTTACTAAAGATGTCATGAGCAAGGCTCTTGTTGTTTAAATAAATTTCTATGATTTTTTAGAACATCATGAAGATTCATTTTGCATCTACATAAGACAAGTAGATGATTTCAGTTTTTATAATGCTTCTAAAGAAATTGCAAACAGAAGCAGTTATTTAGAAAACTAGCACACTTACATACATATAAAATTACTTACACACATGCACACATGCACACAAAATCTCATATTTCATCTTACAGATATAATCTGAATTTTTCATAATTGTATTCTTGATGCTATTACACATAATCATATACCTTCTTCTCAACATATAAGCGCTAAATTTCATTCTGCAAGCCTGATAGTCTCTATTTATTGGGATATATAGTTATCATATCTTGTTCCACAGATGTCCACTATAATAAAGTGTTTTACATCGGGAAGTATGTTTTGCTTAATGTACATTTTATTTATTTTGCAGTAGATATAGTCAAGAAGTATAAGATATGAACTGTCATCTAATTTACTCTATTTATTTTATGCAACTTAGTTATGTGGAAAAATGTAAATCCTGTTCTAACAAACTATAGTAAAATTGTAATGTTTCTTAACCAACTTAGAGCTAGTAAACAGACATCCATACCTCGATGGACCTCCAAATAAGCAGTAGACCTTTTCTCCTTTTTTGTGGTTATTGGCAACTTAGAGCTAGAATAATTAGCATTTAAGAAGGCATGCAGTACATGCTATTGGTAAAGGCAAACTCATAATGACACCCTTAAGCACTCAAAAGTAGATTGCTGCATGTCGGATGGCTATTGTAATATTTTTCTTCTTTAATATCTGCACTTAGTGATAAACTCAACTGCACACATGGTCTTAGGTCTTTCTCAAACACACACACATAATATATATGTGTGTGTGTGTGTGTGTGTGTGTGTGTGTATATATATATATATATATATATATATATATATATATATATATTAGAACCTTTCTCCTATAAATTTGAGCCATTCTTCTAGGTACACATGAAAATATAGTTGCTGCCTAATATATTTAAATGCAATGCAGGAGCAACTTGATTAATAAACTGAACAACTGTTTTGAATTTTTTTCTCTAACTTTTGCAGGCTTTGTTTTCTTTTCTCAAGTAGCAATCTCAGAAACTTTTACTTTTCTCCATCCTTTATAACTGTCAGTTTTTGAGAAACCTTTGTAAATGAAGCTTTTACTGTTTCCTCTCTAAATTGCCAGAATATATGAACATCTACTATGAACCTTCACTGAGTTGAAAACATGTCAGAGATACCCTGTTTAGTGAGTGACAGAGGAAATAGACTAGAAGTTATCATAAATCATTCAACCACACAAAACAAGTTGCAGTTATTGGATGGAGTTTGGTTCAAAAGGTACCATTACATTTAATATTTTGACATGTGTATCCATGCTTTTCCAGTGTTTGACAAGTATGCCTTTTCTTAAAAATTTTCACTGCATGAGGTTTTTACAGAAATACAGCCATCTTCATACATACTATATCTTGATGTAATTAATTTAATTTTGACCTTTAAAAATTCTTTCACAGGTATCAAAATAAAACTTAAAAACTGTTCAAGAAAAAACATTGCATATAGAACCCTATCAGATGTATATACATTGCAGTCATTGTTAGAACTACGTATTGTAGACACAGAGCTAAAATCATTGCATTTTATGAATTTATAAACATGCATAAATTAAATTTATGATTAAATAGTTCATTTCAGCTTTACACACTCTGTTAAAGTCTCTTTACTCTGAATAAATTAAACAATATATAACACTTTTGAAACGTTTAAGATCTTTAAATTAATTTAAGACATATTAAATTTAATTTCTTACTTAAAATTATTAAGTTTTAATCAAAGAATTTGTATGATTAAATCTACTTAAACTGAAAACACATATCAACTAGGCATTTAGTATTTAATAAGCCTGTTAAAAGATTATCAGAAAGTTATAAGGATACAGTTTGCTTTATGATGTTGATGCTTTTCAGCTTCTACGTTTTATCATCTCTGGGAAGTTACAAAATTTGATGTAATATGAGTTTGGGAGCAAACTGCACTGTTTTGGTTATCCTCTTTCATCTGCATTGGAAATGAGAATTAGATGAGACACAAGGAAAGGGATGGACTTCAAGCACCAAGAGGGCAAAAAGTACCTATGTGGCACTTGTGAGGGTGGGAGTGAAGGCAGGCAGGACATATCAGTAGCATGAGGTGTGTAAGAAGGAGGATGTGTCAGTCAGGCATCTTCATCTAGGATCCATGATTTATATATTATTTATTTATTTATTGACATTTGTTGACTGGGAAAGTCCACTGGGTTAAAAACCCATTTTCAGTGAAGGCCCAGGAAGAAAAGCTCCATTTACAAATTCAAGAGGTATATAAGACAATATTATATATACAGCAACATCAAAAGTTTTCATACAAATGTTCAAAGATTAAAATACATCAAGTATATAGTTTTTATACAGCTCTATGGCATATATATTTTTCTAAATATTAGTAACATAGAGTGCAAAGATTTACATAGTCTAGTTAGAGTTAGTATTATATACCTTCTTATTAAAAAAAATTTGATGCATGTCAAACAATGGCCCATTATGGCTTGCTAATGAGACTAAGAGAAAAAAATATAAAATTAGATCATATTCACAGGGAAAGATTTTATTGACATTGATAGGAGACATACTATTTTTATGTGTTTAGACATAGCTTAAGGTGGTCTACTATTTTGTAAACAGGGGCACATTGGTTTGTTGAGAAAATGATTTTTAAAAATGAGTTTAAAGTTTTTTATGGAATCCATTTGTGTGATAGAGGGGTGTAGGGCATTCCCTAGTTTAGATACAGAGTGCGAGTAGAGACTTTGTTCAGCTCTTTTATTGGGTATATAGACATTTAGAAGTTGCTTGTTAGTGGACCAAAATTTTCAGGTGGGGGTGTAGAACTGTAGGATAAAATGTACAGAAGGGCAGTTATCTGTGTTGTATATTAGTTTATGAGCTAGTGTTATTTGGGTGTAATAAAGGAAATGGGAGAATACAAGCCATTTCAATACCTTAATGGCTTGACAGTGGTGAGTTTGGTATGATAGTCCAATGGTGAATTTTGCTATTTTATAGTAGCATGATTATATTTTTTGCTTAGCAGATTAGTAAAAATGGGGAAACCATAGAGAAAGAATGGGAGTAGGAGGGTATTTTCCACCTTTATTTTTGTAGGTTTATTCATATATGATTTCTGTCTGTATAGTTTGCCTAGTTTAAAGTGTGTTTTTTATTGTGTTTAGAATATATTGCCCAAAGGATAGTTTATCATCGATAGTGATGCCCAGTAATTTTGCTGATTTCACTACCTCAGTTCTGCCCCTGTTATGTGAGTAAATTGTAAAGTATGAATTTTTGGGGATTTAAAAGAAGTTGTGCCTCATTTAGCCAAGTTTCTATGTTTTTAAAGGCATTTTGTGTTATTTTTTGGTGGTCAGAAAAGTTATTGGAGGATGATATAATAGAATCATCAGCGCATTGGATGATTGAACTTTGAAGAGTGACAGAGTGAAGATCATTTACGAACACATTAAATAGCAAAAGTCACAGAATAGATCCCCGTGGGATGCCTGTTTTATTGACTATGTATCCATATTGTTTATTTTGCTATTTAACTGACTGATGTCTGTTATTCAGATAGTTAGGGAACCAGTTAAGGGTATGTTTGAAGCATACTAAAATTGTAAGTTGCTGAATTAGTTTAGTATGTGATACTGTGTTGAATGCTTTGAACAGGTCTAGTAAAATTACAGATGTTAATAGACCAGTGTGCAAAGCCTTATTCACGGGATCAGTAAAGAATAGTAGGGCTGTTATAGTACTGTGTGCAGGTCGAAAATCATGTTGGGTAGGGGCAAGGAGATTGTTTCCTCAAAGGTGATTTTGTAGTTGACTTTGTATACATTTTTCTAATATTTTATATAATGGAGAGATAAAGGAAATGGGACTATAGTTAGGTAAGTCATTTGTGGTTCCACCTTTTTGCAGTAGGGTTATAATGGACTTTTTCCAAATTTGAGGGATTATGGACTCTGAGATAGATCTATTAATTGAAATACTGACAGGGTAAGCTTTTGCTTTAGCATCAAGCTTCAGATATTTGGAAGGGAGGTTGTCAGCAGATAAGGAGCAAGGTTTTAGTTTATTTAGTAATTTGACTACTAGGGAGGTGGGCATGGGTTTTAGTAGGAAAGATGGAATTGTTGGGGTGTTGTTTATTTCATCATGGAGTGCAGGAAGTATGCTGGAATCCTTAGGAGTTGAGTTTGTGGTAGTTATCTTGTTGCCAGGGGTTTCATTGGTTTTGGGCGGGGGGTTGTTGACAAGTTTAGCATTGCTATCTGTGAAGTGGGAGTTAAAAATATGGGCTATTTGTTTTGGATCTTTGTTTGGAAATGGTGATGCATTTTGTGGTGTCCCAGGATTAAGGCGTAAAGAAACTGATATCCAAAATTTTGGGGGGTTATTTTTTGAGCTAGATAATTGTTGTGAGACATAGTTTCTTTTAGCATTTTTGACTAATTTATTTGCTTTATTACGAAGTTGTTTGGAGTTAATTTAATTTGCTTGAGATTTGTTTTTACACAATTCTTTCCAGGCTTGGTTCCTGATTGAAGCATTTGTTTAGTTGGTTTGGTAAGCCAGGGAGCATGATTGAGTTTTGTTCTTTTGTATCGCAGTGGGGCTAAACTGTTTAGGGTATTAAGAATGATCTTATTAAAATAGTGTACTGCTTCTTCTAGTGGTAGGGATTTTAATGGGGTCCAATTATGAGTGCTTAGAGCATTGATAAAGGCTGTTTGGTTAAAATGAGTTAGGTTCCTGGATGCTCTATATAAGTGGGATTTTGGCATCTGAGTATGGGTTCTATGTGTAAGGGCAGGTATATGGTCACTGTGAATGTTAGGGTGGGTACCAATATTAGAATATTTTTGTGGATCTGAAACTGGGTCCAATCTAGGGTGGATTCTGGTTGATTGTTTAGTATTCATGTGGGGCATGTGATCAGTTGTGGAATCTGTACAGATTGACAGAGTTAACAGGGGAGTCTGAGGTTACATTTTGCCAGTTGATGTTAGTATCTCATAGAATGATGGTTTTGCTAGATACATTGTAAGTTGTCCATGCTAGGAAGTTTTCAAGAGCAGGTATACTTTGGCCTGGGGGAATGTATATTACTGCTATGCATACATTTTTATTATTTTTTATATGTAATAATGCTAATAGAAATGCCATATTGCTGATGGTTGGAACAGAGTTGGGAAAGGATGCAATGGTTAAAGAGTTATGATAAATTATAGCTACACCACCATCTTTACTTGTGATTCTATTTTTTCAAAGGATATTGTAACAATTTGGAATTATTTATGTGCCTAATATATGTGGCTTTAGCCATGTTTCTGTAACAGCTACTATATCAGGGTGTATTAAGAGAGCCAACAATGAAATTCAGTAATTTTATTACAGATACTTCTTGTATTTATTATCATAATAAGGTTTTGAGTGTTTGTGACTGTATTTTAGGAGGAATGGTTTGTATTGGGAGGGAGAGAGAGAGAAGGGCTGGGGTTTGGGTGAATATTGCCACTTTGAGATAATAACTGGAGGTGAATTATGTGTGCAAAGTAAATGGATTGAATTAAGGACTTAAATAAGATATTGTTAGTTTGAGCTAGTTATTAATGGGGAGAAGATTAAGTTTTTGAGGCAATACGTTATAACACTTGAATAATTTTCATGAGATGTTTGAGAAACTTGTTACATTGGGGTGTGTTGTTACAACTAGGGTAGGAGTTTTTGGAGGAAGTGAGCATTTCATGTGGTGGAGGGTGGTAGCTTGGGTCAATATGAGGAGAGAAATACTGACAGAGAAAATGAAGGTTGCTAGATGTATGGTGTTGGGTATTTTGTAGGGTAAGATAAATAGGATATGTGATAGGTTAGAAGTGAAATAATTGAGATAAGATTAAAGTGAGTAGACCCCACTGCCCTGTCACTGAAAGCAACATATTTAGTTGCACAGAAGAGTTTAAGTTCTTCTCATAATCTTGAATAAGGAGGGGGTTCATTAACCTTGTTTTGGGGACTGGGGTGTTACATTTGATCCCTATTTTGATAGGTTAATTCTAGTTATGTAAACCCTAAATGCTCCCATTGGGATGGCCAAAGACAGTTTTATGGGATAGCTGAGCTTCCTTTTTAAGATAAGTTTAAGAATGACTATAGTCTTCTGTGGCCGATTGTGGGCGTGGACAAATGAGGAGTGCATATGGAAGAGTACTGCACCAGCCAGTATAGCAGTAGAACATTGATTATGTGGCTGATTCTGGGTGTGGACAGATGAGGAGTGCATGTGGGAGAATACTACCCCAACCAGTACAGCAGTAGAACAACTGATATTAAAGAGGAAAGTTATGCTCCCCAACCAGTAAGAATATGTTCTCCAATGCTTGATAATTATGAATTGTGGAAATATATGGTCCTTCTAATATGCAGGTTGTGAGCCAAGCTCTTTATCTGTTGCAAACTTCATTTATGTTGGACATATCAACATTGTTAAAGATAGGTTTGATTTGCTGAAGTCATATTAGAAGAGGATGGAGGTTGCAAGCTTCATAACTTTAGCTTAAATGAAAGTTATGCAGTATTCTAATAGAGCTAGTAAGAGTGTAATGCATTAAAAACACCAGGACTGGATGGTCTAAATCCAGAATTTTACAAACCTTTACCTGATAACATCTTGAAAATCTTACTCAATGCATCTTATGAAGTTAATACTACAGCAATCATCCTTACCCCATGGAAATATTCTATCATCTCTCTCATTCTAAAACCAAATAAAGAGCTCAACCTTTGCACATCATACAGGTCTATATTTTTGCTTAACATTGATTACAAGGTATTCATGTCTATCTTAGCAGACAGATTAAATAATATTCTTTCAATATTAATTCATGAAGACCAAACTGGGTTCATCAAAAATAGAAAGGTACAAGATAATGTAATTAGATTACTGTCCTTAATAGACTTAGCAAACAAGAAAAAAAACATGAGCTTTCTATTTTAGGCCTTGATATAGATAAAGCTTTCGACTCCCTAAGTTTGCCATATCTGTTTAAAGCTCTGCAAAAATACAATTTCTCCCAAAACTTTATAGGATTAATGAAAAAAACTATATGAAAAGTCTATAGCCTATGTAAAGATTGGATCTTATCTATCTAACCCATTCAAAATATTAAGAGATACTAAACAGGGGTGCCCCCTCTACACATTACTCTTTGTGCTATCTGTTGAGCCTATTGCAAATTATGTTAGAAATAATGATAGTGTTAAAGGATATAAAGTGTCAGACAAATTATCCTCCAAGATACAACTTTTTGCTGATGACCTACTAACTTCTAATGATATTGAAAATTCAGTAGATCACCTACTACATAATCTAGGCTTCTTTACAAACATCTCTGGTCTAAAATTCAATCACAGCAAAACTCAGGCACTTCTAGTGAATACAAATTTTACTATGAAACTTAGATTAAAAAGAGACATAAACTGGGAGGGCATGCATATTAAATATCTAGGTATCATTATTGAATCAAAAAATCACTCACGTCTAATTATCAATAACTTATAAAATCAATTACTAGTCTAACTGACAGTTGGAACAGACTCTTCTTCACATTTGAAGGCAGACTAACTTTAATCAAAATGATACTGTTACCTCAAGTTTTATTCATTGGTCAAGCTTTAATAATTCCCCACTTGTCAAAATGAAAAAAAAAAAATAACTTATTACTCAACTTCCTTTGGTATCCCAAAGAAACAATAATTTGTCTTCTCTGGCACACCACAAGATGGGATGAAGGAGGTATAGGGTTTCCAAATATTGATTTTTATTTAAACTCCACATTTATTACCATAGTGTTGCTTTGGAATAATACTTCTTATACATCATATTGGAAATCAGTACATGAAACCTTACTTCTAAATAGTAATAGGACATTGCTTGAACCATATACTCAAACACATACAAACATCCTTATATGGATTTGAACCATATACTCAAATACATACAAATATCATTATATGGATTTTAAAAATATACATTAAAAGTGAAAGGTCAAAATTTGTTCTCACACCCCTTATAAACCAAATATTGCTGTTGTTTAAAGTATTTATATTTTCTAATCAATTAATTAAGAATTTATTTATAATTATATTTCCTACTGCTTACACAAATGAATGATTGGTATCTTTTGATACTCAGAAAATGTTAGAATTTAAGAAGGTTAACCTATTATATTGGAATCAATTCTCTCAGCTTATAAAATAAGTTCTGCTGACTATTTGATTAGCAGATATAGTTTGCAAAATTGCAATTGGCTGGACATCCAAACTTACAAGGATTTTATACATACTAAGCCTGTACCCTCATTAGAGGCATACAATAGGAGTAACTTAAAAATCTTGGATTTTATCTCAACAGTTATTAATAGCTCACCCAAGAACACTTCATACATATCTGTTATTTATATAGTTCTCAGAAATTATTTTAGTAAAACAGATGTTTTTTTTTTTTTTTGAATTATTCAACTGAAGTTAATAGACAAGTATTCTCAGAAAAAGATAAAACATTTGTTTACAGCCAGTGAAGGAATCCACATCTTCTCTTTTCTGGCATGTATACACATGGAAATTTTTACACAGATGTTTTTTCACCCCACTTAGACTAGCAATAATGTAAAAGAAAGATTAAATGAAATGCTGGAGATGTGGACACCCTGATGCTGGCCGGAAACATATAGTTGATAATAGCAACATCATTTCCCCATTTTGGTTAGACTTTAAATATCTTTGTAATGCTCTAAAGAATGACAACTGTATAATTTCTGACTCCCTTATCCTTTTCAATGTTCCTGTTCCTGAAGTCATTCCTAAAAAACAAGCATTTTTACTATGGCCTATCCTCTCTATAGCAAGGAAAATTGTTACTAAAAATTGGAAATCCCAATTTACTCCTGTCTTTAAAGAGGTATTTCTTCATCATGTGAAATACATTAGTAAGGATGAAATTGCTACTATAAAAGCAAGGACAAAGAGCACAATTTATCAGTTAATTGCTTGGATAAAATTGTCTAATCTGTTAGAGAAATATTAAATCTTCTCCTTTATTAGTTATTATGGACATTGTATATACTTTATTTGTTGTTTGTTGTTACTGTACTGTTAAGTTATTGTGTTATAAAATGAATAAAAACATTTTGGAAAAAAACTGATGATGATCAGTATGGAATGTTTAACATATAGACTAAGTGATTAAAGAATGTGATGAAATTACTGGAATGTATAACGACAAAGCAGAATGATGACTAATGAGTGATTGTATGCATTGCTGTATGTAGTAAAGTTGTGGTCAATAACACCCTTAGATGCTGTGATCTATTGCCAGGAAGAAGAACTCAAGATAATCACTCTCTCTCTCTACCAGTGAATTAAAGTTATCTGTTTATTTATATTGACCTGCCACACCAACACTCATCTGATATGCAGGCTCAGCACATTTCTTCACAATCTCACCACATATGTGATGTTGCAGTTTACCATTTAAGAGTGTGCAGATTAAGAGCTAGCCAGTACAATTCTGGATGGAGTGTTTATACAATATTCAGAAATGGTAAGGTGCATACTGTTGACCTTAGCTGACAAACTGTAGAAAACAGGGCATCACTGATAAAATTAGCATCCTAGTTATTTGGTGAAATGAAAATAATTCTGTTGACAATGACCAGATTTCATTGTTGCATTTCATTTTATCTTCTTTGATAGTGATACTATCATTCTGAATGCCAAAATGTATGGGCAATATTCATAGTTAGTTTCCATAAAGGCAGTGGGTATGTGCACGTATTTTAAGAAAGTGCAGCTTTGGGCACTACAGTGACAGTAGCTGTGCTCCGGCACAAAAATCTGAAACAGTTTAAGAAAACATATGCCAATGAGGCATTAAGGAGATATAAATAAGTTCTGTGAAAAACTCTGTGTGACTATCTTAGAAAAATAAAGTGCTCTTCTCATCTTTATGTGATTCATACTCACTTTTTGATGCACAAGTGCAAAGTGCAAATAGGTATTATAAAAACAAAATTGTGTCTTTTCTATCTAATTTAAAATCTACAAAATGTGTGCATTTGCTGACAGCTTGCTGTTTCCCATTTTGAGGAGCTCATTTCAGACACCAAAACCAGGTGCATCAAGCAGCACTTGCTGGCTGATGAGATGAAGATATAGGTAAAGGCTAACCCATCTGAGATTGGTGTATACCAGTGTATGTATAGCCTTGACTATACTTACTACAGGGACCTTCCACAGATATACTGAGGACATGCTGGGTATCCCATAGGCTTCTGCCTCAAGGATGTTTCAGCAGTTCTTCAACATACTCTTGGTACATGTGGTTAACACAGCTATTTCCCAGAGTTACTTCAGGACTAAGCTACTTTCATGCATGCTTTCTATGGAACAGCATCCTTTCTTGAGGTGCTTGGTGTAAAAGACTGTACCCATACTGCTATTAGGTTTGAATTTCTCCCCTAGGAGGGGTCGTACTATTCCTTCAACTGTCAAGATGTGTGTGATGCATTGGGATGCATCACCAATCTGTTGGCTCAGCATCTTGGCAGTGCCCATGCTTCTCATGTTTGGCATGCAAGTTCACTGGACAACATCATCCTCTATGAGAAGATGCTTCATAGTCCCCATTTAGAAAGCACAACGTATTATAATCTTTTAGTCATATTTATTTATGTATCTCTACAGTGGCACAGGTAATATTAAGTAAGCACTCCCTGTTTTGTTATATGTCCCCTCTGTGTTTTGTTTTCCAAATGAAGCATAGTACCTATATGGACCTTTGTATATGGAACATGTCTATAACCTCCATGGAGCTGCCAAGGAGTAATTATGCACTGCCCTATCCCAGACTTGTATATTCATTGAGCAAGTGTTTGCCATACTGAAAGCCCATTTCCATTCTCTGAATTGTACAAGGGGCACTACAGTCTGACCCTGCTATTGCATGTAGGAAGTTTACTGCTTGCTGCATTCTGCACAAATATATCATGCATCTGCCTGGTGCACAGTTGCCAAAACCAGTTACCAATACTGGCAGCGCAGCTCACTCAATGATTCCTCCAATCGGTAATGACAGCAACAGTTGCCAGTCTGCAGGAGCACACCAACCACTCGGGCAGACTTGTGCATAGTGCACGGCTGTGCAGCAAAAGAGGCTGCTTCTTCTTCACAGCTATTGGCCAGGATGTCCACTATATAACATGGCATAGCTAAACATATAATACATGGTAGATGCAGTGTTACTTGTGGCCTGTGTGGTGTGATGCATGCTCAGCTTATACATCAGAGACTTCTCCATATATCACACACAGTTGATTATTTTCATAAGATATTTCTCATCATCTGTACAGTGTTGAGCTGTCAGTGGCAGAAGTGGTGAATATGTTGACAGCCTTTCACTGGAGCGTAAAGTAGCGGGTGTTATGGAACATAGTTAGAACTATACTTTGCTTGTTTGACTGCACTGCGGTTTTTGAATGTAATTGTTCTCAGACAAATTAATTTTCCATGCAAAAATTAAACCTGCATTTAGTGTTTTCTGTCATCTTCACCAAATCCATCCTAGCCCTCACCAGTATTAGTTCTCCCACTTCACATTCAAACCTATATAGCATACCAGCAAACAACAACTTATTCTTCTTACAGCCTGTCCCAACTAGCACAGTATATAAATACCTAAATAGGCTTAAACCACATCCCTGGATGCTGACAAGTTATTTACAGAATATCTAAAGATTGTAGCCAAAGCCATCTGTTCCTCAGTCTCCATGCTCATTAACCACTCTTTATCAGAACAATGGGTTCCTTCTCTGTGGAAAAATTTTGCATATAATACCATCCCACAAAAGAGGTAATTCTGTGGAGCTATCTAATTACCCTCCCATTGCAATTCTATCTCCCTTATCTAAAATCGTCAAAAAATGTATACATTCCCGAATAATGCAGCATCTTTTCACTAATAAACTGCTAACCAACACCCAGCATGGATTCTGTTCCAATCACAGTACCACCACAGCCCATATTAGCTTTACCAACACAGTAAACCAACATCAAAACAATGGTAACCTAGTATCCACTGTATTCCTGGATATATACAAGGTCTTCGATACTGTCTCCCATCCCAAACTCCTTTCTGCTCTCTCGGATCTTAATCTCAGACACTCCACACTAGCATGGTTTCAAGACTATCTAACCAACCACTAGCAAGCAGTAAAATAGTAAAACTCCTTATTTTTGCTCCTACCTGTCACCCTAGAAACACAGCTAATGATACTGTATCCCACTAGAGCCTTAGACCCCATACCAGCCATCACAATATTCTCAGCCAATAACACCTGTCCAACACACCAAACTTCTAGGGGTTATCATAGATCACAACATGAAATGCGATATGCACATTGCACAGACAATAAAGTCCATAAAAAATTTGGAACCTATTATAGATGGAAAAAGTATCTCACCAATGACAGTAAAGCCACCATGAAAAGAACCCACCTACTATCCACACTCCACTATGCCTCCCCCATACTCATCAACCTAAACAAAGCTGACTTTAACAATCTAAACACCTGCTACAATAAAATAGCTAGGTTTGTTACTGACTCACCCTTCAGGACACATCACTGCATAGCAATCAAGCAGCTACCCTGGCTAGAATTTCCCAACCTGCTCACATATAACCAGTTTGCAATAGCCCACCAAATTCTATATTATGGGATACCATCCCTGTAGATATTAGGACCACTGAAAACAAAAATAATTAAAAAAAAACTCCTCCAGTCCCATTCCCATAGTTCTTGGTTATGTAATTGTTCTAACCCTGGATAGCTTCATTTAATTAGATCATATCATACCTTAACCTTCTAAGAAAGCTTGCAACAACTCCTTTCTATACTCTTAATCAATGTGTGTTTACTGTATTAGCCACTGATGAGTGTAACCAAATGACTGAACAAAATGTCCCTTCGACTGTATTATTTATTGTAACGCACTATTCCCCTAATAATATATTTACTTTTTGCTCCTTTCTTGGCCTTGAAACTGAACTTTATTAACTTTTAACTCTGTTCTCTACTTTGTTAACATGTGTATTGTATTTACTGTATTTGCTGTACTAATCTTTGTGGAGCTTTTCTCCCCAGCCCTCCATTGAAAATGGGGTCCATGCCTAGTGAGACTTTCCTGGTAAACAAATGTAAAATAAATAAATAATAATAAAATAAATAAATCTCTTGTCTGTTTGCTGTTTTTTTTTTCAGGTACAATGAATAACAGAAGCATTGTTTCTGCCTGCAAAGTGACTCCTACATACATAATGTTCCCTAATGATGGTGTGGGTGATTGTCCCATAGATCATGAGCAAGGAATAGCATGTCAGCATGCCACTGGGTTACTTCAGTGATGGGACCTGCTGGGTGCAGGGGAATCTCTGATATTGACCTAACAGTGCTGTAGGATCTAAGTCTTGACTGAGTGGTTCTACCAGATGTTGTAGAGGCCTGATGATGCCTGTGTGCCTTCTTCTTTGGTGAATCTATGTGAATGCAATGCAAGCTGTATTTTCTTGACATACATAATGTGTACAGCCTACTCATACACCATGTATGTGGATACACCCTGTCGATGCCCAGATGTGTCCCAATGTTTATGTTTGGTAAGTCCATACTTGTGTGTGCATGCAGGCTGACATGTCCATCATGTGGGCAACCATGCTGCACATGTGCATTATCATGATATTATCCTTCAAATGCTGCAGACACCGTGTGGACGGTCTGTGTATCAACCTCATATCCATCACAGGTCACATTAACCACATTTGGCATATTTTTTCACAACACATGCACAGCAGGTTGACACAGTCAGAAAGTGGTTAATATTAGCATTTTCAGATCCCCTACAACAACTGCAGTTGTTACATCCTCAGGTTCTCCATATATTAATGTATGTATATATTTAACTTATCTGTAATATATCTCATTATCTATCTGTATATATATATATATATATATATATATATACATATTTATATATAGGTTACAGACAAGTGGTTGACAATTGAAGTTGTTGAGCAGAAAAAACTAGTACAGCTGATCACATGTATTTTTTTCTGTGTGAGATTTTGACATAGTAGGGATCAGGGAACTTACTTTTCCCCCACTGTATTATGATCTTGAAGTAGTTACATATAATTAGGAGGGTGTCTTGCAATGCTAGAAAAACTATTTTACTTTGTTTTGTTGGCTTTTGATCTGTTGGTTGCTATTCAATGTGCTAACTTTATGATATAGGGACTTTATACCTCTCAACCTCTTAGTGCAAGAAATCTGGACAAGCCATAAAAAATGGGGGAACAAAGGCCCATAAATAAGAACAGATTTAGATTTTAAATATTGCGCTTATAAACTTAGAAAGTTGCTAGAATAATAGGATGCATGTTAGCATGCATTTTGTGAAAGATATGAAGTCTGAAACTCAAATGTATGTCATGATTTAGTGACTTCAATCCTCAGTGATTTGCCAGAATACCACACATTATTTGAGGAACAGACCAACAATATTAGGCAAAAATATGGGCATTCTACAAAAAATTTGGACAGTTGAGAGGTACAATAGACATACATACATTTATATATGTATATACATTCTGCAGTAGTATTTCTTCAACAGGGTAGGCAAAGTAGTACAAATGCATGATTGTGTCAAACACATTTATTTAAGTTCACAAGTGTTACTGAACTTTGGTTTTGTTGCCATATGACAGTTATATTTTATTTACTAGTTGAGTAAATGATCATTTCATTGATTTGTAACGAATAACAGTTCAATCAATCTGATTTAATCTTAAGTTACTCTGTTCAACTATTCATGCAGAGCCAAAATATCCTGCATGAGGAGTCAGATACATAAACTAATTAAACTGTGCTGTTTAGCTTTGCAGTAATGCAAAATGCAAAACCGTAAACCATGATGAGTGTCAAAAGTAAATAATAATGAGGACATTATTACAGCATAATATAAATGCTGACAATGCTAAAGACAAATATTTAAAGGTGAGGTAAAGGAAGCCCATCTGGTGGTCCCCTGCCATAAACAAACTGTACAACAGAAGGAAGAAACTGTTGCAAAAGAGAGTAAAATCCCATGAGTGGAGGAGCTCCCTGGTCAGCCTCAGTAAGAAGCTGAGATCCCCTATAAGATCCTTCAACGCTAGCTATGAAAACAAAATCACCACTAAATCCAAGGACAACCACAAAGCATTCTACAGCTATGTCAAGAATCTAGATGGCAACACCCAGATCTGCTCTGAGTTACAGCACAAAGGCATGAAAATTACAGAACCAACTGATATTGCCAACATCCTGGCAGATCGGTTCAGTGCTAACTTTACCCTCCTCTCAACCCCTACAGGGCCCATATCTATACAGGAAGAATGCAGAGTCCCTATAATCACAACTACGCAGGTAAAAGCTGCACTCTCTAAAGCCAAAAACACTGCAAACATGGGACCAGACAACATCCCAGGCTGCGTTTTACACGAGCTTCAGAACAAACTGGCTCCCCACTTAAGCACTATGTTCAATAATAGCCTTGCATCAGGCTTTGTGCCCACTGAATGGCGCACAGCAACAGTTATCCCATTCCACAAAGGGGAGCCACCACTGATCCTGGGAACTATCGACTTATTAGCCAGACGAGCCTGGTCTGCAAGGCCATGGAACGTATCATCATGGAACTCATAAACAAAGACATTGGTAACCTCAAAACCCTGGATCCCACCCAGTTTGGGTTTGTGAAATGCAGATCATGCCTCCTGAACCTGATTGACTTCTTTGAGGCAGTCACCAAAGCCGTGGATGAGGGTAAGGTGGTTCACACAGCCTATCTTGACCTCGTCAAGGTTTTCGACTCCATCCCCCATTCTGGAATTATAGATAAACTCACTAAACTAGGTATAAATCCCTACCTCACAAGATGGGTTGCCAACTGGCTCACTGACAGAACCCACACTGTAAAAGTTGCAGACTCCAAATCTGACCTCAAGGCAGTGACAAGTGGGGTGCCACAGGGTTCCGTCCTGGGACCTCTCCTGTTTGGTTTCTACTTCTCTGAAGTACAGGTTAACAAAGAAGGCCTCTGGCTGACAAAGTTCGCAGATGACTGCAAACTAGGAGCCATAGTCAAGTCTCCAAATGATGTGGACATCCTACAGAAGGGCCTTACTGAGACAGATGCCTGGTGTCAGAGCCATGGCCTCAAGCTCAATGCCAAAAATTGCAGTGTCATCCCCTTTGGTAAAAACTATGTACCCATGAACTACCACATAGGCAGCAATCTACTTAACACCGAATGCGTGATAAGAGACCTTGGGACCCAGGTGGACAGTAGTCTCTCCTTTGATAGTCACATCACCACAGTAGTCAGGAAGTCCTTCTACATGGCACACCTCATCATAAAAGGGTTTTCATCCAGGAAATCAGAGGTCATTGTTCCCCTCTACTCATCACTCATTAGACCCATTATAGAGTACAATGCCCCTTTTGGAATGTACCCCACAAGACATCTGCAGCAGCTGGAAAGGCCACAGAAGTACCTCACAAAGAGGATTACTGGCCTCAAACAAATGCCCTACACTGACCGCCTCAAAAAACTCCAGCTTTACTCCGTAGCATATCGCCTACTCTGAGGTGATCTCTGCCTAACATATAAAGCTATGTCAAACCCAGAGCTGTAGGACATGCCACACCTAAAGAAATCCCAATCCCTCCAAGCTACACACTCTAAGGACCTAAACCTTGTCACCACAATAAACAGGACATGCTGGAGGGATAGATTCTTGTCCCAGAGACGTCCTATACTTTGGACAAGCTGTCCATCTATGTCAAGCAAAGTTCTTCATTAGCACTCTTAAAGAAAAATCTTGATGAGTGGATGGGAAATAGGAAATACACCCCGGGGATCACTTCTGTGTCTCTGCTGGACAGTGGCATAGGAAAATAACTTTCTTGGGTGGTGTAAGCTATGGTACCTTGCTGGCTAGGCTTACAGAGGTCCTTGGGCTGATAGCCTAGTACCTACCTATGAACCTATAAACATTAATGGGAATAAGTCCTTATAGCTTACACTGGAGTCTTGGAAGTTGTTTATAGCAAAAGCGACACCTGCAAGACAACACTCACTTTCCTGAAACTGACTCTCTGCTGAGCTTGCCATGCTAGCAAGCTGTTCACCAGTAGATATATCAATAGATCTGTCACCCTTCTCCCAGGAAAAATATTTGGTGCTTCTGAATGTATGTACTCAGGAATGTTCAGCACTGCATGTAACAATTTATTTAAAGTTCTACAGCAATCTGTCCTTGCTGCAAACACAAGGATCATTTTAAAATAATTGTTTCCTTATGGCCCACTGTGCATAAATTTGCAGAGAAACATTCTCCATTTCCTAACTAAACAAAGCAAAACAAAACAAAACAAAAAACAAAGTAATGTAGTGCATGATGCAATAAAAGCTGGAGGGGGAGGTGGAGCCATAACCTAAGCGGCATTAGCAAACCTAGTAGAAATATGAAATACAACAGTTCTTTAAGACCATGCATGCACATTCAGAAGCAGTAACTGACTCTCTTCTCTTTTTTCTCTCATATCTCTGCAGCTGTAGAGGAGATTGCTGACAACATGGAGCATGTACCACAGGACAATAGC
Organism: Protopterus annectens; assembly: GCF_019279795.1. Classification (NCBI taxonomy): domain Eukaryota; kingdom Metazoa; phylum Chordata; order Ceratodontiformes; family Protopteridae; genus Protopterus; species Protopterus annectens. The sequence goes on along the minus strand of NC_056733.1, from coordinate 1,663,138,793 downwards.
TCAGTATGAAACTATTCAACCAAAGAAGATAATGCATGTGTAAACAACATAAAAATAAAATAGCATTGCTTAACTAAGTAAAAAAGTTCAAGTGGTCAGGTTGTCGCAGTTACAGCATCGATTGGTAAGTAATTAAATTCATCGATATTTATATCACTTTATTATACTGAATCACTCAAGTGGATAAAATGCACTGTGTCAGTAATAATTATTTTGGAAGTGAAAGCATAACTGACCCGTCATCAGTACTTGTCAATATTTACTGTTTCACTACTTCATGCAGATTGTCTGTTATTTAGACATATTAGAGTAAATATATTAGTTGTACAGAAAGTGCAACTGAACCTCAGTATTGCATTACTGATAGCAATATGTGTGTGTGCATGCTTATGTATATATAAAAATAAATATATATTTGATTAATGGCAGTGTCATACTTAGCAATAAATTATTTCTTCCCTCATTTTGAGTCATTGAAATAAATGCATGTTATACTTAACACATACAAGTCTTGTTGTTATGTCCAGCTCTCTCTCTCACTCTATCTTTTTTTATTTTTTTTTTTTTATTTTCTTTTACGTTTTGTTTTTTGTAGGTTGAGTAATGCCTGGGGCAACTTGGCTGGGAGCTTCTCAAGTGAGGGAAAGACACTAGACCCCCTTCCCTCTGAGTGAGACCTTCAACAGGTTGCAGTGAATACTCTACCCCATTCTTTCCCTCCCCAGGAGCATAGCAGCCTGGGAAGCCAGGATCTGGAGAAGCATTTGAAGCCATTCCTCCTCCAGTGGCTACAAGACTCACTGATTCAGTTGACTGACTACTGAGCCACAAGAGGGCTCACCCCCTACATATTTTAAGTCTTCCTCAAGTACATCAGGTCAGGGGGATGTTTGAAGCCCTCCCAACCAGGAAGAGTCACACTTCCTCCCCATCACTTTTGTGTCTTCATGCCATCTGCATATCTTGTATCACCCTCACATTGTCAGCACACCATGGTGTTCCTGTTTGTCTCATCTGTTGTTTATGTATTGTTTTTAAATAGTACTTAACTCTTCCCTAATCCTCTGTCAGACATACTCAGCCCTTTTTCCTTCACCAGCTTTCCTTATTTAGAAAAGTGAAAAAATTAGGAGGCCTGTTCCCACTAAAAATATCAGCCACTGAATAAAACAGTCATAGGCACCATAAACAATGTTCAGTAAAATCATTTAATGACAGCACATTAAAATAGGTTAACACTTTCACATTCAGCTTTAACAAACAATATAGAAAACTATTAAAACAAGCTATTTTAAACCTGCTCAACCTTATCATAGCAGCATCAATCAATGACGTATGTAAACATCACATCCTGTTAGAACAGTTTCAAATCCTGCAATAAATATTTACAAATTTAAAATCAAGTTATATATATTTTTAATACATTTTAATTAAATAAAACAACAATAATAAGAATAAAAATACATCAAATTATTTCCTAATGCTGCGTTTCTTTAAAACAGGCTTCAATGAGGCTTTCTCATTTAAGCCTCTGCCCTGGTCTGCTCGTAACTTAATTATCCATCTAATGTCTTTATTTTCCATGGTGTTACAAATACCACCATGTTATACACCAGGATATATTCTATCTATTACCATAAATTTAAATTTATGGTTAACGTTAGAATTTAATACATGTTTTGAAAGAGCTCTGTTTTCAGAACCAATACGTATGTGGTAAAGGTGTTCCCTTATACGATCTTTCAACATACGCTCGGTTTTCCCTACATAAAATGAAGAACATTGTTGACACACTGCTAAATATACACATGTTGAGAAACGCAGTCAGTTGCAATATTAAAGTATATTTAAAACCAGTATCTGGATGTATGAAAAATCCTTTAGTATCTTTATAGGTACAATAGTTACATTTATTGCAAATGCTAGAAAAACTATTGTTAATATAAATCGACTATTTTGGATAACAATGGAGCCTCTTTAACAATCCCTTCTTGTTAAAATTGAAGGATGGATGATCACCTACTATGTTCTTTATCATAGGGTCCACTGTTAAAATGCCCCAGTGTCTCCTAATAATACAGGTGATAAGCACCACATCATTGGTACAAAAAAGGGGGACACAATCTCCTAGTGTTCATAACAGAAATATTGTTATCTAGTCTATTAGAACAATGTTCAGAAAAGTACGGTGCCCCAATATACTGTCTCATTTTAGGGACTTGTAATAATATATCTTTAACTTCATTGTTCCTGTATTCCCTCTTAAGAAACTTGTCCCTGAGGTCATCTAACACCTTCAAAAAAACCTTCCTCAGAGGTATTCAATGTAGACTCCCATAAATGTTGTCCCTTAATGACATTCCTGAATACAAAGGAGGGCTGCATACTCCTCCAATGTAATAAAGTATTCCTGTGACAGGGTTTCTGAAAAATTGAGGCTGATATATCGCCATCCACTGTCTTTCTAATAAAAACATTCAAGTAACTAATATTAGAAGGTGAGAAAAACATGGTAAATTTAAGAAATGTAGTTGTTCTATTTAAATAATTCACAAGTTCATGCAATTCATCTGCATGACCTATCCAGATAAAAAACAAATTGCCTTCAAAATGACTATAAAAAGGAACATATCTTAAAAACCAATCTATTCCATACAAATTTATCTTTTCCCAATGGGCCATAACCATGTTGGCGTAACTATTTGCACTAGATGTGCCCATAGCTACACCATCGTTTTGAAGATTAAACTTATCATTGAAGACAAAGACATTATTCTCCAATATTATTTCCATAAACATGGAGATCAAGTTAAATCTTGTACTATATTCATTATGCCCGGATAAATATTGCCTCCCATAGTCTAATCCATTCTCGTTAAGAATCATTGTAAATGAGGATTGTACATCCAAAGTTACAAAACAATATTGTGAAATTATCAGTTAATTCCTAACAAAATGATATAAAGTCATTAAGAAAATGTTTGGTGTCATTTACACTCACCTTCTTGGTCAAGATAGGTCTCAAATACCTGTCGACATATACTGAAATGGAATCAATGGACCAATTACGTCCGGCTACTATGGCTCTTAGCAGTGGATATCTTGGATTTTTATGTATTTTTGGTGACCTTTGTATTACAGGTATCGTAGGTTCTACAATTTACAAATATTGATATAAATCCAACAACATCAATCTACTTAGTAGATAATCATATAAGGTGTTAGAAATTCTACTGATCATTCTATTACCTAGAATGATCAATAACATTTCTAACACCTTATATGATTGTCTATTAAATAGAGCCACCAAATTCTTGCTTTTATTTCTGTTACATTTTTTTGTTAAATACTCTTAATGCATTCCTTTTGTTTCTTTTGTCTGTTCTTTTCCTAATTCCATATACACATTTATATATAAGTTACAGACAAGTGGTTGACAATTGAAGTTGTTGAGTAGAAAAAGATGATACAGCTGATCACATGTATTTTTTTTTCTCTGTGGGCCTTATAAAAACCATAACAGGGTGTTCAGACAGGGATAAACACAGAGTAAATAAAAGACCATAACACAGTTTGGGTAAGTTATAGGACAGTAGCACCGAACCCATATCAGTGTATTATATTGTGGAAAAATCTCAAGAGATCTGTATAGGCTTACACATGTAGCCTCTTGAAAACAATATAAAGTAACAGCTTTGATTTAATGAACATACAAATCCACACACCTACTCTAGATTCTTATCAATCTGTGCAGGCAAATGTCTAAAAGTGCACAGGGTCTTCATTTGCAAGGCTGAGAAGTTTCAAAATCTGTACCACTTTTCCTTGCTTTGTTCATTTGATTGTTAGCATGGTGCTGAGATTGCAGATACATTTCCTGTATCAAACATGGTGCTGTGATTGCAGATTCCTTTCCTGTATCAAGCATGGTGCTGTGATTGCAGATTCCTTTCTTGTATCAAACATGGTGCTGTGATTGCAGATTCCTTTCCTGTATCAAACATGGTGCTGTGATGGCAGATTCCTTTCCTGTATCAAGCATGGTGCTGTGATTGTAGATTCCTTTCCTGTATCAAGCATGGTGCTGTGATTGCAGATACATTTCCTGTATCAAACATGGTGCTGTGATTGCAGATTCCTTTCCTGTATCAAACATGGTGCTGTGATGGCAGATTCCTTTCCTGTATCAAACATGGTGCTGTGATGGCAGATTCCTTTCCTGTATCAAGCATGGTGCTGTGATTGCAGATTCCTTTCCTGTATCAAGCATGGTGCTGTGATTGCAGATTCCTTTCCTGCATCAAGCATGGTGCTGTGATCGCAGATTCCTTTCCTGCATCAAGCATGGTGCTGTGATTGCAGATTCCTTTCCTGTATCTGTGAAGCATATGACTATACATACCACCCTATATCTATAACTTAACAGTAAAACAGCAAGTTGGAAAATGGGGTAGTGAGAACCATCTTTTAATAAATAGGCAAACAGAAGCAAAACATACTTTTTTCTTTGTCTAGTTTGAATGCCTTCTGATTTTTGTTGATTTATCTCCACAGAATAATTAGAAGACAGCATAAGAGAAAAAATATTCTTGACACTAATTTATTATATAGACTTTAGAAAAATAGCTACTTTACCAATACCCTGATACTTATTCTGCCCAGTTGGTCAAACTTTTTTTATCAGACTCATAACACACATTTTAATTTGAGAGTCATTAGTCGTATTTACACAATATACTTTAACAGTACATTTATTTTTATAGCGTTCTTCCAAAACACAGATGTGTTTTATGATGTGATCCACTCCTGCCTGGAAAGGATGATTATAAGGATGATTATAAGGCTGAAGTCTGAGTAATGAATCATTCTTACTAACTAATAAAATACAGATAATACTAAATATTTTTATACAATTGTTTTTCATTGTTGTGGCAAAGGAAAACTGAAAACTGTATAAATTTTGGATGCCTGGTCTGTAATATCTTTCACTGCCAGATGCATGGTAAATGATGGGTTAGACTAAGTTTGTGTGCATGCGTACATGTGTGTATGTGAACTTAATGTGTCATTTGCTACTCTTAATCAAACTACTTATTTACTTACATATTTATAGATTATGTTGTTCCCACTTAAGGTGTGTGTGTGTGTGTGTGTGTGTGTGTGTGTGTGTGTGTATAAGGTATATATATATATATATATATATATATATATATATATATATATATTTCCCTTTTACAATCCCGAAATACTGAAAGCTCGAATTTCAGTATATCAGGACCATAAAGGAGAAAATGAAAAATCTCGAAAGCGCATAAGCGCAAATTTAAATATCTCGAATCCGTGCTTATGCACTGCAGCAGTGGGACGGGAAGTGTTTGGCTGGAAATTAAGGTAAGTGAGTGTATGTGAGTTTTGTTGCAAGTTGTGTGGGTGGGTTAGGATAAGGAGGTGACAGTGTGAGTGTGAATGTTGGATGTGTGATGTGTGTGTGTGTGTGTGTGTGTGTGTGTGTGTGTGTGTGTGTGTGTGTGGGGGGGGGAGTGTGGAATGTCTGCATGTGAGTAATGCATTTCTTAACTGTTAGTGAGATCTCAGAGTTGGTTTATATAAGTAGGGGGTGTGGGGGGCGCAGGGGAGCTTGCCCCCCTGCGTAGATGTGTAGGATTGTATTGTTTGAGCTTGCCCCCCTGCGTAGATGTGTAGGATTGTATTGTTTGTGTGTTGTGGGCTGAATGGTGTGCGTGTTGTGTGGTGTATGGTTTGTGAATGTTCGGGATTTTATTTTTCGTGTTTGTGTGTTTCGGGCTTGTGGGCTGTTCAACTTTATAGTTTTGAGATACTGAAATTCGAGCTTTCAGTATTTCAAGATTATAAAGGTGTACCATATATATATATATATATATATATATATATATATATATATATATATTCAGCTTGCTCATTACACCATTACACTATCACCTTTTGGCTAAGCTCAAATGTAGCTTTAACTTTTTTCACTAGCTCAGCCCAGCAAGTGTGATGTCAAAATGTTTACATTGATTTGTGATTCATAAGTTACTAGTAAAAGAAAATATGCCATATAGAAAAATCAGTAAAAGGGTATGGAAATGTTGTGGTAAAGAAGAAACTACAGAACATGTTTTCTTACAATACATAATGGTTGCAAGACTGTGGAACAATTCAGTAAAGAAAAGTTATTTGAAATATAAAGGAAGTTAATTAAACACATATGGATTTGATTATGTATGGACATTATAACAATAAAAATAAGGAATATGATAGTAAAATAGATAAAAGATGATGTTATACTTTTTGGACCATTTGGAATGAAAGGATAATTGAAATCATGTTTAATGGTAAATGGAGACTAGCAGTCATTTTAAGAAAAATTAGATGGTCATTATGGAAAAAGCAGCTGGGGTCAAATAAGGATAATGAAGATAGAAGTTTAGTATAATAATGACAAGTAAGATATTTATGAGTGTATGACAATAATGGAAAGGAATGGAAAATTATGCACTGTATAAACTGTAAATATATAAATATATAAGTTTAGAAATAGTATTGTAAATAATGTTTTTTAAATAAAGAACCCCTACTCTTTTCAAAAAGTGCTGTGTGACCTTTCACATCCACTAGCTCAAGCAGATAGGTCCTTGATTTAATGTAGGATGACATACTCAGAAGTGCAGCACCTCCATATGCTGCATTGCAGTAAGAGCAATCAATCTACCTGGAGGGAGACTAGAACCCATTATGTTTTATACAAAAGGCAAATGTGCTACCTGCTGAGCCACTGACACTCAGTGGGACCAATGACAGGAACCTGATTACAAGGACCATAAGATGCCTAGATAACTACATCTTTAAGAAGACGCAGTTAAATGTATGTACTTTCCTTTTTAAGCTCCTAGTAGTGTTACCTCCCAAACGTAGCAGGACTGTACATGACAATCTTTGTGTAAATTTAGGTCTACTCCTCTAATTATCAAGATTAACCTTAAAGGTAGTCAAACTTATACTTAGCTTGACCTGCAGTAGTAACTTATTCCATTGGCTGGGAATACATTGAGTTACGAACTAGCAAGCTTGTTTATTTGTTGGTGTATACTTCGTTCCCATTTCAGGTATTTGCAGAGCCACTGGTTTTGTAAAGAAGGAGAAGGTCATATAGTAATGTATCATTCATGGCTAGAAAACAAAAGACAGATTATCTTGGATGCTACTGAATATTGTGGGAGTTGTCTATTCTATCAGGATAGTTGTAAGATTTAAGGTCCTTGATTTTCTTGGTACAGTATCTTTGGGGCCTATAAAATTAAGCAATATGCTTTGATTTATACACACCAAAGGGGTACTGTATTAAATTATGTGCCCGATAATTGAAGAATACAGTGTCAGAATGACTTATTTGGTTCTTGAAGGCAATCCCTTGGATAATAGTTGTGTCAGATAAAAGGAATCAATATCTATGTTTGAACCATGATGACCAAACAAAAGAGAGAATTGTCCACATAAATGCTTAGGTACATTATGACCATGTCTGCCCAAAGAGGAATGTCATCTAAAACATATGAGATGTGAACAGCTTCTTTACTGAATGCTACTATTGTCAACTGTTTTGCATTTAACTTGACACTGTTTTCAGTACACCAAGAATGTTAATATTCCATCCTTTATTTGAGGTTTTTAGTTTCAATGGATGAAAAGATAACAGTGTACAGCTTACAGTCATCAACAAACTTGGTCAAACACAATTCTAGGATATTTGACTGGATGTCTGCAAAATAAATGCCCAAACAAGAGAGGTCCCAGCAATGATTCCTATGGTACCCCACTAGTTACAATTTTATATTAAGAGAGGCTAACAGCAATATATCCAGTTTGAAATTCAGCGTATAACATTTTATTTTTATTTATTTTATTTTATTTCAGATTTGTTAACTGGGAAATTCTAACTGGACCAGGTCCATTTTCAACAGAGGCCCAGGGAGAAAAGCTCTACAATCAAGTTAGACAAATACAGTATATCCAGCATAATACACAAAACAGGTTTTATCATATATGCTGAGCATAGTAATGTAACAAGAAATTAATAAAACACTCCAGGTAAAAGAATATATAGAACATAGGTAAAAAGAAAATGTCAGTTATACATTGGTAAGAGAAGAAAATATATCAAGTAAGATTTTACAGTTAAAAGCACCCTTTCAAATGTCCGAGCCTACAGGGCATCAGAGATCCAGCATGTAATCAGAGAGGAATTTGGGGAGTTAATAGTAGTATGGGTAGGGTTATGTGATACAAGGGCATGACCAGGTACTAAGAATGTGTGATTTGAGGGAGTTTTTGAATATGGTTGTGAGGGGGCAGTGGACACGAATAGGGGAAGAGAGTTCCAATTTCTGGCAATGGTGTGGGAGTAGAGTGCTTTCCCTGCATTATTGTTAGCCTTGGTGATGGAGAGGAGAGATTTCTCACTGGATCTTAGTTACTGGTTGGCAGTATAGACAGTAAGTAAGTTGGATAATGAGGGTTTTTTTTCATGATATTTGAGAATATTGTAGGCTGTGCCCAGCTGGTGATAGTTAAGTAGCTGTGGTAGCTCAAGCCATTTTAGTTCTTTTAGTGAAGCACAATGATGGGTTCTATAGGTTGAGTTAGTAGCAAACTTGGCTATTTTATTGTAGCATGATTCTAGTTTGTCTAGGTCACACTGTCTGATTTGGGTAAAGATTGGTGATACTTATAATAGAGTTGAGAGGAGGTGGCTTTGTGCAAGAGTGACTCTTGTTTTTTGTGAGAAAAAGGACTTATGCCTGTATAGGGAGCCTAGTTTTTTGTGTACTAGTTTTATGGAGATTATTGTCTATTTCAATGCCCAGAAGTTTGATGTGGTTATCTAAGGTCTGGTGGTGCAGTCCTTAGATATTATAGTAAAGGAGAGAGTGTTTTTATCTATTGGGGTAAATAGTAGCAGTTTTGTCTTTTTGGGATTTAGAATTAGTTGGATACCTGATATCCATTTTTCTACTGAGTTAAAGGTATCTTGAGTGAGTGTATGTAGGGTGGTGGGAGATGAGGCGGAGCAGATCAGGGTTGAATCTTCCGCATATTGTATGAGTGTGGCTTGCTGTGTAGAGCTATTGAGGGTATTTGTGAAAATAGAGAACAATAGCAGGCCCAGTATAGAGCCCTGTGTGACTCCTATGGTGGTTGGAAGTTGTGCAGACAGAGTTTCTTTCCACTGGACTGATTGTTGCCTGTCAGATAGGTAGCTTCTGAACCAGGCTATAGTAGAGGAGGTGAAGGATAATGATGTTAGTGAGTCTAGTAGAATGGAGTGGGAGACCATATCAAATGCTTTTGAGAGGTCTAGGAAAATGGCTGATACTTATTTGTTATCATTCCTGTGAAGGTTTATATGATTAGTGAAGGATAGAAGGGCTGTGGTAGTGCTGTGATGTGGATGGAAACCATGTTGTGTGGTAGATAGTAGATTGTGTGTGTTAAGAAATGTCATCACTTGCAAGTGGATGCATTTCTCAAGACTTTTGGATAAGGGGCAAAGGATGGCAATAGGTCGGTAGTTGGGGAATTCATAAGAATTTCCTCCTTTATGGAGAGGAATGATGTGAGATACATTCCAGAGTTTGGCTATGTAGGATTCTAGTATAGATAGGTTGATTAGGATGGAGACAGGATATGATAGGGAGTCACTGGCCATTTTTAGGTATGCGGCAGGTATGTTATCAGCTGCCAGTGTGGTTGGCTTTAGTTTTAGGATTTTTTTTTATAGTTGAGGTGGGCACTGGTGATAGGCTGAAAGAGGGGGTGATGTGAGATAGGTGAGGTTGTGATTGAGATAGACTGTTTTTGTTTATTTGACCGGACAGGGCTAAGATGGATATAGTAAAATGGTTATTAAATTGAGAAGCTATGTCTTCAGTATTGTTAGTAGAGCTGGGTGCTGGAGTAATGGTTTTGTCTGGCTTTAGTAGGGAGTTAATGGCATGCCAGAATTTTGTGGATTATTTGAATATTTCCTTTGGGCGCTAAGAAAATAGTTTTGTTTGTTTATTTTTGATTCAGCCTTGGCCTTGTTTCTAAGTTTTTGTTAGTACTGCCTGGAGCTAGGGGTTTTGTCAGTTTTCCAGGTTTTCCAGGCATTATCTTTAGCTTTTAGTAAGGCTCTGGTGTCCCTATTTAGCCAGGTTGTGTAGTTGGCTTTAACTCTGATCTTTCTGCTGGGAGCTAGACTGTTAAGGATGTTAGAGAAGGTAGTATTGAAGTAGTCTACTGCCTGGTCTAACCCAAGTGTCTGTAGTGGTTCCCAGTTGCAGTGGCTTGGGACAGTATGTAGGTATTGTGGGGTAAGGTTACGGTCATCTCGTACAAATTTGTAGACTACTGGTTTGGGGTGATTGGAGTGTTTGTGGAGTAGGAAGGTGGGGAGATGATCACTTAGGGCATCTGGGAGACAGCCTACTGTATAGTTTTGTTTGGGATAGTTGGTTAGTGCCCAGTCCAGTATGGATTCGCTCTTTGTTTTCTCATCTATTCTAGTTGGTTCTTTAATTACTTGAGAGAACCCATATAGATTGATATGAGTAGAGGGGCTGCTAGAGTTACAGGCTGCCCAGTCAGTATTAAGGTCTCCTAGTATGATTGCTTCCTGAGGTAGATTGTCCTTTGTCCAGTGTAGGATGTCTTCTATTATGAGTGAGTTGTTGCCTGGAGGTATGTAGCAGCATATTATATTGATCTTCTTGGTGTTTCTTATGGATAGGACAGAAAATAGGACTTCAGCATTTTGAAAAGTGGGTGGTGTGGTTTGCAGGAGCTGGAGGTTAAGGGTGTTTTTAAAGAGAATGGCTATTCCTCCTCCTTTCCTGTTTGTTCTATCAGATCTAAGTGAATTATACTCTAGGGGAGAAAGTCATCTTGGATACTGGGTTTAAGCCAGGTTTCTGTAATGGCGAGTACATCAGGGTTGTAGTGGGCTATGAATGTATGTAGGTCTGTTAGCTTGTTGGTAATACTTCATATGTTGAGATTTAGGATCAGCAGGTCAGATATTTGTCTGGCTGAGAGAGGACCTGGATTTGGGTGACTGTCACCAGAGGTTAGCAGAGTTTGTAGGAGTGTCAGTATGTGTTTTTAATATTAATTGTTTGTGAGCTTGGTCTATGAGCTTTTCTTAGTCTGGTGAGATGGTGTCATTTTTGTTAGTGATAAATATGTAGTTGTAAGATTTATGATTGTAGGGCAGATGTAGAAGTGTGAGTGGGTTTGAGAGGGTGGGCTAGTGTGGGTAGTGTGATAGGAGAAGTTGTGCAGCGGTAGGTCTGTTTGTAAGGAAGTTAGGAAGGTTAGCGATAGTAGAGCTAGTGATAGGGATGTGAGTGTGGGTAACCTGATACTACTTTGAATGAGTAGTACAACTAGGATTCCTGGTTGGTTGTGTGTGAGGGTGTGTGAGGGTAGAGGTATGTTGTCTGGGATTGTGATGCTGGGAGTGGGATCAGTGTGGGATGTAACTGGATTTGGAGGGTGGGGGGAGGTAGGATGAGTGGGTTGGGCTAGTTGTTAGGGAATTAGGGGTTGGACTACTGGTCAGGTGATTAGGGGTTAGAATAAAAGTAGAAGTAGTGGGGGTGGGTGGAAATAAGGGGCAGGGAGGAGAGCGGAGCAAGCCAGAGTGCAGCGAGGGCGAGCAAAGTGGGCTAACACTGACTCCTAGTGTTTTAGGAGGTAAGTATGTAGTGTTAGCTTAAATGGGTATATGTTAAACTGAAATTTTAACTGTAGTTTAAACTGTATGTTTGTGCTAAGTTATAGACTGTTATGGGCACAGAGTATAATTTTCTGACATCCTTAAAAGGATATAGAATTAAAGCTGGGGTTAGTTACAGATGAAACAGGAGAGGAAATGAAATACTATTGTATAGATTTGAGTATTTCTCAAAAGAAAATTGACATTAGTTTGGGGGGGGGAGACACTAACTGGAGAGCAATATACAGCTGTTTATTCCTGGAGATGTACTCATCAGTACAGATGTTTGATTAAGGAACTATACATCAGAAATGTACGAATACACTCACTAACATTTGTTTAAGTTAATGCAGGTAAGGTATTCTACTGTCTAGATACTTGAAAGTTAAGTACCTACATTAGTGTTTAATCTCTTTAGTTGCAGGACAAGTGTCAGTGGGTGCCCAGTGCTCAAGAGAAAATTTGAAATTTCCACTGCTTGATATGGGGGGCAGAGACCTGCTTGACCTGAAGGATGGTTTGAATTAATTAGTGTTTAGTCTCTTTAGTTGCAGGACAAGTGTCTGTGGGTGCCCAGTGCTCAAGAGAAAAACTGAAATTTCCACTGCTTGTTATGGGGGGCAGAGACCTGCTTGACCTGAAGGATGGTTTGGATTACTTGAATGCAAAAACTTACAGGAGTTACGGGATACATAGGGGTTTACATTAAGTTTTTCAACTTTTTTTAACAGTAGCACCATGGGTGATAATGCCAAAAGTCATGGCCAGATTGAAATAAACTAAGTCCATCACTGTCCACAGCCTCTCCATCTCTTTCAAAGAAGATTACTAGGTTTAGGAGACAGGATGTACCATTCTCAAAACCGAACTGATTAGGATCTTGATCCATTATTTGCCTGTGTCTGCATAGATGAGTTCTGCAGTGACATGTTCCAAGGCTTTACATATAATGCTGGTGAAGCTGATTAGCCAATAATTGCATAGATCTGTACAGAGGGTGTACTTTGTAGGTGAGTCACTGTAGCTGTTTCTAGGCATCAGAAACAAAGCCTGTGGATCGACTGTGGTTAAAAAGTTTAAGGACAGGCTCAGATAGTATGTAATTGACACTGGTGAGAATGTATCCTGATATGTTATCTGTTATCATGGGAGTTTAATTTTTAGTTTTAGACCAGATTTTAAGACTCTTCCAAGGTGATTTCTGGGGAAAATAAATTTACAGTGAGCCTGGAATCCACACTGAATGTATCTGTTGGCTATATCCCTGTGTTTGGAATATGCAATATCATTATAGAAGGGCTCAGTGTATTGTTTAACATTATTGCCTAATAACCAAATAAAGATTTGTAGTTTCTTAAGTTCCCATCTGGGTGTTTCAGTGTGGTTCTGAGGTAAGGGGAAGGGGATTTCTAACAACTTTTAAATCACTTTCTTTCTTTTGTCATGCAGTTTATTAATATGTGAGCTCAATAAGAGAAGTTTATTCCCGAATTTACCATTATATTTAGGGAGGTCAGGTACTTACTTTTCCATGCAGCTGTTTAGGTCTTGATAAAAGTAAAACCTGAATCTGGAAGCCCTCTCAGCTGGGCCATTACAAGAGATTGTTGGAAATTTTTCCCGGGCTGGGCCATTTGCAGGGGAGAGTTGGGATTTATGCTTAGATCTTCTACAAGCTGAAATATATTTGCCCTAGTGAAGTCCCTAAAGACAGACTTATTCAGCGCTACAGTGGTACCATTAGGCCTGACAGAAAAGATGACTGATATGTGGACAGATTTAATGGGATCAGGAGATGTGGGCTGTAGTATAGGTAGGCTGTAGATTTGAAGGGCCAGGTCAAGGTTATTAGAGCCTCTAGTGGGTAGTTTTATAATTTACACAGTGCCTTAACAATAACAAAGTCCTGGAAATGATGAGCATATTATGTTTACAGGTGTAAGTGTGCCAATTAATGCTTGGGTAATTGAAATCTCCTAGCAAGAAGGCATTTGGTTTGATACTTTATCCCTTAATGGTGTTAATTTCCATGATGTTTAAGGGGATAATTGATGGAGATCTTTAGTAAGGAAGTAATAGTTGATGGAGATCTTTAGTAAGGAAGTAATAGTTGAACTTGTTAATGGTGATTAGCAAGAGCTTTAAATTGGTGCTGTGAGTATTTCTTGGAAGTTTTTTTCTACTCCAGCATCATCCTACAGCTACCTTACCTTTGCCCTATATCCGTTGCCGTGTCTGCCAGGCATCTCCTTCACTGCCTGGAGTATCTCAAGTAGGGCTGGAGCCAGCATGGAATTGAAGGGCATTTTGGGATGTGGCCATTCACATGCCTTGTTTCTTCCCTTATTTTATGCCCTACCATTTTACTTCCACATTGTTTAGTTACTATGACATGACCAAGGGGTGGTCATGCAATGAGGACATGTGGTGTATCATCCAACCTTCACAGCAGCTCAGCCCTGTGCTCTCCCTATTCTCCTCTTGGCCTATATCTCCTAATGTGACATCTCCAGCTACCACCAGGCAGCATTACAGGAGGGACCCACAGAATTACCAGCCCACAAGGTATGGTAATACCCATCCCTCCTTGCCTTTCTGACAGGTACCCAAGCCTTTAAAAGAATCTATGAAATGTGATCCTCTATACAAGTGGAGGGGCTGGTGTTGGTAATTAGACATGAAGTGGTAGTATTTCTGACAAATACAGATACTCACCCACAGTTGCCCATGGTTCTGAAGGAATGATAGGTGATAAACACTTGTGCACAGACAATGCTGTCAATGCTTGAAACTATGTCATAATAATTACATAAATACGAATGCGCTCAAGTTTCAGGAAGGCCTTAAGCTGAAGAATTTTTGTGCTTAGACTCCTAGCATTAAGGACTGACCTTGATATTGTCCTGATTGAAATGTAAATTTACAAGAATGTCCAACAGGGGAAGCTGCCTAAAAAGATACTATGGGGGCAGCAAAGACTTAAGCCATGTATGACTCTGACATGGATGCAACAATTTTTTTTCTACAACAGACATGATACATTGCATTTTTCTGCCTTGAATAATGTGTTAAACCTTATTTCTGTATATACCTATACACATATTTAGAAATTCATACATACATAATAGATATGTACCACACACAGAATAAAACGAAAATGATTGAAAACAAAAAATAAAACATTTTTTTTTTGTGGGAGGAAACTCCCTTATCCACAACAGCCCTACTAATTATATATACCAACTCCAAGATCATACAACAGTGGGGAAGGGCAAATTCTCTGACCTCCCCTGATCTCACACAAAAGACTGCTAGCTAAAACTCCATTGAAAAGAACATTTGCTCAAATGAGTGTTCCCTTTTATTTACAGTTACAAAAAGTGTTTTCTCATATGCATTTAGATACATAGATACACACACACATATATATATACATATATATGTATTTATATGTGTAAATACATATATAGATAGATACATATAATTCTTGGATGTGTATGTGAGCATATTTCTGTACATGTACCCATCTGCATACATTAATATAAATGTGTGTGTGTGTGTGTGTGTGTGTGTGTGTGTGTGTGTGTGTGTGTGTGTGTGTGTGTATATATATATATATATATATATATATATATATATATATATATATATATATAAAAACTAAAATAGAATACAGTACTTATGATACATTCCTAACCTTCATGCCTGAATCCCTGAAACTCTCCCAGCCAGCTGTTCCCTCTTCTACCTCCAGAAGTCATTGTACCTGCAGTGCATCTGCTCCCCAAAGCAGATGATCCCTTTTAAGAATGATAGGTAATCACTGAGCTCCTGCCATACATCATTTTTTTACTCTGAGACAGTGGTGACCTGCTTTATCTTTTGTAGGTATGACTGTTGCATTAGGTAGCTGAGGGTTTTATCTCCTTCATTGGTCAGCTTGAACCCTGGGATTTCACAGGTGCCATCTTTCCAAAAGAAAAATATAAGAATGAGGGAGGTGATACCTGGGTGTGAACAAGACCATCTCAGGTATGGCAACACTTTGCCCAGCCCATACAACCATATAGGGCTGCTGCCAACTGAATTGGTAGCTGTGTATAGGTTTGTTGTACCAGCAGTTCTATTTTTTCCAGTTCTATTTTCTTTGGGTAAATAAAGGAAATATTCCTGAATTGTTTCATTGGGACGGGGGTTTGTTGCTTGCAATTTTTACTTAAGTTAAATGCATTTTTAATTTATTTGTTTTTTGGAAATACTAATATTCTCTGAATTTGATATAACAGTTGCATTTTACATGTCTTCAAGAGTGTTTATATATGCTGAATATTCCTGAAGTTGAAGTTAAAGCAAGTAACACAACTGATTCCAGGAACATACATGAGGAAATGTTATAATTGTATTCTAATTTGTGTTGTGACATGATATATATGTAGCCGGAATTAGATATTGTACAGGGGATATAAGGTAAGGTTGAGTGAAAACTGCCAGTCAGACCTAACTATGGCTTTCTTACTCATATAAATCCATACATGCCATGTGCAAGGTACAGCATGCTGAAGTGCAACTGAGGCAGGACTGGTGCGTGTGCACATTCATGAAATAAGTGCAGCTCACCTTCCGCAAGCCAAACACATTTACGTATGTAGGAGGAGATACACATGCATGCGATTTTGTGATTCATAGTACTCAGTTAAGTCTGAGCCTCATTTACATAAGGACTTCTTAAATCAATCCCAATGTATACCAACTGACCTCAGTCTGCCATTTCAGTTGCTCTGTGCTCTGTGCTTCTGCAACAGTCCATGAAATGTGCAAACAAACTAAAACCATTTGCTAACATCAGAGATAAGCAAAATAGGAAAAGGCTTATAAGTGTTAGTGCAATTTCTTTAATAGTTGCCTATATTTAATGCGAAGGCATGTCAGCTAATAGTACATAAATGGATCATAAATAATGTGACTGACAATGTGTAAGGTGCCATTTTTCAGGGCTGTCTATATGTGTCATGTAGTTTGCTGTTAACAGCGTTCTTTGCCAAGGGATAAATGACAGAAGCAGACTAAGGACAAGCTGTGGTGTGTGGACAACAGAAGTAAAAAACACAGCTCAGTAGCAGTAGAGATGCAGTGTGGATATTCCCATTATGTGCATCTGTGTAACGCAGTAGCATGCATGGCCACATTTCTAAGTTATCATACAAGGATCTTAGTTGTTACTGTTGTCACAATATGTGATTGCAGATTGCATTATGCAACAGCAGGGAACAAGACACAGGAGAGACAAGTAAAATCCATACCCTTATGGGTGCTCTGGAGACATATGGGAAATGCCTTTTTGGAAAAGGGGGGCCAAAACAGGCAGATAGAGCTAATGCATGGCATCAAGTAGGGGTTGACATTAATGCTATCTGGGGAAAGATCCACACCTTTGCACATAATTTAAAGAGGTAATGGCATGGTGAGATATTTCATGACAATGGCTAGGCAAAATGTATTTTATCGTCCCTTCTGCAATCCAACCTTTAATGCTAGACAAGGTGCAGCTTATGTCTATAAGGGATGACGACTTTGATGCAGATGAAGATGCTGCTGAAATATTTAGTGTGCTTGACACCAGTGCCTTCAGAGCCCAAATAACAATCACAGTTGCAAAGTGTGAAAAGTTAGTGTACATCTCATTTTACTGTATTATGCTAAAATGTACTTGTCATGACACATATACATATCATCCTTAAATGTCTCATCATCAGGTATGCCACCAAAGGCTGGTGTGGCTGAAAACCTACAGTAATTTTTGCCTTCCTATGTAAATATTCAAATAATTTCAACTGTGACAAGTCACATTAACCACATGTCCAAATATTTCTTCAAATTCAGCACCAGAACCAAACTCCTCCTGTACCTTACCACAACAGAGTGATGTTGACAGCAGAATAATTGTTAATGATGATGCTTTAAGTCACATTCTCATGACAAAGCTTGAAGACAGTGGCACATGGTCACAGTACTTATAATGAGAGTCAGTTAGACACAGTTAGAGAACTGTAGGACATACATGGGGAATTTCACTAGCACATGGGAGTGGTTAAGACCAGGGACAATGCAACTATGATTCTCATGTGCAGTATGGTTACAGACACAGCAATCATGTTAGTCACTATACTTGCACTTGTAAAGGCTTAGCGGCTATGCATTAGGAACATGGGTGAATGTGGCCTGGGAACTGTCTGCACGTGTTGGAGAAGGGTAGGCTGTACACCACATGCATCTCCAGGTCACACTGTGGGTATTCAATGGATTCCTTAAAGAACAAGGCAGCCAGGCCTAGTCAGGCTTCCAAAACTTGTAGAAGAATGGCTCAATCAAAGTTTAGGTCCTGCGGCACATTTAGATCAATGTCAGGAGGGCCCTCTGCAAACACTGCATCCCAACACTAGAGTGAGCATCAGACTCACATACCAGCATTTCCTCTCAATGTATGGGGGATATTCTGTGTAACACTGCACAAGTATGAAATTCTGTTTGGAAATATGTAAGAGAAAAACAGAACTCATCCAGTAGTTCATTTACACCCAGGGCTATTGCAGCATTTCAATTCTGAATCTGAAAAACACTAAGTGGAGAATACCAGAGAAAAAAAAAATACCAAAGAGACAAAAAAAAGAAAGAAAAGCTATTCTTCTAGTACAAGTAGTTTGTACTCATTAACAGTCTGTAAGTGACACTGCAGGTAAACATAACAGTATAGCCATAGTCATGAGACACTATACCTCCATTTCAACACTCAATCCCTGTGTCATGAAAAATAAGCAATGTCTGATGTACAGAGTAAATTAACTATGCACTACCCAGCACTGTCCACAAGTAATACTGCATGTATCATCTGTTATCTGTAAAACTGTTTTCCCCTCCAGTTACCAACTGAATGTCATGGTCCATTTTTGTGGACAACACTCTGCCTCTTTGCCTGCACTGTTGCATACCATGCACTAACCTTTATGAGGAGATGACTTTTTGCTGCTATGAGCTGGCCACTGGCACAATTGTCTCTGATGGGAGAAATTATAAAGGAAGCAACACTGCTAGTATCAGCTTCTGGCAGCTGTGCATCAGACCTATGCATTTTCATGTGCCGAAGGCAGGAATCAATAAATATCCTGCACACAGTAGAAAGGTCCTACTGAATGACACCCCCAGACTCATTCAGGCAAGGGAT
>NC_056733.1:1662929795-1663114795 GCF_019279795.1 Protopterus annectens | reverse complement strand
AAGGACATCTAAACTACACCATCCACATGATAATCAAAGGAAAGGGAGCTATCAGCCTAGGTGCCCATGTCTTCAATCACTGGCTCACTTCATAGCAAATTGTTATACATGGCAGTAGTATGAAGCAATTTGTTGTTTCACAAGAGGGAGGATAGTACATTTTTTGGTGTTGAGTTTAAACCATTTTTCAGCATGCTAAGTATTGACTCAAATTAATTCATTTTGAAGACTATAAGCATCTTAGGTTGACTTGACAACAACGCCTGGCTAGCAGCCATCAGAAAATGTGTTTAACCAAAGACTGACATAATAAGGTTTGAGGTAAGAGAAATAAATAACAAACAGGATGGGGTCCAACAGTAATACCTGAAGGGTGTGACATGTCATCTTCTTGCTGAATGAAGAGGTGTCATCAGCTCTGAAAACAGGCATTGCCATATGTCCTTCAGTTTGCAATCTATCTTATTACACTACGATCAGTATTTTAATGCCATACGATTATTTGCAACTTAATTATGTGATATTCTATCAAATGCTTTGACCATATCAAGGGAGGAAATATGGGCAGTGTGCTCACTGTTCACCACCTCTTTAACCTCTTTAACCTTTTCAAGAAGGCTTCCAAGAATCGACAGGCATGACTTAAACTTTACAAAGCAGAATTGCTATGGGTTGAGCTTAATCAGATTTACTGATGTCATGATTTATGAGGATTGTACTGCAGTAGTCCACACCTTTACAGGTGAGACTTATAAGGCTGACAGGTCTGTAGGCAGATTTCAGATAAAGAGTTTTAGCATGGTCTTTGTGTTTTTGTTTAACATTGTTTATCAGGCAGCCTAGTACATTGTCTGGACTCATGGAAAAAGCATTTTCTGTCTTTGCAAGTACCTTAAAGACATGATCGTTGGTAATGGTGGTGGGTGGAGTGATGCTGGGACAACTAAATTTGAGTTGGTAGTTTCTGGAAAGAAGACTGTCACAAACTTGTTTGTTAGTATGTTAGCAATGTCTTTTGGAGCTGAGTGGTAGGAACCGAAAAGTTAGAGCAGTGTTGTAAATTATTTCTTAATCTTTTAACGTAAGTGAAAAAGGACATGTCATTATCTTTTGCCTCAGTTACTAGCCTGAGTTGTTGAAGTGCTTGCTAGTATTGATGACTAACTTCAATATATATATATATATATATATATATATCTATATATATATATATATATATATATATCTGGGTTTACTATTAAAATCCTGACGTAGCATTGTATGCCTATGAACTATTCAAACTACAGATGTCCGAATAGTTCATATGTGTGTTACATAATCAAATGTTATATTTGCGAATGCACTGTGCATTCGCAAATATGACCGTTCGAAGGGATGTACAGGGATCGCGGTACAGTGCGGTTAGGGAAATACATCTCTTTCCTCACTGTAGTATGATCTCGTAGCTGGAATATATAGTTGGGGGGTGTGGGGTATACAAATATATATATATATATATATATATATATATATATATGTGTGTGTATATATATATGTGTGTGTATATATATATATATATATATATATATATATATATATATGTATACATAAATATATATATATATATATATATATATATATATATATATATATACATATATATATATATATATATATATATATATATATATTTGTATAGATATATAGATATATATATATACAAATATATATATATATATATATATATATATATATATATATACATATACGCATACATGTACATATATAACTATGTGGGGGTCTTTGCCCACCACACCCCCCCCAATGTCGGAGGCTGTGCCCCTCACACCCCCCAACTATATATACTAACTCCAGGATCGCACTATAGTGGGGAAAAGGGCATATACCTTTTATTTAATGTGTCAGTGTTATGAGCTTTAGTCAAATGAGTTTTCAGTCTTTTGAACTTTCAGTGTTTTGGTCTCAGTGAAATGAATTTCAGTAAAATTAAATTTAGGTCATATGAAGTAGACCCATATATATATATATATATATATATATATATATATGTATATATATATATATATATATATATATATATATATATATATATGTATACATACACACATGTATGTATATATTTACATACAGTGGTTTGATTATGAACTGACAGGTCAATGCATTTGTCTAAATGGGTATAAACATCCTTTGTGAAGGTGTCTGCATATACCAGGTCAACTGTGGAGCTTTGATGGGTAAATTTGGAGATGCTATAATGTAATTGTAAATGAGTTGCTTTTTTCAAGTATCTGAAGATGGTAATATTTATTACTAGGGGGAGCAGATGTAAGCATAACCAGTAAATGGTCTGATTAAACTAATGAGGGTCCGACCACTGGATGGAGCAGGCTGGAGCTATTTTTGAGATTCAGGTCAAGAATGCTTCCATACCTCATGGTATTGAGAATATTTCAAATAAAGAGTTCTTGTAAACCCAAACCAAGAAATGCTGGATGTGCCCTAAGATGGTCGTGTGGCTACTCCAATTTATTGAGAGATAGCTCAATTTGTCAAGAATTAATGAGACTTTCTTATAGGATCATTTTCAAAGAATACCAAGAGGTTTTCTTGATCATGTAAAACCATGGATTGGGATCAATAATAAGCTATTAATTGGAAACTTGACTTACTTTTGGAGAGGTGCAGTACAATTTGCTGACTATGGGAGTGTCTAAGTATTGTATTTGAAGGGATTCTGTACTGACAAACATCAAAACTTAGCTGCAGTTACAATTTGGTTTAAAGGTATAGTAGGCACAAAATCCAGGCACAGATGGGGTGCTCGCTTTATATTAGAACAGTGTCACTGTAACAACACAAACATGGACATGTTCCAGATGTGCTTCCTAACAAGGCAGTTTATTGTCAAGACTCCTGGCATTGAGAAGGTCTACCTTGATACTGACCAATTTAGAATTCAATTTGTTTGCTACGTTGGAGTATTCATTAGATGACATCTGTCTACAACAATTACAATGAGTACTGCCAGAACTTTGGCCAGTATGCAGAAAAAGGTGTAGCTCATTCATTGCAAAGCCATTTGGACTGTTGTCATCTCATCCCAGGGTGACACAGACTGGATCCCACTGGAAAGACACCCACTAGTTATCCAAATGCTGAACCACATTATCTTTTTCTTGAATGAAGGCATCATTCTCAGCAAAGAGAGGATACCACTCAGAACAGAGTCTTATCCTTAACAGAGGCTTTCACAGTAAGCTCCAGAATGTCCTTCTGCATGTCAATCAAGAGTTTTGAGCCATTGTTTTACTCCCAGATGGAGTTCTGCTATAGTCATATTGCTGGTTTAGACTATCTTGAAAGCCACTCATATGTCTGCAATGCTGGCTACTGAGAAGCAGCTAGCAAAATTAAAAGCAGAAGCTATATGTCTAGAAATAGTCACCAATTACTATCAAGATTATATGACTTGACCAAATTCTGAAATTTAAGCATCGTATAGAAATGAAAGGAAAATCAACAACTGACTCTTGTGGGCCTGGAACAAGTTCCCACTTCTTGTATCCAAAAGACAGAGCAACTGCTAGTAAAGGAATACATCTCCAAAACTTGACTCTCAGCTCCCCCTCTTTGTTGCAACTTCAAAGAAAAAAATCCCTGCAGATAACTTGTGAAATAATATGTTTGTTCATTATTCTTGCAAATCATTTCAAACATTACTGTCTAATTTAAATAAATGCCAAATGGCTTCATGTCTAGCAGAGCGCAGACCATCTCTTGGACTCTTTTATAAATTAAAACAAAAAATGCATCAATTTTTTCCCATTTTTCTAATGCAACCTTTAAGTTAACCACATTATGTGTCACCCTCCAAATGTGCTATAATTTTATAAACTACTTAAAAAATCTGCCTGCAACAATCGCTTTTGCCATTTTATCTCTTACATTTTTAGGAATCTCTCCCAGTACACTCTCCCATCATATCATTTTTCAGAAGAAACATAAAAAGAATTTGTTGAAAACTGCAAAATGCAAATGTTTCCGAGATAATACACTGCCTTAGTCTCTCTTGCTGCTCCTAATTTTTATGCTCTATGTCACAGAGTAACAAAAACTATTCCTAAATAGGTATACAAAATAGTGTTCTTTGCAGAGTACATGCTTTTTTAATCTTGTGCATTCCACAGCTATTTATTTCATACATATTTACCCAGTTATATTGTTGTATATACTGTATGTTCTATTCCTTAGATATTTTATCTTAATGTATTTAAACTACTTCATTTCTTTATGCTTCGCAAGTGTGTACTCCTCTGCTGAGTCTGATCATCTTAGTCAATTTTCAACCAAACATACAAGTACATAAATAAATATGGCATGAGTTGTTAATACCTACACTAAGTGTACATGATTTCTATTCGAGAACATCTCTACCAAATATTTTGTGCTTTCTAGTCACTCAGAAAGATTACACTAAGTGTACATTTAGGGCACATCTATATCAATATCTATATCTACCATGCGTTCTCTCTCTCTCTCTCTCTCTCTATCTATATATATATATATATATATATATATATATATATGTATGTGTGTGTGTGTGTGTGTGTGTGTGTGTGTGTGTGTGTGTGTGTGTGTGTGTGTGTGTGTGTGTGTATGTATGTATATATGGCTTACAGACAGTCAGTTAAATGACCAGCCCAACAACACTGACATCTGTTTTGTTGACACAATTTGGTCTATGCAGACAGATGGCCGACAGGAGAGCAAGATCAATAATCCCTGCATAGGGGAATATTCCATTTTCTCTGAGATTGTGCAATTTTGTAGTTAGTGCATATCTTTAGAAGGGAGTGGAGAAGGCACAGCCTTTCACTTGGGGGTGTAAGGGCATTTTCCCTTGCAAAAAACATTTTTTTTCTTCACTCTGAGATAATCCCCAGAGCATGGATAGAATGTGTCAGCATTTGTTTAGTCGATATTTTAACATCGATGTTCTTGGTGTCAGTGCAGTTAGTCATTTGGGCAGCTGCCCTACACACACACACACACACGCACACACACATACACATACATATATATATATATATATATATATATATATATATATATATCTATACACACACACATATATATATATATATATATTCTTCCTTTTATTTATTTAGTCTTTCTTTATCCTTTGTTGGCCAGGTTAGTCCCTCTAGTCTAGTAGCCTTCTTCTAGTAGCAAGGTGGTATTCATACTAATAGGAGTAATTTGGCCAGGTCATTGGGAACATACCCTACACTTTTCGATATGTGCCATGGGGTCTTTTACATCCAGCAAAGCTACCACCGATTCAAGCAAATAGGGCCTCAGTTTAATGTCTCATCCAAACGATGGATTCCGTAACACAAAATCATATAACACTTAATTAATAAATAAGACTTGGCCTTCTTTGTCACTAACTAAATTACTAGCAAAGATTTTGTTCATCTGCCGAAATAATTATATCAGCATCTCGCACCATTGTTCATAGCTTAGTCCTCAAACCATAACCATTGTTTGCTAAGTACACATTAGCCCACAGCTTACTCTACAGACCCTACACATTTTGAGTCCTGGTTTAGACTATAACTTGCAAAATTTCATTGTATGCTTTCCTATAATCACAGCAAGGAGGAATTTGAGAAGTACCTGGATCCCTTGCCTGAGGGATTTCATGCATTCTCTTCATATTGCAGTTTGACATGTGCTGTTCTTTCAGGCTAAGCCTTTTATTAACCATGGCTAAAATACAAAAGCAGTGTAGTCTTTTGCAAAGTCAACATTTAAAAGAAATTAAACCCTTTGTATAGTGCATATTTTAACATGATATGGCTTATGAAAATCCAACAGTCTAAGCACATTAGCTAAAAGAACAAGCTAAATAAGGGATTGTAACAACATAACAATGGCTAGTCTGTTCTGTCCCTAAAGTAAACATTTTCCCGTTTCTGAGATATATAATTTTAAAGGAAAATGCCACCATTTTCTTTTCCTTGCTAAACATTTATTTATATATGCATATTATTTTTCACTTATCTTACTCATGACATCTCTTTTTCACCTGTGAAGACTTTGCTTTTGTAAAATTATTTCATTCTACAAATCTCCTAAATGCACAAGTGATTTGTGTATTAATCTGTCAAGCAAGAAGCTGCTATTTTCACTTGTGTTTCAAATACCAATAACATATAAGCACACAATCAAACCATTTTTCTCAGCAAATTCATTGCTTATATAAAATTATTATTCAAAGTTCATATAAACTTGGCAGATCAGCTGTCGACAGACTACATGTTACTGCTGTCATGTGTGATTTGAACCTTATACACAAGTGCACAGGTACACAAACATACACATACATGCACACACGTCTACAAATGCACAAACAAGTGTGAAAGCTATTTCCACTCAATAAAGCAACTGTGGCATCATGTGCTAAAATTGAGAACAATTTAGTGGAAAAAATCCAGCCTCATTAAATTTTCATGCAGTATACATCCATCACTGTTTGCATGTGCTGGGTTTAAAAAAAAAAAAAAAAAAAACATTTTCCATATGGAAAAGTTAAAAAAATATAAAAATACAGGAACATATTTCTTTCAGTCTTTAAAAAGTGGAAAATTCAAAACATATTACAGTATAATAACATTAATACATTATTAGACTGTATACTATTATATACCACATCCATCTATGTTGTATAGACTCACACTTTTTTCCAAGTTGTGATCAATCCCCAAAATCATGAATATAATACATCATGTCTCACAGCCTACCCATGTATTGATACTATTTTATACAATGACACTTTATTTCACACTTAAGTAAAGAGTTTTGAGTGGATAACATTCACACAGTATATTTATATGTACAAATCTCTTTCTCGGTAGCTATCTTTCTATCTATATGTGTATAGCTATATATATATATATATATATATATATATATATATATATATATATTTATATATATATACATATGTATATATATATATATATATGTATATATATATATATATATATATATATATATATATATATATATATATATATATATATATATATACATACACACACACACACACACACACACACACACACACACACACACACACACACACACACACACACACACACACACACACACACACACACACACACACACACCCACACACACACACACACACACACACACACACACACACACATACACAAACACACACATGTTATATGCCTCACTCATTTATATATGCATATATGTCACTTTAACTCCATTAAACATACCATGCTCAGCATAACTCTCCACAATGTTGTTCTGCATGAGTAAGCATTTAACTAATTCATGGAGAAGCACAACCTAAGAAAACTATTGCTAAAATACCTCTACTTCAGTTCTTTGTGAGTAAATTGTCAAACTCATGCAGAACACCAAAACGCGTAGGTACATGCGGAGGGAACTGAAGCTGCTATTTACTTCCCTTGGTAAATGACAGAATTAATAAAAATCAATGCATAATCTTCATAGACAATCAACAACAAAGACTAATAGTAACACAATTCTCATCCATGAGCCAATTTATAAACAAATAAAAAACTTTTTTACAGTTAAATGCTGCCAAAACATGAATCACTTCACAACAAGCTGTATTAATACTCATGTTTAGCCACAGTGGGTGTTTGCCCGTCTGTACCTAAGCACAGGTAAGGCATGACTCAGCCACTAGCTGCACATACCACCAGTGGTTCAAGTAGTTTGAGAATGTAATATGCAACTAAAGGAAAAATGAGATGCAAATGAGGACTGTGTGAAAGATTTGTTACAATTTTAAATAGATTAGGAGGCCTTCCTGCCTTTATGTGATTAATCATTCCTGTTTGATGTGTATCTGCACTGTTTGCATTCTTCTTAGTATGACCCACAAGTAGGGACTGTGGGGAGGAGCAGCCTTTTTATACCTGTGGATACCATCACTATACTTTCTAAGGAGACCTTCCAGAGTGAAACTGGAGATATGTTAGGTATCTCACTGGCTACCTCTAGGGTACTTCAGAAACTCATCAACATACTCTTTGCAAATGTAGATCAGTATATCTATTTGCCAGTCATCTATGGAGTAGTCCAGATCTATGTGCTTCTTTTATGCTTTCTTGTGGGGATGGATATGATAAATTGCACCCGTGTTGCCATTAGAGCCCCATCTCCTGTTTAACATTCTTACCAACACCCTCCACACATTCACAACACAGGCCTCCTCGAAATACAGATAACTCCACATTCATTTACAAATCTGGCAGCACGGCACCTCCAAAAATTTACTCAGGAAGCTTTAACCATAACTAAAACACAGCTTTGTAATTCATAACTCATGCTCAACCCTAAATAAACAAACTAATACTTTTTTTCCAAGTCTCTCTCTCATGAAAAAACAAAATTTGAAGTCCTCTTTTTTGATAATGCAACAACTGTAGTCATTTTAGCAAATTGTTAGGGATGATGGTGGATGATAATCTTAAATCTAACCTACATATGTAAAATTGCATAAGAAAATCTCATCAAAAACTAGGGATGCTTTAAACAGCCAACAACTATTCCACCAATGCAATTAAAAGTAGACTTGGCACTACTTACTCCTTCCCACACTACTTTATGGCACTCCCATCTTCACTAACCTCCTGGCATCAGACAATATCAAAACATGAGCAAGGTTATAACAAATGTGTTAAATTTCCAGCAAATACCCCTTTCAGAGTCCACTACTGTTTAACACTAAAAAGCCTAAATTGGTTAGAACTACTCCACCAACTACCATATGCACAACTTCTTACCATCTCTAAAATTATCTGCCAGCCATCTGCTTGTCCAGCACTAAATAGATAGCATTCTATACAACTATGTTCCCAGCTGGTCATTATGATCCATTGGCAAAAACTCCTGTCTGTCCACAAACACATCAAATCTCTTGGGCATTGTCTATATTTGTGCCATGTTGCTAAGACCTGGAACTCCTTAACTGTACCCATCAGGTCAATATCCTCTCTCTCATCCTTCAAAACCATTGTGAAAGACTTCCTAGCAAAATGCTGGCTCTGTTCTTGCTCAATATCAGGATAAATTATATCCCTAAATGGGGACAAGTCCCTATTCATACTTTACACCTACTTACTTTCCCTTCTTAACTCACTTCCTTACTTCTATCAATTTCTGTCCTTTGGTTTTCCCTGTAAATATACTATAAAGCTTATTTTCCCCTCACTTCGTATTGCAATTCCTGCTTATATTAAACTAACTTACCTTTAATTTCTCTATAAACACACTACAATTTCTCTAAATATCAAATCTTTGTAATATAACTTGCATGTATTCTTAACCAATGTTTTCATATTATTTCTAATTTGGTATGATTATTTAAACTCTAGATGAGTTTTGTATTATTTTTGAAGATTGTCAAATTTATTGTCCTTAAAATGTTTTATAATACTTTGGAGGTTTTCTTAATGGGCCTCTGCTAAAAATGTGCTCCTATCCAGCCAGACTTTATTGGTAATCAAATGCCAATAAATAAATAAATAACATTTTGAATGGTTTGATATTAATTTGCAATCCTTCTAGTATTTATTGCTTACTTCAAATAGTCCACGGTTTCCTAAGCCACTTGCCTCAGCTCAAGTAACTGCAAGTTAATATAGTGCCATTAAATTTATTGGCAAATGCTTAGGGTCATTTATAAGTTTTGTATGCAGATTAAGCCATTTTACATCTCTCTCAGACACAGTAATATGCAGATATGAAAGACAACTTATCTATGTAACCATGCATCATGTCATAGCATTGGGTTGTCATGAAAGCACTTGGATCATGGTGGAATCTGCAGCAGTTCCCAATCATCCCCAGAAGCCTGCAGAAAAATGAAGACAACCTTAGCTGTTCGCTAAGGTTACACTGTTTAGAAAAGGGAAAATGAGTGATATGCATGTCAGTTTGTACAAGTATGAAGCATAATCCCTGCCCATCCTGCATTAACTAGCACACAATCTCCTCACATCATTCAGTGTTTACTAAAGTTGATATAGAAACACACAGAAAGATTTATTTCTGCAGAAAAAGATAAAAAACAACAAAAATACATTAATACAGCTACTATTCTGCAGAAGGAATGTGTATTTTTCATGACATTTAAGTGTAATTCTCCAAAAAAAAGTAGCAATAGCAAAGCACAGCAGTAGTAGGTGTGGGTAAGATCAAAAATGAAGATTTCATTAATGACTTTTATCCACCATATAAATGAAATATGAATGTCTTCCTCTAAAACAAAATGTATTTAACATTGTATAACAGTACCAGGTCTAATGCCCCTGCTTGTTAACTGGGTTTAGTTAGGGTGATGTCACACCCCAGAAGGAGAGGTTCTAAATCTGTGAACCACAGCACTGTTCATGCTTTCTTCATTTTGTCAGTTGCACTTCTAAGGTGGCACCACCTGTGATGGCACAAGGTCATTCTCCATGTTGTTCAGATAAGGAGACCAAATTTCTGATATACCTTCTTAGGGATGTTTACCTGTATAAGACTGAATCCTGTGTAAAAGGTTCAGACTGACAAAATTTGACACCTGGCAGGAGCTGGTTGAGTGACTGTCAGCCATGACAGGGTTCACCCAATTTGGCCCCAAGTGCCAAAACAGGTAAGATGACATGCAGAAGTGTAATGTTGACCAGCTGGCTGAGTAGGAAGAATGTGTAATAGTGAGAAGGCCAGAGTTGTATTATATTTTTTTATTATTGTTTTAATCATATCAAACATAGATTAAAAAAATATATAAAAATGTTACATAAATGAAGGCATATGCTAAAAGAAATATATATAACTACAAATATGTATATATATGTAATTATAATGAATAAGGGACTATAAATGTAGCTGTAAAAGGATTGCATCTGTATAGAAATATTGAATGTTTATGTGATGACATATATGTGTGTATATGTATTTGTAAAATACAGATGTACATCTGCATGCTACACTTACAATAATTTTATTTTGTGTGTGTATACATATATATATATATATATATATATATATATATATATATATATATATATATAGACATATAAAAATGTACAGAAAAAAATTACTTTGCCACGTAATTTCATGCACAGTGGCTATTAACTTAATTTCTACTTGAACTACATGCAGATAGTTTTGGCAAAGAAAGAATTTTGTTTGTGTAGGCCAGAAAAAAAGTATTTGTATGATAGTTATATACCACAGTAATTTATTCCACAGTATTAACTGTATGCACAAAATAGATGATCTCAATCAAGCACCATACCCTAGCCAGAATGGAGGATAGGGAAGGAAGATGGAGGTTAGAGTACTGAATGACAGGCACATAGTTTAGTGAGAGATGAATAGTTGTATTACACAACCCCGCTGCAGAAAATTATCAAAACACACTTTAGTATCTTGCAGTGTTAGTACTGCATCCACCTGCAACAGTAAATATGTTTTGGTTAATGAAGGTTGACATGGAAGGACATTAAAACTTCCTTTCAGTTGTTACATTTTTATGTGTGTACAGCTTCTGACTTTGCCTAAATAATTTCATAGCATATTACTTAAGTATGCAAATCGTAATAGTTGAAAGATGAACCTTTGCTGAAAATGTACAGTTAGGTTAATGAAGGATGATATGGAAGGAAGTTAAAACTACATTTCAATTTTTACATTTTTATGTGTGTACAGCTTCTGACTTTGCTTAAATAATTTCACAGCATATTACTTAAGTATGCAAATCATAATAGTTGAAAGTTGAACCTTTGCTGAAAGTGTACATTTAGATTACTCAGTTCTGGCCAACTCAGCTCTAAAAACACACTCTTGAGCCCAGAACTCTGAACTACAGCTCAGAGTAATACAGCACTAGGCCAGACAATCCCTCCCACCAAACAGCCAAGCGTAAGTGCAATGCCTTGTAGAGTAGTACCAGTAGTCAAATCAGAAATATTAAGGAATATAAAAAGTCAACAGCTGTGCTATGTCTTCTCTATGTAGATGAAGAGAAAATTGAATTCAGCTCCACCCAACAAAATAGGAAATTGGCAAGACTTACTTAAGGTGTCAAGTATGATTAAGATCCTCACCATTTACTAAAAGAAATGTCAAGTAATAAATGCTGTTTCCTGTCTTTAACTGATTTTGTGTGTAAGAGTATTTATGCACAGAGATAATGGAAGAATACAAAATGCTTTCAGAGCTGTATTGCAGCCAAATCCAAATCAGGCAGAAATTTCAAATGTAATACCATTTATTATGTTAAACAAGAGTATCTCTTTAGAATCAGTAGACTGCAAATTAAAAACCACCAAGACTTAATAGCAATACACTGATTGTTCCTATGTATGCATAAGTATTTCCCCAAACATTTTATTTTACTTGAATAAAGATTTAATAAAATAATATTAACTGTCAATAAAGATTAGAAAAATGTGCAATATTATGTCTCAATTTTTGTCAACATTTATTCTCTGTCCCCCTCTCTTTTTCTTATTATAATTGTGCATTATTTTGTCCTTCTTTATTTTTCTTTCTCTCCCATTTCTATTCATTATTCCAAGTCCAGTATCTTTAGGAGCAGCCCAGCTGCATACCTCCATACACGGAGTACATTCTCAAATTTCCCATCCAGGGACATCCTCACATGGGAAGGTTGGCGGCACCAGTCCTGTAGGCACCCTCACATGTGGCAGCCTGGCAAGCCTCATTGAATGTGGACTTCAGGACTTGGTTGAGGATGTGGTGCAGCAGGTAGTGGACATGTGTTCAGCCAGTTCAGGTTTCCCTTCAGTTGCTAGAAGACTCAGTGCCCCATTTGGCACAGAACAACACAAAAAAGGCTCCTGACCCCTCAACATCAAAAAACTCCAGTGGAAAACCATCAGCCTATGGAAGCATTTGAGGTCCTATGGACTGAGGATTCTTGATGAGCTGGATTCTCTTCAACCCCGCCTTCTCTTATCCTCTCTGCTATACCATCATACCAACTTACCACCAAGCTATCCTGTCATATAACAAAACAAATTAAAAAATGGGGGGGGGTCCTATCCTTGACAAAAGCATAGTACTCCCTCCTCTTCTATGTCCTCTAGCACAGCCTTCTGTATGGGCCCTTCTGTGTTCCCTCTTTTTTTCCCTTTTTCAGTCTTTCCTACATCTCCCTTTTTCATTCTTTAAATAATTCAACTTGATGTCCATATATGTATACCCCTGTATAAAACATTAAATCCTTTTATCTTTTTTAAATAATAATAATAGTAAAGCTGTGCTGTCTGCCACATTCCTTAAACTTCTAAGCATCACTACTCCTAGCTACATTCCTCCTCATTGACCAATTATCTACAAGATCATATATTCATGTAGTCCTTTGCATATACTTTATGTTTAACTTCAGGTACTTTATACTGCTGCCATAAGTGCACATATTCTTAAAATGCCTTTGCATTTATTAAGTCAGCATGAATATTCTGTGCTTACTGTATCTGCATAGAAGTACAGCAGCATTCTTTGTGGATAACCATTATGCAAGTACAGAACTCACAACTGAGAATACCATCTTTACTACTCATATAAATAAGCTGCAGTCACAATTGCAATGAATTTATAACAGGGATAGACTTTCACTTATACAAAGTATTC
The DNA here is from genome assembly GCF_019279795.1 of Protopterus annectens. NCBI lineage: Eukaryota > Metazoa > Chordata > Ceratodontiformes > Protopteridae > Protopterus > Protopterus annectens. The sequence continues at coordinate 1,663,101,073 of NC_056733.1, read as the reverse complement.
ATTACATGTTATTCTAAGACATTGCAAATAAGCATATATTGCCAAAAACAACTTGCAGTGATACTAAACATTGATCATTTTGTTGTCAAACATTTGAAAGTGCAAACATGGCAGAAATTCTACTTTTGAATTACTGTAGCTAGTGTCACCTGAAGCATGAGTAGCTCCCTACAAAACCTTAACTTTTATCCTTCATTTTTTACAAATCATTTTGATTCACATTCTCCTCCTTGTCAGTGTTTTTCATGCAATGATGACTTTATTCAGTAAACTCTCATTTACTGGAAATCAAAGGTATACTGCGGGTGGTGCCCATGAAGCTCGCTGTGGGTGGGGAAGGCAGAAGTTTAATACTGGTATGCTTAGAGATGGTAATTTATTTTAGTTATTATGTTCTGACTGAGATACCAGATTACCAGCATATTTCCTACACACTCAGCTCACAAATCCACACATTAGCATTGCTGGTACAATTACTTGAAACTACTCAGCACACCATCGATTCACTAATAACATACCTCAGAAAATAAATTTGAATATTGGCTTACTAAGTCTGATTTAATACAAAGAAAAAAATAATAATAATAATAATAATAATAATATAATAATGCCAGCAGATGCCATTCCTTTTCCAACAGCTTGACAAAAAAAACCCTCATAATGGTTTAGTACTATTTATTCACTTTGTTTTCAGCTTCCATCATAGAATATGTTAGCGATCTTTGTACTATTCCATCACCTAATTACAACTTGCTTCCATGTATTTTTCATCCGCAGCTTCAGAAATGAAATATTTGATGCATATTTTTATTTCCAGACTTAAACGGTGATCTCAGAACACACAACCCACAAACGTTTTCAGCATTCAAGACTGCCCCCATGCATACTACACATGTAAACAGTCAGTAGACTGATGTTCAGTAGATTGTTTAATTGTCCAGTAATTACTTCCTTGTTTTTATTTAAATAAAAAAATATACATTTTCCATCTCCAGAGCTGTTTTCTTATTAGCTAAATGTGTTATACACTTTATAGTTTAATGACAAATTTTATAAAATAAATTACATTTGATTTCCACAATCTTAAATGGCTGTGCTGTACTGTACTTTAACACTTGCAGTTGCAGTTTTGCTTTTAAGTCTCACCTGTAATATCCTTTGAAGCCTAGAAATCACATCAATTTGCATCCTCTTCAAGTAGAGCTTGTGTTGCCTTTCTTCATTAATATGATATCCCTCACTTATTTTCAATGATAACCTTCCTTTCTTGACTGCCATTTCTCCTTCTTTCTTCCTAGTACAATAAACATAAATCACAGCTTTGCAATTACAGTATAGGTAATCTTTGTGAATGCAAAATTAATTCTCCCTTTAATAACATTTACAAATGAGGTTTAGTAAAAAAACAATTTGCCCAGGACATCTTCAGAGTGGGGTTAGATAAATATGTTAGTAGGGGTTAAGAGGGTAGGGGGGAAGAAAGGGTTAAATGGGAAGAAGGCATGATTGGGAGGAAATGAGGTAAGGGTAGGAAGGGCTTAATGGGTTTATGCAAGTGTAACTGGGTAAGGAATCACATTTTGGCATGAACTTGCTATAACAAGTACTACAGTGGATATAAAAAGTGTACACACCCCTGTTAAAATGCCAGTTTTTTGTGATATAAAAAAGAGACCACAGTAAATAATTTCAAAACTTTTCCCACCTTTAATGTGACCCATAACCTGCACAATTCAATTGAAAAACAAACAAAAAATATAAAAAGGGAAAAATATAAAAAATAAAAAACATACAATAAGCTGGTTGCATAAGTGTGCACACCCTTAAACTAATACTTTGTTCAAGCACCTTTTGATTTAATTACGACTCAATATTTGCCCACTCTTCCATGCAAAATCACTCCAAATCTGTCAGATTGCAAGGGCATCTCTTGTGCACAGCCCTCTTCAGGTCACACCATAGATTTTCTATTGGATTTAGGTCTGGGCTCTGGGTGGAAGTACAGCATGAGGAACATATTTGTGAGGGTGGCCTAATGGTTAAGGTGTTTGCTTTACAAACACAAGGTGCAGGGTTTGAGTCTCACAAGGGATAATTGGCTAGGCTTAAAATGGCTTGCAAGGGCAGTTAGCTTAGTACTAACCTATGAATAAGTACAGCACAAATCTTAGTGGTATTTTGTACTACATAAAGCAAATAGCAAGTAGAAAATATACTACATAAAGCAAATAGAAAATCAATACACAGCTATAATACAAGTACAGAGAGGACATTTAAAGTAGCAATGAAGTATATGCATATTTACATGTGATGTGGTTAAGCATTTGGGTCTAATAAGTAGCAAAACTATGTGTTAAGAAGGAAGAATAAGGAATGGTGGAGTGATGTGACTGCGTAATGAAATAGTGGTAGTGTATTAGTGAAAGAAGAATTAGGTAGGGTCATGACAGGAGCAGGGCTTTGTGTTAAATAGGAGTAGTCTAAGTCTAAAGCCTGCCCCTATTTTAACCCCGTTGCTCACTACGTATCTTGGCAGGAGTACGGCTTGGGGGTTGACAGATAATACCTAAGAACCCATAAAGGAATTTGGTTGTTAACTGAGTGAGTCAGCTCATTTAGTGCTATTTTCAGCTGCCTCCTTGGATGTTAGGCATGGATAATGACAAATGTATACAAACATAAAGTAAAAAGACAGCATAGCCATTCTCAGCGACTAGCTGCATGCTTCTCATTAATCTCAATGCATTGTCATGCGTATTCCTTTTCATTATCTACAAAAAGGAGGTTTTACACTTTCTTTGGATTCTGTTATGAGGGTAGTTTACCTCATAATGATTTGCAACTGCTGTTTACAGCTACGTTCATTTAGAACAGATGATAACATTTCTAGTTAAGCTTGTGTAACTACAGTCAGTAGAGGTACTGGTTCGGAACTTCACGTGAACGCATTACATGTACATGAAACATAGATGGGCATTGCTACATTAGGAAATACCCCTTTAATGTTAAAATTTAAATTTAAAGAACGTAATGCTGCTACTCCTACTTTCAAACCCCAAGAAAGCTCGGTAGCAAAGGGACCGGATAGACACAATAATCATAGACTTGAATGTTTATTTCAAGAGACACACCATTAAAACGCTTTTAAGTGATTGCTTTGGGGTATATTAGCATCAGAACTCATAAAGTCCAGCAGTTGCTGCAGTGGATTACACTGACACATAGCGATGACCTGCCTTATAGACAGGCCATGTTAGTTAACAAGGGTGGAAGGTGGTTAGGAACAGTCAATGACCTCATGGCTGCATCCTTCATGCAAAATAAGCTTGTAGTAGCTGTTTGGGTTTAAAATTGGTCAGGAATTACTGTAATGAAGCAGTTATGGTGAACCTAGTTGGCATGTTGCGGGAGCAGTGGGCTGCCATTTTAGATCCCTTGAGCTTTGTAATAGGATGTTACTGGGATCAGAAAAATGATGAAAAAGTTACTGCATTCAGAAGTAACAGTGCACTCTACTGCAAAGAGCTGAAGCCTGGTGAAGAGGTGGCATGGAAATAATACAACAGATTATTAGTGAACAATATTTAATAAATGTACATTATCAAAAAAAAAAAAAAAAAGGAAATTCACCTGTTTGGGTTGGGTTGTCCAGAGGTAAAAGTAGGATATGTTGGACAGTCACGTTACATGTACTTTGGTAGCATGCCCAAATGAAAGTTATAGAGGGACTTGCCACTTTGAAGATGGCAGATTGTTTTGCAATGATGGTGGCCTCATGACAGAAACAGTCTGTTGATTGCCTTGACATGGTTTGCATCTGCAAAGTAGCAGATACCATGAGTGAACCAGCCCCAAAACAGACAAAATAGGGGCATTTGACAGGGTAGATGTCTGCTCAGATCACTATAGAGGGCTGGAATAGGTGATTAAAATGGGTGTGAGCAAGGGAGGTGAGATGTGACATTTGAGAATTTAAACTACAATTGATTTATCAGGCATATGTTGCCTTTATATTTCTGGTCAGGATGGGCTTCTGCCAGGTAATAGGTTCTAATACTGCACTGTTGACGTAGATTTTAAGAAGTAAAAGGCAATTTATCCAATTTTAATTTTCAGAGGATGAGTAGTATACTTAAGGGTAATGAGCAGGTTAACTGGCTTTTGTATGCCAGTAAAGTGAGATTAATAATAGCTTATTTGTTAAGTAGCAGTGGATTTCCCATGACCTCCCTGTGGTGGCATGGGTTTCCTCTGTGTGCTCTTGTTTCTTCTCACATTTCAAAGACATGGAAGTAGGAGGATCGGACACTCTAAATTGGCGGTAGGTGTGAGTGCGTGTCCGAGCAAGTAATAACTATTACATACCGTGACACTGCTAGCTACCTGGCAGTGTAAACCTTGTGGTGAGATGACTGTCACAGTGGAAGTGACACCCTGACCACAACTACAAAATGGGGGTGGGGGGGTTGAGGGTGGATGAACGGCTACAGGGGTTGGCTAGTCATAAGGAAATGGATAGCCTTTCACTACAAGTTTTCTGCCTTTGAAGTCAGTCATTGGCCATATGCTACTTGCCTCACTAGAGGTGGGGTATGCACTGAATGTTCAGATTTGGCTTCATGGTGGTCCATTTCTCATTGCAGTGTAGTTCTTTGGTGAATTACCAAATCATTAAGCCTAAAGGAGAAAGGTTGTTTTTGATAGTTGGTTAGAGGCTTTGTTCTAGGATATAGTTAAGAATGGCCTGCACTTTTGATACTGTATGCAGAACGCAGATATTAGCTTCTGCATAGAATGTGGCAGAATGGGAAGATTTCTTCCTTTCATAGGTGGGTTGCATCCTTAAACTGGGAGGGGAGGTTCTAATTGAGTCACCAGATTCTACTGGAAACTTACTGTAGATGTTTAAGGGGAGGCATGGCGATAATGTATTTAGTGGGGGCTGCGTGTTTGTCTCTTGTGGAAATGAGTGGATGAGTGAAGATGGTGCTTCATGAGGGTGCAGTTGTCGATACATACCATGTGCTTGCTTATTACCTTAGACTCAGTGCCAGTTTATATTATTGTGGGTTATGTATGTTAATGTGTGACTTTGTTACAGCATCATAAGCTTCATTGTGGTGACTCAAACTATAGAGCTGTGAGCACATTGTATACAGCTGAGGAGAGAGATGAGCCCTTGGCAGCACCTACTGTAATTTAACAAATTTTGGTAGGCATGTGCAGAGGATTTACAGTATTCTTTCTTTTTTAGATCACAATGAAATCACAGATAGGTGGTGCAGAGACAGTGTCAGTCAAAGGCCCGAAGGAAGTCCAATTGATGTGATGGATTCGACTGGGTGGATGTTCTGCCTCTGGAGTGGTGTACAGAGTGGTTGCAGGTAATTTTTCATTTGTTATGGCAAGTCATAGTGTGGATTGGGAGTAAAGTGGGAACAGTTATGGTTGAGGTACATTGGGGAAGGGTGAAGTGAGTTTGGGGATTGCTTATGGGGAGTTGTTTGGGGCTGTCCTCAGCCTATAAAGAGAAGATAGGTATGGTGTTAGAAAATAATCATTTTAAAATTTATGAAGAAAAGCTAGTTATGGTAGTTGGACTAGATTCAATTTGAAGTTATTGGAAGGTGATTTGATCTGTTGGTCAGAAAATGATGTTAACTGTTTTCTTATATCTGGTAGTTGGTGTAATGATGGGATTACTCTTATATGTACACTGAATGATGTTCAGCTTTATGCCTTTTATGGGGTGGTTAGGTTGGAATTTTGGTAAGAGACAGGGGGAACAGCCTGGTCAAGCTTGTGGGCGGAGATGAGGGACAGGCGTGCCTTATTCTGTTCCCTCTCTGGTTTTGGGTGTTCCTTTCAATGAGTTGGGAAAGCAAAGTGAGTATTTATAGGTGGAATGATAAATAACCAAGCAGGGTTAAGGATGTTTCTTATTCAGTTGGATGTTAATTCAGTAAGTGGCAAATGAAGTGAGTCATGGGATGCTGCTTCGTAAGTAAAACAAGCAAGTGGAGGTAAGGACGCTGCTCATTTGATTGGATGTGTAATTCAATAAATGGTAAATGAAGTGAGTGGTGGGATGCTGCTTCATAAGTAAGTGAGTGGAGGTCTGGACTCTGCTTACTGAGTCAGGATGAGCAAGTTCACGCTGTTGTGGTTAACATTACGTGGATGTTGATGTTGGTAAATTAAGTGAGTGGTGGGATGCTGCTTCATAAGTAAGCAAGTGGAGGTAAGGACGCTGCTTACTGGGTCAGGATGAGCAAGGATTCGCTCTCCTGATTAATATTACATGGACGTTGATGTGAGAATTCAATCAACTATACTATGTTTCAATTGTAATTAGTAAATATTGGCTAATAAAGTTATGTTTATGTAAGTTTAATAAAGGTTGTCAAACATCATTCACTGTCATGTGTTTATTGAAGGGGAGCAGGACAAATGAGGGTTGGTAACAAACTAATTTCTCCAGGGACATCTTCAGAGTGGGGTTAGTTAAATATGTTAGTAGGAGTTAAGAGGGTAGGGGGGAGAAAGGGTTAAATGGGAAGGAGGGATGATTGGGAGGAAATTAGGTAAGGGTAGGGAGGGGCTTAAGGGGCTTATGCAAGTGTAACTGGGTAAGGAATCACATTTTGGCATGGACTTGCTACCCTCGCTCCCTCCCCTCTTTTTGCTGGAATAGTGGGGATCGCCATTATTTTATCAGACTGGGTAGGGTGGAGAAGAGGGACAGGTGACCCTCTTCTGTTCCCCCTCCAATTGTGGGTGTTCCTTTCAATGAGTTGGGAAAGGAAAGTGAGTATTTGGAGGTGGATTGATAAATAAGCAAGCAGGGGTAAGTATGCTGCTTGTTTCATTGGATGTTAATTCAATAAGTGTTAAATAAAGTGAGTGAATGGACGCTGCTTCATAAGTAAAATAAGCAAGTGGAGGTAAGGACTCTGCTTATTTGGTTGAAGGTTTAATTCAATAAGTGTCAAATGAAGTGGATTGATGGGACACTGCTTCATAAGTAAATGGATGTGTAATTCAATAAATGGTAAATGAAGTGAGTGGTGGGACGCTGCTTCATAAGTAAATGGATGTGTAATTCAATAAATGGTAAATGAAGTGAGTGGTGGGATGCTGCTTCATAAGTAAAGTAAGCAAGTGGAGGTCTGGTCGCTGCTTACTGGGTCAGGATGAGGAGGTCACGCTGTCCTGATTAACATTACATGGATGTTGATGCTGGTAAATGAAGTGAGTTGTGGGATGCTGCTTCATAAGTAAGCGAGTGGAGGTATGAACGCTGCTTACTGGGTCAGGATGAGCAAGGTTACTCTGTCCTATTAATGTCACATGGACGTTGATGTGGGAATTCAATCATCTATACTATGTTTCAGTTGTAATTAGTAAATATTGGCTAATAAAGTTACGTTTATGGAAGTTTAATAAAGGTCGTCAAACATCATTCAGTGTCATGTGTTTATTGAAGGGGGCCAGGACAAAAAGAATTTGGTTCTGATAGCAGAGATGGTAACACAGGCTTTTACTTCGATCAGTTTAAACACAGTGTTAGCATTAGCATTGTTATTGTCACATACAAAGTTTTGCAAGATATATTTTCTGGTGTTTCATCTCTGTGAAAACTGACACTACCAAATGTTTTTTTTTTAAAGGTAGGCTTCACTAAGGTGGAACAATTAACATCTTTTGAATATGCCTTTTTAATATAGACATGTAATTGGCATTAACATGTTGTTTATCCTTGCCTTTTGGAGATAGTGGAGACAGGGAAACTAACAGTCTGATTGCTAATGTTCCATGTATTTTTAAAAATGTTTCATAAAAGGGAGACAAAGCATGTGAAGCAGTTTTGTTTTGCTTGCATAGTAGTTTAATAGAGTGAAGGCACTGTAATTTTCAAGTTTATTATTTTGCTGTGCCCTATGCCCTGTGCTAACTGTGTATCTGGAACTATATCATTGATTTATTTATTTACTTATTATTAGTTAATTAATTTACCTAGCTGGTTGAAATATCTTACCTGTAACTGTTTTACACAGAAAATGTGATAAACAGGCACAGACACTCACCTTCCTCGACACCTTTGTCCTTAATGTCTACAAATCACTTGCTTATTTTCTTATGAAATTCAAAGTAAAGAAACTCACCCAAGTATAACATACTGTGTACCTCCCGCAAGGAAAGAACTGATGTCTGTTTATCTAAAACCAGATATTCCAGCACTCAGTGATTTATGTGCTAGGTACTCCTTCCCCTATTATTAAAGACATATAAAAATTCCATAAAACACAATCGCTCACATTGACACTGACAGTAAAACAAAGGCACTGCGGGGAGGAGCAGCCTTTTTATACCTGTGGATACCATCACTATACTTTCTAAGGAGACCTTCCAGAGTGAAACTGGAGATATGTTAGGTATCTCACTGGCTACTGCTAGGGTACTTCAGCAACTCATCAACATACTCTTGGCAAATGTAGATCAGTATATCTATTTGCCAGTCATCTAAGGAGCAGTCCAGATCTATGTGCTTCTTTTATGCTTTCTTGTGGGGATGGATGTGATAAATTGCACCCATGTTGCCATTAGAGCCCCAACTCCTGTTTAACATTCTCACCAACACCCTCCACACATCCACAACACAGGCCTCCGGGATATGTTATGCAGATAACTCCACAGTCATTTACAAATCTGACAGCATGGCACCTCCATAAAATTACTCAGTAAGCTTTAACAGTAACTAAAACACAGCTTTGTAACTCATAACTCATGCTCGACCCTAAAGAAACAAACAAATACTTTTTTTTTCCCCCAAGTCTCTTTCTCTCATGAAAAAACAAAATTTGAAGTCCTCTCTCTTGATAATGTAACAACTGTAGTCATTTTAGCAAATTGTTAGTGATGATAGTGGATGATAATCTTATATCTAACTTACATATGTAAAATTGCATAAGAAAATCTCATAAAAAACTTGGGATGCTTTAAACAGCCAAAAACTATTCCATCAATGCAATTAAAAGTACACTTGGCACTACTAACTCCTTCCCACACTACTTTATGGCACTCCCATCCTCACTAACCTCCTGGCATCAGAAAAAAATCAAAACTTGAACAAGGTTATAATAAATTTGCTACATTTCCAGCAAATACCCCTTTCAGAATCCACCACTGTTTAACACTAAAAAGCCTAAATTGGTTAGAACTACTCCATCAACTAACATATGCACAACTTTTTACCATCTCTAAAATTATCTGCCAGCCATCTGCTTGTCCAGCACTAAATAGCATTCTATACAACCATGTTCCCAGTTGGTCATTATGATCCATTGGCAAAAACTCCTGTCTGTCCACAAACACATCAAATCTCTTGGGCATTGTCTATATTTGTGCCATGTTGCTAAGGCATGGAACTCCTTAACTGTACCCATCAGGTCAATATCCTCTCTCTCATCCTTCAAAACCATTGTGAAAGACTTCCTAGCAAAACGCTGGCTCTGTTCTTGTTCAATATCAGGGTAAATTATATCCCTAAATGGGGACAAGTCCCTATTCGTACGTTACACATACTTACTTTCCCTTCTTAACTCACTTCCTTACTTCTATCAATTTCTGTCCTATGGCTTTCTCTGTAAATATACCATAAAGCTTCTTTTCCCTCAATTCGTATTGCAATTCCTGTTTGTATTATACTAACGTACCTTTAATTTCTCTATAAACACGCTATAATTTCTCTAAATATCAAATCTTTGTAATATAATTTGCATGTATTCTTAACCAATGTTTTCATATTATGTCTAATTTGGCATGATTATTTAAACTGTAGATGAATTTTGTATTATTTTTGAAGATTGTCAAATTTATTGTCCTGAAAAAGTTTTATAATACTTTGGAGGTTTTCTTAATGGGCCTCTGCTAAAAATGTACTCCTACCCAGCCAGATGTTCTTGGTAATCAAATGCCAAGAAATAAATAAATAACGTTTTGAATGGTTTGATATTAATTTGTAATCCTTCTAGTATTTAGTGCTTACTTTAAATAGTCCATGGTTTCCTAAGCGATTTGCCTCTTAACTCAAGTAACCGCAAGTAAATATAGTGCCACTAAATTTATTGGCATATGCTTAGGGTCATTTATAAGTTTTGTATGCAGATTAAGCCATTTTACATCTCTCTCAGACACAGTAATATACGGATATGAAAGACAACTTATCTATGTAACCAGGCATCATGTTATAGCCTTGGGTTGTCATGAAAGCACTTGGATTGTGGTGGAATCTGCAGCAATTCCCAATCATCCCCAGAAGCCTGCAGGAAAATGAAGACAACCTTAGTTGTTCGCTAAGGTTACACTGTTTAGAAAAGGGAAAATGAGTGATATACATATCAGTTTGTACAAGTATGAAGCATAATCCCTGCCCATCCTGCATTAACTAGCACACTTTATCGCCTCACATCATTCATTGTTTACTAAAGTTGATATAGAAACACACAGGAAGATTTATTTCTGCAGAAACTGATAAAAAAAAAAACAAAAATGCATTAATACTGCTATTATACTGCAGAAGGAATGTGTATTTTTCATGACATTTAAGTGTAATTCTCCAAAATAAGTAGCAATGGCAAAGCACAGCAGTAGTAGTGGGTGTGGGTAAGATCAAAAATGATGATTTCATTAATGACTTTTATCCACCATATAAATGAAATATGAATGTCTTCCTCTAAAACAAAATGTATTTAACAATGTATAACAGTACCAGGTCTAATGCTCCTGCTTGATAACTGGGTTTAGTTAGGGTGATGCACACCCCAGAAGGAGAGGTTCTAAATTTGCGAACCACAGCACTGCTCATGCTTTCTTCATTTTGCCAGTTGCACTTCTAAGGTGGCACCACCTGTGATGGCACAAGGTCATTCTCCATGTTGTTCAGACAAGGACATCAAATTTCTGATATACCTTCTTAGGGATGTTTACCTGTATAAGACTGAATCCTGTGTAAAAGGTTCAGACTGATAAAATTTGACACCTGGCAGGAGCTGGTTGAGCAACTGTCAGCCATGACAGGGTACACCCAATTTGGCACCAAGTGCCAAAACAGGTATGATGACATGCAGAAGTGTAATGTTGACCAGCTGGCTGAGTAGGAAGAATGTGTAATAGTGAGAAGGCCAGAGTTGTATAATATATTTTTTTATTATTGTTTTAATCATATCAAACATAGATTAAAAAAAATAAATTATAAAAATGTTACATAAATGAAGGTATATGCTAAAAAATATATGCAACTGCAAATATGTATATCTATGTAATTATAATGCATAAGGAACCATAAATGTATCTGTAAAAGGACTGCATCTGTATAAAAATATTGAATGTTTATGTGATGACATATATGTGTGTATATGTATTTGTAAAATACAGATGTACATCAGCATGCTACACTTATTATTTTATGTATATATATATATATATATATATATATATATATATACAGACATATAAAAATGTACAGAAAAAAATTACATTGCCACATAATTTCATGCACAGTGGGTATTAACTTAGTTTCTACTTGAACTACATGCAGATAGTTTTTGCAAAGACAGAATTCTGTTTGTGTAGGCCAGAAAAAAGTATTTGTATGATAGTTATATACCACAGTAATTTATTCCACAGTATTAAGTGTATGTACAAAATGTCTGATCCCAATCAAGCACCATACCCTAGCCAGAATGGATGACAGGGAAGGAGGATGGAGGTTAGAGTACTGAATGACATGCACATAGTTTAGTGAGAGATGAATAGTTTTATTACACAGTCCCCACTGCAGAAAATTATCAAAACACACTTTACTATCATGCAGTGTTAGTACTGTATCCACCAGCAACAGTAAATATGTTTTGGTTAATGAAGGTTGATATGGAAGGAAGTTAAAACTTCCTTTCAATTGTTACATTTTTGTGTGTGTACAGCTTCTGACTTTGCCTAAATAATTTCACAGCATATTACTTAAGTATGCAAATCATAATAGTTAAAAGTTGAACCTTCGCTGAAAGTGTACAGTTAGATTACTCAGTTCTGGCCAACTCAGCTCTAAAAACACACTCTTGCCAAGTCTTGAGCCCAGAACTCTGAACTACAGCTCAGAGTAATACACCACTAGGCCAGATAATCTCTCCCCCCATACAGCCAAGCGTAAGTGCAATGCCTTGTAGAGTAGTACTAGTAGTCAAATCAGAAATATTAAGGAATATAAAAAGTCAACAGCTGTGCTATGTCTTCTCTATGTAGATGAAGAGGAAATTGAATTCAGCTCCACCCAACAAAATAGGAAATTGGCAAGACTTACTTAGGATGTCATAAGTATGAATAAGATCCTCACCGTTTACTAAAATAAATGTCAAGTAATAAATGTTGTTTCCTGTCTTTAACTGATTTTGTTACTGTAAGTGTAAGAGTATTTATACACAGAGATAATGGAAGAATAAAAATGCTTTCAGAGCTGTATTGAAGCCAAATCCAAATCAGAAAGAAATTTCAAATTTAATACCATTTATTATGTTAAACAAGAGTATCTCTTTAGAATCAGTAGACTGAAAATTAAAAACCACCAAGACTTAATAGCAATACACTGATTGTTCCTATGTATGCATAAGTATTTCCCCAGACATTTTATTTTACTTGAATAAAGATTCAATAAAATAATATTCACAGTCAATAAAGATTGGAAAAATGTGCAATATTATGTCTCAATTTTTGTCTACATTTCTTCTTTGTCCCCCTCTCTTTTTCTTATTTTAATTGTGCATTATGTTGTCCTTCTTTATTTTTCTTTCTCTCCCATTTCTATTCATTATTCCAAACCCAGAATCTTTAGGAGCAGCCCAGCTGCATACCTCCATACACGGAGTACATTCTCAAGTTTCCCGTCCAGGGACATCCTCACATGGGAAGGTTGGCGGCACCAGTCCTGTAGGCACCCTCACATGTGGCAGCCTGGCAAGCCTCATTGAACGTGGACTTCAGGATTTGGTTGAGGATGTGGTGCAGCAGGTAGTGGACATGTGTTCAGCCAGTTCAGGTTTCCCTTCAGTTGCTAGAAGACTCAGTGCCCCATTTGGCAAAGAACAACACAAAAAAGGCTCCTGATCCCTCAACATCAAAAAACTCCAGTGGAAAACCATCAGCCTATGGAAGCATTTGAGGTCCTATGGACTGAGGATTCTTGATGAGCTGGATTCTCTTCAACCCCGCCTTCTCTTATCCTCTCTGCTACAGCATCATACCAACTTACCACCAAGCTATCCTGTCATATAACAAAACAAATTTAAAAATGGGGGGGGGGGGTTCTATCCTTGACAAAAGCATAGTACTCCCTCCTCTTCTATGTCCTCTAGCACAGCCTTCTGTATGGGTCCCTTCTGTGTTCCCTCTTTTTTTCCCTTTTTCAGTCTTTCCTACATCTCCCTTTTTCATTCTTTAAATAATTCAACTTGATGTCCATATATGTATACCCCTGTATAAAACATTAAATCCTTTTATCTTTTTTAAATAATAATAATAATACTAAAGCTGTGCTGTCTGCCACATTCCTTAAACTTCTAAGCATCACTACTCCTAGCTACATTCCTCCTCATTGACCAAGTATCTACGAAATCATATATTCATGTAGTCCTTTGCATATACTTTATGTTTAACTTCAGGTACTTCATACTGCTGCCATAAGTGCACATATTCTTAAAATGCCTTTGCATTTATTAAGTCAGCATGAATATTCTGTGCTTACTGTATCTGCATAGAAGTACAGCAGCATTCTTTGGGGATAACCATTATGCAAGTACAAAACTCACAACTGAGAATACCATCTTTACTACTCGTATAAATAAGCTGCAGTCACAATTGCAATGAATTTATAACAGGGATAGACTTTCACTTATACAAAGTATTCATTACATGTTATTCTAAGACATTGCAAATAAGCATATATTGCCAAAAACAACTTGCAGTGATACTAAACATTGATCATTTTGTTGTCAAACATTTGAAAGTGCAAACATGGCAGAAATTCTACTTTTGAATTACTGTAGCTAGTGTCACCTGAAGCATGAGTAGCTCCCTACAAAACCTTAACTTTTATCCTTCATTTTTTACAAATCATTTTGATTCACATTCTCCTCCTTGTCAGTGTTTTTCATGCAATGATGACTTTATTCAGTAAACTCTCATTTACTGGAAATCAAAGGTATACTGCGGGTGGTGCCCATGAAACTCGCTGTGGGTGGGGAAGGTAGAAGTTTAATACTGGTATGCTTAGAGATGGTAATTTATTTTAGTTATTATGTTCTGACTGAGATACCAGATTACCAGCATATTTCCTACACACTCAGCTCACAAATCCATACATTAGCATTGCTGGTACAATTACTTGAAACTACTCAGCACACCATCGATTCACTAATAACATACCTCAGAAAATAAATTTGAATATTGGCTTACTAAGTCTGATTTAATACAAAGAAAAAATAATAATAATAATAATAATATAATAATGCCAGCAGATGCCATTCCTTTTCCAACAGCTTGACAAAAAAAACCCTCATAATGGTTTAGTACTATTTATTCACTTTGTTTTCAGCTTCCATCATAGAATATGTTAGCGATCTTTGTACTATTCCATCACCTAATTACAACTTGCTTCCATGTATTTTTCATCCGCAGCTTCAGAAATGAAATATTTGATGCATATTTTTATTTCCAGACTTAAACGGGGATCTCAGAACACACAACCCACAAACGTTTTCAGCATTCAAGACTGCCCCCATGCATACTACACATGTAAACAGTCAGTAGACTGATGTTCAGTAGATTGTTTAATTGTCCAGTAATTACTTCCTTGTTTTTATTTAAATAAAAAAAATATACATTTTCCATCTCCAGAGCTGTTTTCTTATTAGCTAAATGTGTTATACACTTTATAGTTTAATGACAAATTTTATAAAATAAATTACATTTGATTTCCACAATCTTAAATGGCTGTGCTGTACTGTACTTTAACACTTGCAGTTGCAGTTTTGCTTTTAAGTCTCACCTGTAATATCCTTTGAAGCCTAGAAATCACATCAGTTTGCATCCTCTTCAAGTAGAGCTTGTGTTGCCTTTCTTCATTAATATGATATCCCTCACTTATTTTCAATGATAACCTTCCTTTCTTGACTGCCATTTCTCCTTCTTTCTTCCTAGTACAATAAACATAAATCACAGCTTTGCAATTACAGTATAGGTAATCTTTGTGAATGCAAAATTAATTCTCCCTTTAATAACATTTACAAATGAGGTTTAGTAAAAAAACAATTTGCCCAGGACATCTTCAGAGTGGGGTTAGATAAATATGTTAGTAGGGGTTAAGAGGGTAGGGGGGAAGAAAGGGTTAAATGGGAAGAAGGCATGATTGGGAGGAAATGAGGTAAGGGTAGGAAGGGGCTTAATGGGTTTATGCAAGTGTAACTGGGTAAGGAATCACATTTTGGCATGAACTTGCTATAACAAGTACTACAGTGGATATAAAAAGTGTACACACCCCTGTTAAAATGCCAGTTTTTTTGTGATATAAAAAAGAGACCACAGTAAATAATTTCAAAACTTTTCCCACCTTTAATGTGACCCATAACCTGCACAATTCAATTGAAAAACAAACAAAAAATATAAAAAGGGAAAAATATAAAAAATAAAAAACATACAATAAGCTGGTTGCATAAGTGTGCAGACCCTTAAACTAATACTTTGTTCAAGCACCTTTTGATTTAATTACGACTCAATATTTGCCCACTCTTCCATGCAAAATCACTCCAAATCTGTCAGATTGCAAGGGCATCTCTTGTGCACAGCCCTCTTCAGGTCACACCACAGATTTTCTATTGGATTTAGGTCTGGGCTCTGGGTGGAAGTACAGCATGAGGAACATATTTGTGAGGGTGGCCTAATGGTTAAGGTGTTTGCTTTACAAACACAAGGTGCAGGGTTTGAGTCTCACAAGGGATAATTGGCTAGGCTTAAAATGGCTTGCAAGGGCAGTTAGCTTAGTACTAACCTATGAATAAGTACAGCACAAATCTTAGTGGTATTTTGTACTACATAAAGCAAATAGCAAGTAGAAAATATACTACATAAAGCAAGTAGAAAATCAGTACACAGCTATAATACAAGTACAGAGAGGACATTTAAAGTAGCAATGAAGTATATGCATATTTACATGTGATGTGGTTAAGCATTTGGGTCTAATAAGTAGTAAAACTATGTGTTAAGAAGGAAGAATAAGGAATGGTGGAGTGATGTGACTGCGTAATGAAATAGTGGTAGTGTATTAGTGAAAGAAGAATTAGGTAGGGTCATGACAGGAGCAGGGCTTTGTGTTAAATCGGAGTAGTCTAAGTCTAAAGCCTGCCCCTATTTTAACCCCGTTGCTCACTACGTATCTTGGCAGGAGTACGGCTTGGGGGTTGACAGATAATACCTAAGAACCCATAAAGTAATTTGGTTGTTAACTGAGTGAGTCAGCTCATTTAGTGCTATTTTCAGCTGCCTCCTTGGATGTTAGGCATGGATAATGACAAATGTATACAAACATAAAGTAAAAAGACAGCATAGCCATTCTCAGCGACTAGCTGCATGCTTCTCATTAATCTCAATGCATTGTCATGCGTATTCCTTTTCATTATCTACAAAAAGGAGGTTTTACACTTTCTTTGGATTCTGTTATGAGGGTAGTTTACCTCATAATGATTTGCAATTGCTGTTTACAGCTACGTTCATTTAGAACAGATGATAACATTTCTAGTTAAGCTTGTGTAACTACAGTCAGTAGAGGTACTGGTTCGGAACTTCACGTGAACGCATTACATGTACATGAAACATAGATGGGCATTGCTACATTAGGAAATACCCCTTTAATGTTAAAATTTAAATTTAAAGAACGTAATGCTGCTACTCCTACTTTCAAACCCCAAGAAAGCTCGATAGCAAAGGGACCGGATAGACACAATAATCATAGACTTGAATGTTTATTTCAAGAGACACACCATTAAAACGCTTTTAAGTGATTGCTTTGGGGTATATTAGCATCAGAACTCATAAAGTCCAGCAGTTGCTGCAGTGGATTACACTGACACATAGCGATGACCTGCCTTATAGACAGGCCATGTTAGTTAACAAGGGTGGAAGGTGGTTAGGAACAGTCAATGACCTCATGGCTGCATCCTTCATGCAAAATAAGCTTGTAGTAGCTGTTTGGGTTTAAAACTGGTCAGGAATTACTGTAATGAAGCAGTTATGGTGAACCTAGTTGGCATGTTGCGGGAGCAGTGGGCTGCCATTTTAGATCCCTTGAGCTTTGTAATAGGATGTTACTGGGATCGGAAAAATGATGAAAAAGTTACTGCATTCAGAAGTAACAGTGCACTCTACTGCAAAGAGCTGAAGCCTGGTGAAGAGGTGGCATGGAAATAATACAACAGATTATTAGTGAACAATATTTAATAAATGTACATTATCAAAAAAAAAAAAGGAAATTCACCTGTTTGGGTTGGGTTGTCCAGAGGTAAAAGTAGGATATGTTGGACAGTCACTTTACATGTACTTTGGTAGCATGCCCGAATGAAAGTTATAGAGGGACTTGCCACTTTGAAGATGGCAGATTGTTTTGCAATGATGGTGGCCTCATGACAGAAACAGTCTGTTGATTGCCTTGACATGGTTTGCATCTGAAAAGTAGCAGATACCATGAGTGAACCAGCCCCAAAACAGACAAAATAGGGGCATTTGACAGGGTAGATGTCTGCTCAGATCACTATAGAGGGCTGGAATAGGTGATTAAAATGGGTGTGAGCAAGGGAGGTGAGATGTGACATTTGAGAATTTAAACTACAATTGATTTATCAGGCATATGTTGCCTTTATATTTCTGGTCAGGATGGGCTTCTGCCAGGTAATAGGTTCTAATACTGCACTGTTGACGTAGATTTTAAGAAGTAAAAGGCAATTTATCCAATTTTAATTTTCAGAGGATGAGTAGTATACTTAAGGGTAATGAGCAGGTTAACTGGCTTTTGTATGCCAGTAAAGTGAGATTAATAATAGCTTATTTGTTAAGTAGCAGTGGATTTCCCATGACCTCCCTGTGGTGGCATGGGTTTCCTCTGTGTGCTCTTGTTTCTTCTCACATTTCAAAGACATGGAAGTAGGAGGATCGGACACTCTAAATTGGTGGTAGGTGTGAGTGCGTGTCCGAGCAAGTAATAACTATTACATACCGTGTCACTGCTAGCTACCTGGCAGTGTAAACCTTGTGGTGAGATGACTGTCACAGTGGAAGTGACACCCTGACCACAACTACAAAATGGGGGTGGGGGGGTTGAGGGTGGATGAACGGCTACAGGGGTTGGCTAGTCATAAGGAAATGGATAGCCTTTCACTACAAGTTTTCTGCCTTTGAAGTCAGTCATTGGCCATATGCTACTTGCCTCACTAGAGGTGGGGTATGCACTGAATGTTCAGATTTGGCTTCATGGTGGTCCATTTCTCATTGCAGTGTAGTTCTTTGGTGAATTACCAAATCATTAAGCCTAAAGGAGAAAGGTTGTTTTTGATAGTTGGTTAGAGGCTTTGTTCTAGGATATAGTTAAGAATGGCCTGCACTTTTGATACTGTATGCAGAACGCAGATATTAGCTTCTGCATAGAATGTGGCAGAATGGGAAGATTTCTTCCTTTCATAGGTGGGTTGCATCCTTAAACTGGGAGGGGAGGTTCTAATTGAGTCACCAGATTCTACTGGAAACTTACTGTAGATGTTTAAGGGGAGGCATGGCGATAATGTATTTAGTGGGGGCTGCGTGTTTGTCTCTTGTGGAAATGAGTGGATGAGTGAAGATGGTGCTTCATGAGGGTGCAGTTGTCGATACATACCATGTGCTTGCTTATTACCTTAGACTCAGTGCCAGTTTATATTATTGTGGGTTATGTATGTTAATGTGTGACTTTGTTACAGCATCATAAGCTTCATTGTGGTGACTCAAACTATAGAGCTGTGAGCACATTGTATACAGCTGAGGAGAGAGATGAGCCCTTGGCAGCACCTACTGTAATTTAACAAATTTTGGTAGGCATGTGCAGAGGATTTACAGTATTCTTTCTTTTTTAGATCACAATGAAATCACAGATAGGGTGGTGCAGAGACAGTGTCAGTCAAAGGCCCGAAGGAAGTCCAATTGATGTGATGGATTCGACTGGGTGGATGTTCTGCCTCTGGAGTGGTGTACAGAGTGGTTGCAGGTAATTTTTCATTTGTTATGGCAAGTCATAGTGTGGATTGGGAGTAAAGTGGGAACAGTTATGGTTGAGGTACATTGGGGGAAGGGTGAAGTGAGTTTGGGGGATTGCTTATGGGGAGTTGTTTGGGGCTGTCCTCAGCCTATAAAGAGAAGATAGGTATGGTGTTAGAAAATAATCATTTTAAAATTTATGAAGAAAAGCTAGTTATGGTAGTTGGACTAGATTCAATTTGAAGTTATTGGAAGGTGATTTGATCTGTTGGTCAGAAAATGATGTTAACTGTTTTCTTATATCTGGTAGTTGGTGTAATGATGGGATTACTCTTATATGTACACTGAATGATGTTCAGCTTTATGCCTTTTATGGGGTGGTTAGGTTGGAATTTTGGTAAGAGACAGGGGGAACAGCCTGGTCAAGCTTGTGGGCGGAGATGAGGGACAGGCGTGCCTTCTTCTGTTCCCTCTCTGGTTTTGGGTGTTCCTTTCAATGAGTTGGGAAAGCAAAGTGAGTATTTATAGGTGGAATGATAAATAACCAAGCAGGGTTAAGGATGTTTCTTATTCAGTTGGATGTTAATTCAGTAAGTGGCAAATGAAGTGAGTCATGGGATGCTGCTTCGTAAGTAAAACAAGCAAGTGGAGGTAAGGACGCTGCTCATTTGATTGGATGTGTAATTCAATAAATGGTAAATGAAGTGAGTGGTGGGATGCTGCTTCATAAGTAAGTGAGTGGAGGTCTGGACTCTGCTTACTGAGTCAGGATGAGCAAGTTCACGCTGTTGTGGTTAACATTACGTGGATGTTGATGTTGGTAAATTAAGTGAGTGGTGGGATGCTGCTTCATAAGTAAGCAAGTGGAGGTAAGGACGCTGCTTACTGGGTCAGGATGAGCAAGGATTCGCTCTCCTGATTAATATTACATGGACGTTGATGTGAGAATTCAATCAACTATACTATGTTTCAATTGTAATTAGTAAATATTGGCTAATAAAGTTATGTTTATGTAAGTTTAATAAAGGTTGTCAAACATCATTCACTGTCATGTGTTTATTGAAGGGGAGCAGGACAAATGAGGGTTGGTAACAAACTAATTTCTCCAGGGACATCTTCAGAGTGGGGTTAGTTAAATATGTTAGTAGGAGTTAAGAGGGTAGGGGGGAGAAAGGGTTAAATGGGAAGGAGGGATGATTGGGAGGAAATTAGGTAAGGGTAGGGAGGGGCTTAAGGGGCTTATGCAAGTGTAACTGGGTAAGGAATCACATTTTGGCATGGACTTGCTACCCTCGCTCCCTCCCCTCTTTTTGCTGGAATAGTGGGGATCACCATTATTTTATCAGACTGGGTAGGGTGGAGAAGAGGGACAGGTGACCCTCTTCTGTTCCCCCTCCAATTGTGGGTGTTCCTTTCAATGAGTTGGGAAAGGAAAGTGAGTATTTGGAGGTGGATTGATAAATAAGCAAGCAGGGGTAAGTATGCTGCTTGTTTCATTGGATGTTAATTCAATAAGTGTTAAATAAAGTGAGTGAATGGACGCTGCTTCATAAGTAAAATAAGCAAGTGGAGGTAAGGACTCTGCTTATTTGGTTGAAGGTTTAATTCAATAAGTGTCAAATGAAGTGGATTGATGGGACACTGCTTCATAAGTAAATGGATGTGTAATTCAATAAATGGTAAATGAAGTGAGTGGTGGGACGCTGCTTCATAAGTAAATGGATGTGTAATTCAATAAATGGTAAATGAAGTGAGTGGTGGGACGCTGCTTCATAAGTAAAGTAAGCAAGTGGAGGTCTGGTCGCTGCTTACTGGGTCAGGATGAGGAGGTCACGCTGTCCTGATTAACATTACATGGATGTTGATGCTGGTAAATGAAGTGAGTTGTGGGATGCTGCTTCATAAGTAAGCGAGTGGAGGTATGAACGCTGCTTACTGGGTCAGGATGAGCAAGGTTACTCTGTCCTATTAATGTCACATGGACGTTGATGTGGGAATTCAATCATCTATACTATGTTTCAGTTGTAATTAGTAAATATTGGCTAATAAAGTTATGTTTATGGAAGTTTAATAAAGGTCGTCAAACATCATTCAGTGTCATGTGTTTATTGAAGGGGGCCAGGACAAAAGAATTTGGTTCTGATAGCAGAGATGGTAACACAGGCTTTTACTTCGATCAGTTTAAACACAGTGTTAGCATTAGCATTGTTATTGTCACATACAAAGTTTTGCAAGATATATTTTCTGGTGTTTCATCTCTGTGAAAACTGACACTACCAAATGTTTTTTTTTTAAAGGTAGGCTTCACTAAGGTGGAACAATTAACATCTTTTGAATATGCCTTTTTAATATAGACATGTAATTGGCATTAACATGTTGTTTATCCTTGCCTTTTGGAGATAGTGGAGACAGGGAAACTAACAGTCTGATTGCTAATGTTCCATGTATTTTTAAAAATGTTTCATAAAAGGGAGACAAAGCATGTGAAGCAGTTTTGTTTTGCTTGCATAGTAGTTTAATAGAGTGAAGGCACTGTAATTTTCAAGTTTATTATTTTGCTGTGCCCTATGCCCTGTGCTAACTGTGTATCTGGAACTATATCATTGATTTATTTATTTACTTATTATTAGTTAATTAATTTACCTAGCTGGTTGAAATATCTTACCTGTAACTGTTTTACACAGAAAATGTGATAAACAGGCACAGACACTCACCTTCCTCGACACCTTTGTCCTTAATGTCTACAAATCACTTGCTTATTTTCTTATGAAATTCAAAGTAAAGAAACTCACCCAAGTATAACATACTGTGTACCTCCCACAAGGAAAGAACTGATGTCTGTTTATCTAAAACCAGATATTCCAGCACTCAGTGATTTATGTGCTAGGTACTCCTTCCCCTATTATTAAAGACATATAAAAATTCCATAAAACACAATCGCTCACATTGACACTGACAGTAAAACAAAGGCACTGCAATATACAGCATATTAAGCGACTGATGCTAAACATCTGTTATCCTGGTTTTATTCAAATACCATTATACAGCTGTGCAAGGACAATGTAGCACTGAGTTTGTATCACATATCCAATATTAAAAAGTTGCTTTTGCTACATGCAGCCTCAAGTGTTCCCTGCAGTGCACATGTATGAATGAAGAATGGCTTTTCTGTGAACTCTGAACTGCTCACTGTATATTTATTGCATTTTAATGGTGAAATTGCATTCTAATAAATAGCAGTTAATCATAGTTGATCTTGTAACCCCATTTTTATTTTAGGCACCTTTCTGTTTATAATTTACTGTTATTGTAACAATGTCGAGCTGCACGTTAGCTTGATGTTTTCTTTTTTCATTAATATGATAAATGTGCAATGCAGGTTGTAAAAGGGCAAATATAAATTATGTTTCCTGCAATAAAAAGTGAGTGGTTCTGTATATATCACATTGTGATGGAAATATTTATTATCAAAGCATCTCTCCTGCAGACAGTATTGCAATGCTTTATAACTGTCTTCTGTATTTAGAGTTCATTTGTTTACCAGTGTTACTGTTTATTTATAGCTTAGACAAAATCCATAATCAAAGTATATAATGTAAGCTCATGTTTGTGGAACATTACCATAATGGCTGCAATGAATGACAACTTCATAGTAGTGTAGTACATAAAAGGATGTTTCTCAGTTAGTTGATTGTCACACAATGTGTCTAATGACTGATATGATTTAAAAGACATTTGTGGTGATAACACAGACTGTATTTAACTGATGGGTTGATACACTGCCAGAGTGAATGAAGGTAATGCTTGGGGAGTAGTTGTTTCTTTTTCTATTCTGACAGTGTGTCCGAGTATAGATTTTCTGACATTGGGAACTGGAGATAGTAGTGAGTTAATGACATGTGAGTAGATCATTAAGTTACCATGAGTCAAGTAATATGCTCCCAAGAGAGAGAAATCCAAAATTACTGACATACAGGGGCCGGGAAGGGTATGCAAATTGTGACAGGTGATGCCAAATGTTGATTAATAGATAAAGGGGTATTAAAGTTATACAACCAACAAACTGGCTTGTATTGTAGATGCCCGTAGATAAATTGTATGCAAAGGATGACTGAATAAGAGAATACACAGTAGCTGTGGCACAAAGTGAATAGCCTGGCAGATGTCTGAAAAGGTTTCCAAAACAGGTGAAGGTGAAAATGTTAGGTGCCTGACAAGTGACTTTCCTGAAGGATGCACTCTGATGAGATCACAGCAGCAGCTGATAACTGCATTAAACTGTGCTGTTATTGTATGTTAGCTGTCTGCAGATGTTAAGGTCCAGTATTGATAGCTCTGACTGACTTTTATTGATAATGTCAGTCAAGGTGACTTTGTACTATTTGAAGGAAAAGACGACGACAGGCTTTTTATAATACATTATAAAGGATAGGCATCAGTTGATGACAAAATATCCAGAAGTCATTATCAATATGGACTTTACAAATCCTAGCTTTCTTTCTGTTTAATGTGGTATAGTCAAAACAGGTATTCAAAGTCTGATTCAGAAATAATGACTGCCTTTTTTGAACACAGTTTGTTTTCTTACTTGCTAACATTTGCTAATGATCAAGCTTTCCCAGTCAAAACTGGGCCTATTCATATTATGTTGATGTGACCCACCTGGTCTACAGGGTGAGAAGCATTCTGGGGGATTCATTATTCAGGCAGCCATGAGGGTGGCCTTGTGCCCACATTGTCCTCTTGACAATAAGAAGATTGTTTTAGCTATTAGCTTAACCTTCTCCCTGGGTAGAGCAATTGCATCCCACATCAAAGTGAGAATCACAATGCCTTCCCATATACAAGTGCATGCTCCAGCATACTAGGTCAGTGAAAGACATCACCTGCTTGCAGCTTGGTGTACAACAAGCATGCCCCCCAGGATGTGTGTCAGCCTCTTTTCTCTGAAGGACTGCTGCAGTATGCAACTTGCTCCATCCCCAAACCCCACAGGGATAGGCACATACATTCTCCCTGACACCATCATTTTATCTCTTTCTGTGCCACCTGAGCTGGCCATTTTTCCTTCATTTTCACATTACTGCTTAATCTTATTTATTCATCCATATGATAACTGGGTAAGTGGGCTGGTCCTCAGACTTTTTAGTTATGACGCATACTACAAGGGCAGGCAATATACATACATATCTATGTATCTCTAAACAATTTATTGTAGGTAATATACTGTTTTAGTATATGGAAGGAAACCAGAATACCCAGATACAACCACACCAAACAACAAAAGGAAAAGCAGTTTCCCCACAATGACTGGAAATCAGGCTTTTAGCTGGGATATGAAAACTTTGAGGAAACAATCTACCACTGAGCCACCATGCCTCCTTGCAGCATGAATACAAACATGGTTGTAGACCTTTTCTGTTCTTAACCCAAATAATGGTATGTAAGACATAGCTTTTGATAGCAGAACAAGCTGGGTTTGTATTTGTTCCTTTGATTAGGGTTATGAAAATAGAAACTGATTTTTACATTACATGCAAAATGTATATGTATATATTTATATATAATTTTTGATCGCAAAATGAACTAAGGTTGATATATTTCCAGCCATATAGTATATTGCCTTGTATAAAATCACAGACTTAATAATCTACTTAATAATTTGGTTAAATAAGATGTACCATTAAAGTACATTAGGGCTATATATTATTATGACAGCTACTAGGTAGGGCAGGACCAGCTCGAATGTCACACTGATGGGGGAAGGGATGTGAATTTAACATGTGTACCAATAACACTTTGTTTTACAGCACAATAAGCCACTCCCATGCCTGATAAAAAGTATATATATATTTAGAAAGCTTGTGAGGAAATTATTACTCTATTTTTGTTTTACTTGGATCGCTTGTCTGTGTACTTAATAAAGGATTTTCGACTGGAAACAGACTGCCTGCCTTGCTTGGATTACTTTTGAATACTTAGTAATGCTGTAGAATTATATATTTTCTATTATTACTTTTTGACTTGACAAGTTTACGTTCGCTACTTCTACTACTAGTGTCTGATTAATATACAGTGATTAACTAGAAATATATGGACTGAAAATCTTCCACACAGAGAAGTTTCTTACACTGTTTTGTTCCTTTGATTAGCTGATATTTTTTGTATTAATGTATTACCACTGTTTGTATGTGCTTAAACTTCCTTCTTCTTGTATTATTGTTTAATCCGTTAATGCTGTTAAATGTCAGACTAGACAGGAAGGGTGAGAAAAAAAGCAGACACAGTGAGAGATTAGAAGAATGGAAAGGACCAGACAATATGTGTGGATGTCCTGGGGATAGTGAGGATGTAGTGGAATGAGAAAGGCTACAATAGGAAGCCATAATCAGGTTTTGCTGCTAAGGAAGGCTGAAGACAAAAAATGAAATGTATAAGCTCATGGTTAACATATTAGAGGCAGGTTGTGCCACAAAATGTCTGCTATATAGATTGACTTCTTACAGAATGGTGAAGGCATACAAGTACTAACATCCTAAGATCCTATATGCTTAACATACTTCCAGATAGTTCATCAAATATCTTTATGATAGCTAGCCAGATCTTTGAATTGATCAGTGAATATTGAGCAATAAAGTGTCATGTAGCAGGAAATACATATTGAATATGTTATTTGACTGGCTCCAGACTATTGTGTGTAGCTGACACATAAATGGCAAAGCAGGATACTCCTTTAGGAGAGCTCTTTAAATTGCTGATCTGTTATGGGAGTAGAAAGGATCCAAAAAGAGCTGATTGGAAGGATATTTATTTCTTTTTATTTTTGTTTGCAGTTTTGTCCTGCACAACAAAGTTAATCTACTGGTGAGATCCGGGAAGAGAAGCTTTACACAGATAATTTATCACTAGTTACAGTAGTGTATGTCTTTATGTAAACATCAGGTGTTTATGAAAAGTAATTTGTAGCAGAACCTAGCAATGTGCTAGGAAGATGGACACAAGTATGCTACAACTGGACTGATTCAACAACTAAATTGCTATGGACATTACATGGAAAGTGCAACACTAGGCTATCACTGGTAAAACTGAATCCTGCATACCTAGGTATAAGAGCCTGTTCCACATTTAAGAGCCGTTATGCTGACAACTAGTGCCTGTTCCATCCTTTCCACTGTTGGCAAGCCATATAGGACTAGCTTTCAGAGACATTCTCAGGGCCACGCAAGCCATTCAAGAACTCAGGGCCTGACCTCCACTAGATATACTAACATTGCACATATATGCAGATTAGCTGTACGCAGCAGGTCTCTTCTTGTTCTTTTCTTTTTTTCCACATTTTGCTGTTTCATTTAACTCGTGTCTCTTTACTCCTCTTGCACACTGCAGCTGTGCCAAACCTGTTGCTTGTATATGTAAATGATAGCATTATGGCTTGCAATATATAGCCAGTGCTATTGCAAAAATGACCTCATCAAAGGTTCCAAAGTTTAAACTTTCTGTTGCATGAGAAAAACATTTCTACTAAAGTCATTTATTGTGCTCAATGCCAACACTGTGAAGGGTTTTATGTTGGTAAAACAGAAAGACGTTTGCGTGACAGAATTTATGATCACACTTATGATATTAGAACTAAGAAGCATACCAATGCTCTTTCCAAACTTCTCTGACCACACCTTTATATTTTTCATTTTAGAACAATTTGTCCTGTCAGGTAGAGGGGGACCATGGACACTCAATCAGGAAAAACATGGACTTTGCTGGCAATTGAAACTTAATGCCATGAACTGGCCTGGTTTGAATGACCAAATGTCCATCACCTGGATTTTAAAACTGAAATCTTTAGAAAGGTGATGGCTGCAATATGTTGCCAGTACATTACTAGTATGTATAAATTCAGAAGCACATATATAAACTAACTTAAATCTGTTGTAATTTATGTCAGTTTTCCATCTGCATGTCCCTTTAAATCTTCTAAAAATTCTCTTTAAATCCCCCAAAGGAAGCATGACATCACTAGGGGCTTGGTATTCATGTGATCTGGATTGGTGTATATATGGACTTAATTTTGCAAACATGTTTTTTGTCTGAAGAAATGTTCATTAAGAAGATAAAAGTGCTTATCTCTTACTTGTATTTATCAGCATTTCAATATTAAGCAACCTTTTTATTGTGAATTGTGTCTCCAGTATACCATGTCCATACGTTTGGAACTACCTTGGTTTGTAGTTTGTTCTTTGTGGATTACTAGCTTGTATATGTAAATAACAGCATCATGGCTTGAACTATATAACCCATGCCAAGGTTCCGAAAGTTAAACTTTCTGTTGCATGAGAAAAAAAACTGCAAGAGTATCTCAAGATTATGCAAGAGAATGAGTCAAAGAGTTATGAATTTATTTATTTAAGTCTGGTTTAGCAAGAGAAAAAGACCAAATGCAGAATCAAATAGAGGATTTCAAAAACAAGTAAATAAAGGAAATGATTATTAAAATAAAAGCTATTTGTTGTATGCAGCTGTTTATGCCTCAGGTGGTCTTAGGATCCAAGTACAACAACAGGTTTGCTGTTCCACCAATCCATATAGATTTTGTTTTGATCATAAAAATAATAGTTCTTATTTTGAAATTCTGTACAGATAGAAAGACCTCATACCTTTCTGAAGAAAAAAAGATTATTGGACTAAAAAGTCTTGATTAGGAAGACACTCTAGAAGCCATATTCATTAAACTCTGTTATTGACTTATGCATGAAGATATATTCTTGGCATTTCATGCTATCACAGACCCAACCTTAATGGATCCCTTATACCTTCACATGCCAAATATCTACACAAACACCTAAACCAAGGGTCTGAACCTTCACTGTATAAATAAAGCATGCTGTACGTATCCAGCAGTCACTCCACTTCTGGAACAAATTGGCCCTGTATGTTAAGCAGAGTAACATCCTTGCCTCCTTTAAGACTATATTTGAAGATTGGGTGGAATACTGCAAATTGATTCCCAACTTGATATGTTTTCCCTCTTTGAATTGGGGGATTTTGAATGATGGAAGCTTCTTTAGGGAGTTTCTTTATATCACCCAATTCATTTATACCTTTATCTACCATAATTATCTGGACACATATATTTTAATGCTTTTTATAACAGTTATAATATGAATTGAGCATGCAATATCAAATGCAATATTAATTGGATTGTTCATCTCTGAAATGGTATTCCTTTGTGTGGTGGCAGATCATGGGATCATAGGTTCATAAGTATATACTAGGCTAATAATGACCGGGGTCGTCATAAGCTTAGCCATGCAATTCAACTGAATTGTGTCAGTATCAGTCATGGGTGTGTATTAGTAAGGAAGTTTATAAAGGTTATGGGGGGGTGTTAGTTTGGGCATTACTGTCTACCTGTTTCTATTAGATACATGGAGGCCAGACCTGGGGTAATTTCAGATTTCCCATCCACTTTTAAAGGTTATGCTTAAATAGACTTAGGGATAGACTCTGCTTCACATGGACTGGGAGCCTGTTTTATAGAATGGGGAACCTCTGAGACAGGTTTGTCTCACCAACATGCTTTATTTGTGTCACAAGCAAAACCTAATCATTGGATCTAGTGGTTTTGATGCTGGCATGTAAGAATCAGAAAATGTTCATGTTAGATTTTTGATCATTTGAGAATCTACCCAATGTAATCACATCAGTTCATGCCAGTATGAAATCTTTGTGGATATTATATGTCAGCCTTGGTAATGTGAACTGTGACTATACCTAAAACAAAAGAAACTGTGAAGAATAAACTAAACAAGTAAATATGCATATGCTAACACTTAATGATGAACTGCAAATTCAATATCAAACATACAATTTAAGGAATAAAAGGATCAGCACTGTATCTTTAGATCACATAACAGGATCTATATTGCCCAAATGCAGGAGCCACAGAACTGCCTCTGATGCCTCTTCAGCGATGCATCTGCACTGTTTCTATTGATTTTACTCATTATGAATGCCTTCAACAATGTTTACATGCTCGGGACACTTTATCCTTCACTGGTACCTACATTTGAGCTGAGTTATCAACTGCAATAGCTAAGGAACTATATGTTCATTTACGTTCATTGAAACACTGACTTAGATTCCTAATATGTTGCGTGCCAGGCACAGAAAGCTTTTTTCTTTTTCCTTAAATAAAGATTTGTTCCTATGAGCACTCTACTGGGAAAACTGTCAAGTTTCCATGAAGTGACTTCTATGTGAACTCTAAAAAAAAATCCTGGTTTAAGGCATAAAGGACATTTCTAAAGTAAAGTCAGTGGTGTGTTCAGAATCTCAAACTAAGACAAAGTTTAATTAAAGTAAAAACAGACAAAAGGTTTCAGTAATACATGTAGGAAGGATGGGATTCAACCAGTACAGCAGTGGTAAATGTAAAGCCAAGCAATGCACAAAATTACAAGCTTATCTGTCTACTTTCAGTTTTAATTCCATGTGTGAAAAATGGTGTACAAAAGTATCGGCTTGCATTGCTATGTTTCATGTTGAACATGTATGATTACTTTTGATGTAATTGCAGCCTATGGGCAGTGTGCAGACCATTCTTTAACAGAGGCTAATACTAAGCCACACTTGGAAAGATTCAGACTAACTAAATGCAGTCACGTAAGTACTTTTTAGCTCGTCTTTTCTGTATACTTTAAGTTTGCTAGCTGTAGTTTCCTTTAATGTACAGAAGATCTCTGAGTATAATTCACTTGCCATCTCTTTTAGCTGGAATGTGTTACTAGTATTTCTTGACATAAGAGGTAGAGGAGTAAACTTGTTTTAAATCTAGCTTTTACTCTTTACTGTACGTTGTAGTAAACATTAACTGTAATCAATATTCTAGGGCAGAACTCAGCTGCAAATTAAGTTAGTTCATTTTGCTAGAGTGCAGTATTACTAGGTTAAATATTTTGTTTGCTGTAATGCTGCTTGTATTGTTATCATTGTTTTCTGTAATGCTGCTTCTTCTGCTGTTATCCTTTTTATTTCAAATACTTCTCTTTATTATTTAATCAGTTTGTTTCCCCTCTCTCTACTTGTTCAATACACTCTCCTTCTATTTCTTATATTTTAGGTTCTCTAAGACAATGCCAAACAGAATGCACTGATTCATCTCTCATTTACCACTCCCCAGCCAGTCGAGTGAAGCTAAAGCACCTTAAAGAATGTCTGTCAGCTGAGATAAGGCATGTAAGGTGTTAAAATTTACATATCTTTTTTATGATTTGCATTCACTTTATGTATTCATAAAAATGACTGCACAATGTGGCCAAAGCTGCAGTTTAGTGTTATAGCTGCTGCTAGAAAGAGACAATAAACTAATAATTTGCAATTCTGGTCAACCTCCCCCACCACTTCATCTAATACTTGGGTTTCCATCTGTACTAGGTAGCTAATCTCCTCCTGCACTGCTTTGTGTCACATCTGATTATTTTTCACTTTAAGTGGACATACTTGATTATTATTAAATGCTCTTGGCTGTATGTTTACATTAAGTTGCCACTGTCTTTTGCTTTACACACACATACACACACAAAAAAAACTTACCTGCTAGTTCTTCCCTAGCAGTGGAAAACCTCGTATTGGTAAAAAGCAGTTGCAGACTGATTGCCATGACAACTGATACACACTTCTTAATATGAACAAAGCATTAGAAACATGATTGACAGCATAAGCTCTTTACTGAGCACTCACTACCCTCATCCTTACAATAAGTGTGTTTTGGCACAAGAATAGTTGTTATCATATACATCACTTCTTCCCTGAATATAGGTTCATTGGTTCATAGGTAGGTACTAGGCTATTGGCCCTAGGGCCTATATAAGCCTAGCCAAATGGTACCCTGGCATTTGACACCCAAGAAAATTATTTTCCAATGCCCCTGTCAAGCAGAGCCACAGAAGTGATCCCCGGGGTGAATTTCCTATCTCCCATCCAATCATCAAGATTTTTCTTGAAGAGTGCTAATGAGGAGCTTTGTTTGATATAGATGGGTAGTTTGTTCCAGAGTATGGGAAGTCTCTGAGAAAGGAATGTATCCCTCCAGCATGTTCTGTTTATTATGGTGACAAGGTTAAGGTCCCTAGAGCATGTAGCTCGGAGGGATTGGGATTTCTTTACATGGAGCATATCCAACAGCTCTGGGTTTGACATAGCTTTGTATGTTAGGCAGAGATTGCCTCTGAGTAGGCGATATGTGACAGAGTAAAGCTGGAGTTTTTTGAGACTGTCTGCGTAGGGCATTTGTTTGAGGCCTTTAATCCTCTTGTGAGGTATTTCTGTGGCCTTTCTAGTTGTTGTAGATGTCTTGTGAGGTACATAACAAAAGAGGCATTGTACTCTATAATGGGTCTAATGAGTGATGAGTAGAGGGGAACAATTACCTCTTTTTTCCTGGATGAGAAACCTTTTGTGATGAGGTGTGCCACATAGAAGGATTTCCTGACAACTGTGGCAATGTGATTATCAAAGGAGAGACTATTGTCCACCTGTGTCCCAAGGTCTCTTATCACACTTTTGGTGTTAAGTAGACTACCGCCTATGTGGTAGTTCAGGAGTGCAAAGTTTTTACCAAAAGGGATGACAATGCACTTTTTGGCATTGAGCTTGAGACCATGGCTTTGACACCAGGCATTTGTCTCAGTGAGGCCCTTTTGTAGGATGTCCACATCGTTAGGAGATTTGATTATAGCTCCTAGTTTGCAGTCATCTGCGAACTTTGTTAGCCAAAGACCTTCCGTGTTAGCCTGTACTTCAGAGAAGTAGATACCAAACAGGAGAGGACCTAGGACTGAACTCTGTGGTACTCCATTTGTCACTGGTCTGAAGTTGGATTTAGAGTCTGCTACTTTCACAGTGTGGGTTCAGTCAGTGAGCCAGTTGGCAACCCATCTTGTGATAGGGATTTATACCTAGTTTCGTGAGTTTGTCTATAATTCCAGAGTGGGGGATGGTGTTGAAAGCCTTGGCAAGATCTAGATAGGCTGTGTGTACCACCTTACCCTCATCTACAGCTTTGGTGACCGCTTCAAAGAAGTCTATCAGGTTTAGGAGACATGATCTGCCTTTTACAAACCCGAACTGGGTAGGGTCTAGAATTTGGAGATTACCAATGTCATTGTTTATAGGTTCCATGATGATACGCTCCATAGCCTTGCAGACCAGGCTCGTCAGGCTAATGGGGCGGTAGTTCCCGGGGTCCATGGTGGCTCTCCCTTTGTGGAGTGGGATAACCATTGCTGTGTGCCATTCAGTGGGCACAAAGCCTGAGGTGAGGCTATGATTGAACATGGTACTTAGGTGGGGTGCCAGTTCATTCTGTAGTTCATGTAGAAAGCAGCCTGGGATGTTGTCAGGTCCCATGGATGCTGTGTTCTTGGCTTTGGAGAGTGTTTTTTTTACCTGTGCAGCCGTGATTACAGGTACTTTGCATTCTTCCGGTATAGAGATGGGCCCTTTAGGGGATGAGAGAGGGGTAAAGTTAGCACTGAACCTATCTGCCAGGATGTTGGCAATATCAGTTGGTTGTGTATATTTAGTGCCATTGTGTAGTAACTCAGAGCAGATCTGAGTGTTGCCATTGAGACTCTTGACATAGCTATAGAATGCTTTGTGGTTGTCTTTAAAATCAGTGGCGATTTTGTTTTCGTAACTAGCTTTGGAGGATTTTATGAGGGATCTCAGCTTCTTACTGAGGCTGACCATGGAGTTCCTTCAATCATGGGATTTTACTTTTTTTTTGCAACAGTTTCTTTCTTCTGTTGTAGAGTTTATTTATAGCAGGGGACCACCAGATTGGCTTCCTTTTTTTTGGAGGATAGCATCTTGGTCCTGTTAGGGATTGCACGATCCATGCACTCATGTAAGTGCTTATAAAGTGCAATTGTATAAGATTCAGCAGTCGTATCTCTATTGTCCATCAGCATGGGTGTCGTGAAGTTTGCCACTTTTGTCTTAAGAAGCATGAAGTTGGCTTTGGAGAAATGTTTTACGGTGGTTTCCCTAATGGGGGGTGGGGCTGGGATGTGGATGTCTAGGGTGATTTACTTTTGGTCGGATCTGACCAACGAGGAATTGACCTCTGGTGTGGAACACCGGTTGCCCATGTTGGTAATGACCAGGTCTAGGATATTGCTGCCCCTGGTGGGGGGTGTGGATAAGTTGATCCAAGGCATTTGAATTTATGAATTCTAGAAAATGTTGAGCACAAGAGTTTGTACATGAGTAGTTTTCCCAGTTAATGGTGAATATACTTATTCATTTGATACTTTGTCGGGCACCAGAAATGGTGGAGGTGATATACTGCTGAACAAATCCTCTATTAAAACATCAGCTATTTCCAAAACCAATTCATCCAATGGCTCTGACCCCAACTGGTTGTTAACTAAACTTCTAGTCAAAGTTCTTACAGCACCAGTATCCAGTCATTGCCTATTTGCCACCTTCTACTTCACTCTACTAATTACAAAAAAATACTTCTCCTGTCCATACTTTCTCACATCAAGTAAATTATCATCCTGGAAGACTTTAAGCTAAACCTGTTGGGCCCAGTTAAATATGATTTAAATGAATTTCTTTACAGATGTCAGCCTACTCTAACTAGTAAACATCCCAACTAGTCCCAACCCCAAATCTAATCACCATTCACTTCTTGATCTCATTATTACAAACCATAGTGACAGTATCTCCTCTAGTTCCATTCACCCATTCACTTTTAGTGATCAGTCCTCACCTCATTCTGCATAGAAAATCTGTACGTCAAATATCCCCTCATTTTAATATCTTTTAGACATAACTCCCTCATAAAATCCCCATTTTTCACTCAACGCTTGATATTATTGATTGGTTTCTACTACTTTCTCCTTATAATATTAAAATTGCTACCAGTAAACTAATAGACTTATAATTCTCAATTTCGGACACCCAGCCTAATTTCCAGTGATCTCAAGGCTAATGAAAGACTAAATGTTTTACCAAAGAGTTTAAGTCCCAAGGAAACTTTGTGATGATGTCTAGGAAATGTGGAAACATGACCCCACTCCCAACAGATGTGACCATTGCAAAGCTCTGAAAAACTTGACCAAACAGGTCACCCACAGACTCAAAACCAAACAATTAAAAGCTAAACAAACCTCTAGTCTTCATCCCCATAAACAATTCTGGCCACTTGTAGACTAAAAAACAAACAATTACAAGCCAAACAAATGTTTATTCTTCACACCCTTAAACATTTCTGGCCACCCCTAGATCTAAAATCAAATAATTAAAAACTAAACTAACTTTTCATCTTCACACCCTTAAACATTTCTGTCAGGAAGTCAACAAATCTAATGGAAAGAGCCTCTCTAAATTAATTATCTTATCTAGAATACATTGTCTGCCCATCTGGTAATCTTTTACCTTCTAACTAACTCAGAGAATTCTCAAACTTTTCCACATCCTCATCTACACACAATGCAGTCACACAAAAAAGACATACTAACCCCTTTGACTTTATTCTACCTTTTTACTTCTCAAAACTAATCTTTAAGCAAATTTTATACCTACTTGAATAGAGTCCTATAAACTCACCATGTGGACCCGACAACATCTGCTCTTGGTTCCTATACCACTGTGGGAATTTCATCAAGACTTCTATCAAGCTCATTTATAGGCTTTGCATCACCAATAATATTATCACAAGTGTTTAGAAATCCTTTTTTTGTTAGGCCAGTATCAAATGAAACAAAGCCCTATTCTTGCAGTCACTTCCTTTTGTTCTCCACCCTACCCATCCTTGGTAAAATTCTAGAAAAAGTCATATGTAACCAACTTACCACTTAACTACAAAAATACTACCTGCTCGCCATTATGTGGCATGACTTCTGAGTTGGTAGGGGCTTGCTGACTGCTATGTGGATCCTGACTGATAACATCTTAAGTAATATGGACAAAGGGAAATATTTCTGGAGCTCTGTTCATTGAATTAACCCATACCTTTGATAAGGTTAATCACCAGCTTGCAAGATACTGGGATCAGCCCTGATCGGACTGCATGGTTCAAAAATTTCTATTCAAGCATTTATTCTAGGTAAAGGTATAACTTAGTATTCCTAACAGTTCCCTCATTCATGTTGGAGTTCCACAGGGCCTCATTCTAGCACCTCTTTTGTTCTTAATCTTCATCAACAAACTTGCATTAGAGCGTCCCCATTTGCCACTATATGATTAGTGGTGGATTAAGTGTACATTGGGCCATGGACTGTTTCAAACCATGCCTCTCCCTACATACATTTTTATAGTCATGCGTAAATGCATGCATTTTTTTTAACTCGCCTTCCTGAGTATTTTGAATTAAATCTGTTGTTTAATAAAGCAACATTTGCTAGAGCATGTTTTATTTAAATGTGTAGATTTGAACATTTTTCAAGTAAGCAATGAAACAAAACAAATTAATCTCTAATGACAAAAGTGCCTGGTTCAGAACATATCAACCATAAAAGGCTACATTGACTTTTGTCACTATAATCCACCAATATACATAATTATTTACAAATGCAGTGCCTGCTACCCTTGAAGAATAAATGGCTTATGTTGTTTTAAAAATTGGTTGCTGATGATATTGCTATAACACTTCTTTGACTAGATCACTTATGCTATAGGGATTGACTGGTAAGAAACAACCACAGGTTCATAGTTAGCTACTAGGTATGCTGTCCAGGAGACCATTAAAGAGCCTATCTCAATAAATTACCAAGTACTAAAGATCAAACATTTCTGATCATCACACCAAAAAGTACAGACTATATGATCTGACAAATATCAACCCCTTCAGTTACTAGATGCTGTAAAGAAGGTACTACAAAAATATATTGCTAAAATGCAAAGTGTTTAGACTATATTACACAATCCAGGCCTATTAATGACTTATTTCATTCTGTATGCAATGAATAAAGCAAAACAGTTAAAAGACAACAGAGATGCTGCAGAAGCTTTTGTTCAATATCCACAAGTCATAAAAATTCAGAAATATTACTGCTTACAACATACCTTGGGGGAGGGCTCACATGCTTGCATAACACCTACATCTAATCATTGACCTCCCTGTGCCTGTCATCAAGAATAGCTATCGCTTCTGAGATTACTCAGCACAAGTCTGTCTTAACAAAATGGCTGATAATGTATTTTTATAGCATATGCAACCAACAGAGTCAGACTGTGGTCAAATGGGATCCGATGCAGGGCAATGAACCAGGCCCCTGCCAGCCATACCAATATCCCATTATTTTGCTGTCTCCCACTAATTATTATAAGATACTGTTCAGAGTTATCAATATGCACACTAATTTCTTTTTTTTAATTTTACATTATTATAGACAGTTGGATTTAATTTAAAACATTTATTTCAAGTTTTAAAGAAAACAAAAAGAATGACAGCCATTTTCTAAGCAAATGAAATAAAACACTATCACATAGAAAAGTGATACCATCATCATAAGAAACAGTAAACGTCTCTTCCCATGAAACTCACATTTATTGAAAATACATTAGGTGACCGATCCACTGAACTGCTAGAGATGTGCCTGGATTCATAATCAAATAGCATATAGTGAAGCACTAAATACAGTCTATGTAAAGTATCCAGTAATTCAAAAGACAAGTGTGTAACACATTTGCTAACAGGCTAGGACAGACAACTAGACATAAATTAAATCGCCCCTTTTCAGGAGCAACCAACGAGTCTTATCTAATGAAGTAACTGATTTAAAATTAAATTGTTTGGTTGTTGTGTTGGCTAGCCATGGGCCCTACTGATGTTATTGGCAATGGGCAGCCACCAGTTTCACTCATATTGTAATCCATGACTGGATATGGTGATTTGCAAGTCTGATCCTGCACATCATGCAATTGAAACACAACTTCAAAATGACCTTTCTAACTACAATAATGGCTACATTCCAAGAAACTACTGCTCAATGCAAAAAAAAAAAAAAACTCCATGCTGTTCAGCACACATAAACTATTATCCATATCCCACTGATCCTTAATATCTTTGATTGAGATAATAATCCAGTACCTCCTTATATATTTGGAGATTGGGCTAGACCAATCACTAAACTTCAGTGAGCACATAGAAAAGTGGAAAGCCAAGAACTAATCTTCTGGGCCAAAAACATAATCAGTTCCTCTTTCATCAAATAGGGGATGGTATAGGAAAAGACATCTTCCTTGCTTAGCTTGAATGTTATCTTCACTTACTTGTATCTACCTCTGTCAAAAACAGTGCCACCTTTCAGTCCTGCTCCAATAAAATATGTCAACAAATATTTAACTCGCCATTAAATGAAAACCACCACCTTAGTCTTTCAAAGACTAAGTGGTTTCCACTACTGGCCAGGTCAGATGTTTTCCTTGGTAGACTCCTCTTCAAAATACTCACTCCTTCCAATCTTTTTATTGCCTCTCAAACCTTTAACCTAAGAATCCAAGTCAGGGCTTGCCATTCCCCAGAAATCCCTTTTCTCAGACTGAACTCTACTGTTGATTGATATACTGGCCCAAAAACTGTGGTAATTACTTCCCCTTGATTTATCTAATCACACAAAGCACTCACTGTTCAGGCCAAAGTTCAAACAGAACTTACTAAAACAGTTTGAATACAACTCACCAGCTAAAGAACATTTGACCTAAACCAATATGCCCAACCGTGTAATACATCTTCCACCCCCATACCTGATCCATCTGATTTACACACTCATTATAAACTGTGATTAAGCTTACCACTTGATTACTGTTCTAAATCCACTTTGTAAAATCTAGTCCCCCCCTTTCATTTTACTGATGTCTGGTAGCTTTCCTAACCTAGCTATTACTGCCCAAATCACCAGTTCTACTCCTTCTTCTTTAACTCTTTTCTCCCCTTTCTTTTCCACTTATGTAACTGTACATATATTTGGATTGTTAAATCTATGTATATACTGCTTGTCAGATATCCTATGCTTACTCATCAATGTAAATAACTGTTATTTGTATACCGTACATTGTTCTGTGATGACATTGTTATTGGTCATTGATTGAGAAGTGTTCTACCCCAGTAAACAAATTTAATAAATAAATAAATAAATAAATCTGATCACAATGCCTAAAATCTTTGTTGAGTGTAAATTCAGGCCATCTGACATCAGACACTGAAAACCGCATAAGCTAGCATGACAGCGACAAGAAATAAATTATTACTAGTAATATATGGATAATTTTTGCAGACTTTTGGAAGGAAATTAAAATTGGATAATCAGATAGAAGCTGTTACTTTTCTTGTGTTTGCAGTGCAATAAGTAATGTAACTCTTCATAGTTTCACTGAATATATTTTCAGAAGACGAATGCCTCTAGAAATAAAATCACTGTGCAAATGAGTTCCAGTTTCAACATTGCAAGCCTTAAGGATTCCAGATGAATATGGGATTTCCATTCCATGTATTTGTACTGCACACTTTATCAACTATGGTCACTCTAAACTGACAATTATTCAAGAATGTCCACTTATTGCTGCTCTGGTGGCCAATAGATAAAGCCCTGAATATGGCCCAGCTGACTTGGATCAATTAACAGATTGGGTGAGTGATGGAGCATCAGGGAAGGGATGGGAGTACCCATCCCATATTGGAAGATGCACTTTGAGGGTGCTTCATAAGAGGGGGTGTGGTCCAAAGGGGGGAGTTGCCCTCAGACATACAAACAATGAGCATTGTGGATGGGGAAAGTAAAGTGGGTAGGTCATAAAATCCCCCCTCAGATGGAAGCAGAGATGAGCTGAGCCCAGGGCACCTTCATAATCCATGACCTTCTCCAAAATAAAACAGAGTAAGTCCAGGGGAGGGAGTTGTTAGTAGAGAGTGGTAGGCCCATCATGAAAGTTGGGTACTGTGGGATGGGCCAGTAACAACAACGTCTGAGGAAACCAAGAAAAAAAGAATATTCACTTATTATGAAGTAAGTGTTGTATGCACAGTGTACAATTGAACATCATTCACCCATAGGAGAGTTGTTTGCCTATGGGTAGTCATTACTTATGACTATGATGGATGCCTTCACTCTCTCTCTCCCTAGCTGTATTAACCATGACATCCAAAAATCGCTATCCATCTAATTTTGCAAAAGTTAAAAACTGAACGAAAAAGCCTTACATGATTTGCAAAAAGTGTCCAGAATGCTTTGAGTTCTAATCAGTATCATCAGGCTTTCCTGACACTCATAACTAGAACTGTGCCTTTATACTTTAAAGAATAAAACTGAATCTGATTTTTCTTTTGAAAAATGCCCTAACAGTACAGTCTGAATCTTGCAAAGTACTTCTTTGCCTTTGTGGTTTTATATTCTCATAGTGTGGTGCTGAGTTGTAGCTGCATTAATTGACTTGCTAGTTTAGTAACATTTAAAGTCACTCAGCGTGAACAATGAGGATTTTTCTTGGGATGTCCTGGCATTTTATGTGTATCTGTAATGGCTTACTGACCTTGGATGTGTCAATTGCCCTTTGGGATTTTAAATAGTATCTTTCTAAAATGCATTATCACATGTATTTTTTCTTGAGGTGTTTCCTTAGGCTTATTAATGCCGAAAGTAGTTTTTTGCCAAAGTTTAGCTCATTAAAAATGGGGTAACTGAATGTAAATGAGTATATGTCACATCCCTTTAATGCCCCTAATTCTTTATTATATATACTAGAGCACACTGATTTCATTAATTAAGATATCTCCTTAATGAGTACTGAAGGCTGCAGTCTGATTGATTTTTATGATGTACTTTTCATTGAGATTTTGAATGCTGTAACCACTGGTAATCAGAGCTACAACCCCATTATTTAATGTTTACCTTGCATTATTATTACAGACAATGGATGAAGTACCTCAGACTGAATCACAAAATACTAAATAAAAATGAATAAATGAACTGCTAAAATTACATTTCTGGATTTTTCTGCAATAGTTATCTAAAACCATGTGCAGTTCAGGAGTAGATAGCCTGTATTAGATCAGAAAATGTTCTCTTTCATCTCATTTTTTATGCATTAATTTCATGACATTTCACCTGTAAAGGATTGAGAAGATAATGGGTGGGTCACCAATTATAACCTGTTTATTATGTGTTTAACACGTGGTATGAATGCCAAGAAATTCACCTCAAGAAAGAAGCTCAAGAGGTGAATCGTGGCATGCATGTTGAAAACACATAAGTAAACATTCTGTGTAGTGCATGGAATGCATGCACTCATGCAGTTCTAGTAACAGAAAAAAGAAAAAAGCACTAAGTGTTTTGCTGGTTTTCAAAGCCATAAAGCACTTAGCGAGCATGGTCAGGAAGACAATGTAATGCAGTACCTTATGTTTATAGTCACCCTGCCATGCCCCTCAAATGTCTAGATTTTCATAAAATGTCCAGATATTTGCCTCAGATGCTTGGGATGCTCCTCATAAAATATCTGGTTTTCGCACACATCACTGAGGATTGAAGTGTCTAAATGATGACATTCATTTGAATTTCAGACTTTATTTCCTTCAATAAAATGTAGATAAGCATACATCCTGTTATTCTAGATACTTTCTAAGTTTATGAGAGGAAGTTAGGGGCACATTGCCAGTACTGACAACAGGCATAAATAAATATGTTTTTCTTCTGCGACTGTCTTTGAAGGTCAGTGCTGGCAGATTTGACTATCTTATGCAAAACCTGACCTTAACAAGTTAAGCAGAGATGGGGTACTTAACATTTGTTAAGATCGAGTCTCATGCTATAGTACTGCTTGCATGATTTGTCTTTTTCTGAATATTGGAGAGTAATCCCCATGCTCCATGCAATACATATTTGTTTAGGTCGGTATAACCATTATTTCCGGCTGTGAGAGCTTTTTCTCTAGTGCTATATTTTATGCTCCTAACTCTGCTAGTCCCTTCACCTCATCAATGGCAAATACTGACAAAGATTGTTTAAATTAGCTCCTCATGTTTGCAGAGAAGTTTAAAATGCTTTATGATCCTTTAAGGTTAAAGTAGTTCACAAAAATCACCCTACTCGACAGTAATCTTTATATGTATATAGATATATATGTCCATTTTATTCATCCTTATTTATTTATGTGGTTGGGGTTGGCATAATCGTTAAGGTTTTTACCTTACAGACAAAAGGCCCAGGGTCTGATTCTCACCTTTGGTCACTCACTGGTTATTGGCTAGCTATATAATTGTTTGCAGACGGATTTACCTATTGCTTCCATAGTTATATGCGCCTAGCTTCATAGCAACTTACAATTAAATAATCAGTTTAATAAGCATAACACTGAATAGCACACCATCATAATAATGCAGATATATTTGTTTTACCACCCTATTTCTAATTTCAAAACTAAGCACACATATTTTTTGAATAATGATGCTTGTTATAAAATAACACCAACATACATTGACACTATGCCCTCTAATACACCACCCAGCAAAAATACAGGTATACATGCCTGCCTTTTTATCCTAGGAAAGATCAAATGCTGAGCTTACTCCTGATCTATTTAGTCACATTAAAATAAAATGTATTTTATAACTTCACAGACTTCTTTTCACATCTTTACAGCATGTTATAAACTTTTGAAAATTTATAACCTCTAAATCTCATAAAGAAGGATAATCTTAGTAATTTTTAACTATAAATCTGTTGAGGAACTCAACCTTATTATGACTTTAAATGTAAAACTACTTACACAAGTAACCTGAAAAAGCAGCTAAAAGCTACTC
Source organism: Protopterus annectens (assembly GCF_019279795.1). NCBI lineage: Eukaryota > Metazoa > Chordata > Ceratodontiformes > Protopteridae > Protopterus > Protopterus annectens. The sequence continues at coordinate 1,663,058,943 of NC_056733.1, read as the reverse complement.
TTAGGTAACTTTTCATGGGTATACTCAAATTACATTAGATAAATATAACATCCTAATCTTCAGAACCATGCCTTCATCTCCATTGTATATTAAAACAACCCTAAGGCCACCACATTGGTCTATGTTATACTAATATTCATAAAGACAAAGGTATGTGCAGCATTAAATGTATGGACATTTTTGAGTAGTATTATAACATATGCACATTTAACATTGCAAATACCCACAATCCTGCTGATGTCTGGCATAGTTAGTGTTCTGTGGAGAAGCTGTGATGATAATTACTTTTTACTAAGCTGTCATTTTATGGGTTAATAAAGTTGCATTATAACTTTGAATATGTGCATTTGGTGCCATTATTAACAGCACAGAGCAGCATAAAGTGCTGTTGTATAAGTCATGCTTCCCTGCAGCACTATATATTGTTATAGAACATACTGCCTTACTGGTATATGGGTAGTAGTGCCTTGCTACCCTATCTCTGGCAGTCTATCAAAGCTCAGAGCTCCTCCCAGTGCCTTCCTGCAGGTGTAATGGAACAATTACATGAGAGTACAGGGACTGCCCTTCAGACTCACAGACAGGACCTTTTCAGTTTTATAGGGTTCAGAAGGAAGAGAAGATGAAAGTATAAGCTTGCAAACACCTATTGCTCCAAACTAACCCCCCCACCCATACACACACACACAAACAAGAAAGACCACTCTGAGCATAACTCAGTAGCACCTCTAACACAAAACTATATATATCCAAAAAGGGGGATGGTGGTCAGGTACTGACAGTAAATTAGTGAATTCTATGAACATATACTATGTTCAACAAACACACTGCCTTACTGGCATATTGGTAGATTCCCAATGGTTACCCAACCTGGGAGTAGGAAAGACAATGGTCCAGGAGCTACTGAAGAAATGTCCTAGCAAAGTCTGCTCTGGCCTTTGAAAAGGTTTCCAGCTTGTAGTGCTTCATAAAAGTGTGGACAGAGGAACAAGCTGCTGCCTGTAGAATACTTGTAGAGTCCACTTCTTTCCAATAAGCCACTGAAGAGGAAAAGATCCTCAAAGAATGGCCCTTTACCTTGCCTGGATTTGCCCTGTCATGTTGAGTGTAGCAAAAAACAATACCAGAAAACAACCAATATGCAGTGGTTTGCTTACAGACAAGATGACCATTCTTTGCCCCGTGTAGGAAATAAAAAGCATTTTAGCTTTACTGAAGGGCTTCATTCTGTCAAAGTAAAAGCATTTTAGCTTTTCTGAAGGGCTTCATTCTGTCAAAGTAGTACTTGTGCTGCTGATACACATCTAAGCTACAAAGTACTCATTCTCTCTCACCCATATTCTTAGGTTTTGAGAAAAGCATGGCAAGGTTAATAGATTGATTGAGGGTGAATTCTGAGACCACTTTCAGCTGCAGAAGAGTAATTAGGGGATAACACAGCCCTATCCCTGTGGAAAGACAGGTAAGGTTTTTTCACCATGACAGCTTGCAGCTCAGAGACTTGCCTTACAGATGTTAGAGCAATAAGCAAAACAGTTTTCCATGTTAAGAACTTCAGATTAGCCAGAACACTATATTATGAAAGTGGTAAGATCAAATTTCCAGAATATAGTTGAAATCCCACCAGTGAGGAATTTGCTTTTGAGGGGGTCCCATTGGCAATACTCCTTTCATGAAACGTTTTACCAAAGGTAAAGAAGACGAAATAAAAGGAGGGGCATCGGCAGACAAGCAGAAATGGCTATTAATGTGCCTTAATGGATTTATAGAATTAGCCATCTTGAAGTAGCTCACAAAAATATTTCAAGAGCAGAGGGATGTTAACCTCAAGGGATCCTCTGTTCCTACTGAGTCACCTCATCCATTTAGTAGTGGGTTTTCTGTCCTGCTGCAGACCTTTATGAAACAATTGCATTAACTGAGTCAAGGTGAATCATCCAGGTTATCTGTAGTTGCTCCAAACTAGGGTGCACTAGTCATCTTTAAGACTCTGTAATGAAATATAGAGTGTGAGAAAGTCTGTGTTAATTGTACATGGCCAATACCATTAGAAGAGAGAACCAAGATGCTTGGGTCAAAAGAGTGTCACCGCAATGATCATTGGCATTTCTTTCTTAACCTTCAGAAGTACCTTGTGAATCAGTGGAATAGGTGGAAATGCATAAAGAAATATTCCCATCCAAGGGAATGAGAATGCTTCTGTCCTCCAAGCATACCTGGAACAGAATTTTCCAGCTGTCTGTTTTAAAAGAAGGTGAACAGGTATATTTGAGGCATTCACCACATCTGGACTATAGCCTGGAATACCACTGCCTTGGGCTGCCACTCGTGCAGGCCTGCCCAGGATCTTCTTAGTCATGACATTTTATTCTGATGGGATGTATGATGCCTGAGGAGACAGAGAATGCTGTAAAGACAGCTCCCAGTCCATCATTGCCAACTGGAACAGAGGCTATGGCATTGTGCTCTCTTGTTGGTTGAGGTACCACATCACTGTTGTGTTGCCTGTAACCAACAGAAGGGGATCCAGAGTCCATAGGTGATGAAGGAGTTTGAAGATATGGATTTCTGCAAACACGTCCTTTATGTTGATGTGCTACCATGCCTCCTTGGGCCCCTAAGTGGTCTGCACTTGCACTCCCATTAACACAGCTCTCCAAGCAAAGTTGGACTAATCTGTCTGAAATTTTTTAACTCATCGGGTGGGAAGAAGGGAAGACATGCATTGTTATTCAACTGTGCTCTACACCATTGTAGCTCCCATCTGATAAAAGGCAGCACAGCAACTGAGATTCCAGGGAATGTAGGTTCTGGGTCCAACAATTTTGGACATAACACTGAATTTTACATTTGTGAAGCTGGGCCAGTGGTATCATGTGAATCATTGATGCCATAATCCTAGAATTTTTAGGAGTTCTCTTGCTGAGGTGATGTTCTTCCTGGAGAATTCCTGAAACACCACTTGGTAAGAAAGGATCCTGTTTTTGTGAGAAAGGACATTCTTTTTTTGGAGTCAATTAAGCACCCCAGGAAGATGAGTCTTTGCAAGGGTGTCGGGCACAACTTCTGAAGCTTCAACTTGAACTTTAGCTGGTAGAGTAAGATCTAGAACTTCTCTATTGATTTCAAATACCTGGATACAGATTCAGCACAGATCAACAAACCACCCAAGTAAGGAAAGATGTGAATGCAATAAACCAGTAGTGAGGCACACTGCCAGAGCAAGGCATTTGGTAAACACAAAGGTCACAGTGGATATCCCAAAGTAGCATGTGGCAAATGTAAGGCATGCAAATTTATTGTGCCTTATTTTGGATTCTTAAATGGTCGAAGATTTGAAGTTTGTGGGAATTATAGGTGTGACACTGAGGGTATAATTTATGGCATCAGATGTCCCTGCAATAAGTTTTATGTGGGTGAGTCCAAAAGGGCTTTTAAAATAAGGCTATTAGAACATGTTTGTGATATAGTAAATAAAAAGGAACATAATTCAGTGGCACAACATTTTTTGCAAGCACATGGTAGTTATGTTCATGGTTTACAAGCCACGATTTAGAAAAGGTAAAGTGTGTTTTTTTTTTTTTTGGGGGGGGGGTGTCAGCAAGAATAAACGTCTTTATAAAGAAGCAGTGTATATATTAAAGTTTGATACTTTGTTTCCAAAGGGTATGAATGTTGATTTTAATTGGCATGTATTACTTTAAATATTTTTTTAAGTTTTTGATGGTATTAACTGATGACTTTATTGTTTAATTGCTTATTTAGCAGTGTATATAAACCAAGTGTGTGATGTGAAGTAACCGTGTACTCCAAGAAGGCAGTGTATGCAAAGACGTCAGAGAGGAATAAATTGTATTCATTGTATTCCTGGTCTTTGTTCTTCATTGTATTTGTTGTCTTTGCTTTGCTGTTGTTTTTGCTGCTAAGGCCTAGAACTTGTCTATTGATTCCAAATAACTGGATACAGATTCTGCACAGATCAGCAAACCACCCAAGTAAGGAAAGATGTGAATGCAATAAACCAGTAGTGATGCACACTGCCAGATCAAGGCATTTGGTAAACACTCAAGGCACAGTGGATATCCCAAAGCACAAGACAGAGAACTAATGGTGCAAACCAGACACAACAAATCTCAGACATCTCCTGAAATGGGAGCATTGGGGATATGGTGATATGCGTCCTTCATGACTAGGGTCATCATGAAACAGTGGTCTACAGGGTGAGCTTCTTGAACTTGGGGGCATTGATAAAGGTATTACGAAAGGAAAAGTCCAATATTAGTCTCCAAGACGGGTCTTTTTTGGGAACCAGGTAACTTCTGGAGTAGAAACTGTTCATGCTTTCTGAAGAATAGAGCAATTCTTTAACACCTGTGCCCACCATCTGAAGGAGTATAAGAAGGAATAGCAGAGTGTGGTCTGGTTGGTGAGGGTGTACCCCCTTAAACTCAGGAAGATGTTCCTTCTACTGCCATCTGTATATCCACTGACAGTGTTGAACACTCAGATGTCTGAAGCCACTAAAGACCAGGCCACCTTGTTGATAACTAATTTTTAAAACTGGTCACCCTGAGGAGGATGGGGAATGACAGCTGTCATTTCTCAGCATAGTCATAGGTTGAGAGGAGTATTATCCTTTTTGGGAAAGGAACCCCATTTAATTATGTTTGTCAGAATGCTATTTCCTTTTGGTGCCTTGGCTTTTGCTGGCTTTTGTTCAGTTGGGACCTCTTTTTCTAGTGCCTCAGAAGTTATCCTACTCATTGGAGAGAATTATGTGAATATGGAACATTTTAGACACACTTTGCATCAATTTACCTGTGTCATCCCATTGCTTAAGGATCTGATTAGCTGTTCTACCAAACACACAATCAAAATAAAGTGGAACTTTCACAATGAAATTCTATAACTCATCAGAACAGTTTTAACTGTGCAACCAAGCATACCTCCTTTTCAGCGCAAACATTGCTACATTTGTAGAAACAGTAAAAATCCCTTCCAATGCACACTTAAAGCATATTGCGACACTTGAGAGACAGTGGATATGATATCTTTGACATAGACATTTTGTTCAGAAGCTAGTAATGCAGAGAAGTCATGTAAACTATATATATATATATATATATATATATATATATATATATATATAGATATATAGATATATATATATATATATATATAGATATATATATATATATATATATTATATATATATATATATCAGTGTCGGCTGCTGACTTCAAATTAAAGGGGGGCTGCAGGTAGGCTTGCCACCCCTCCGTTTTTTTTCCGGACTATCAGGAAATCAAACTGATTCTCCGGTAGTCCGGAAAACACTGTACAAACTCTGGTATTCTGTTTCAAAAAGGAAACAGACTATCGGAGTTTGTAAATCGGCTGATTTACTATGCTTTTTTTTTACAGAAAAGCATAGCAAATCAGCCAAAAGCAAGCGGCGGGAACGAAAAAAGAGGGCGTTCCCGTTGAGTGATGCTGTCGTGACATCACAAAATAGGCAGTATGTTGGCGGGAGAGGGGGTGGGGCGGGCGGGGTTACTGGTGATGCGAGGGGCGTGGCTTGGCTCCAGTTTTAGCCGTGAACAAAGGTGGCAACCCTAGCTGCAGGAGACAGTGGAATGGGTGGAGCCAATTGGGAAGGGGTGTGACAAACTAGAGAGGGGTGGAGCTGTGCTCAAAACCATAACAACTGGAACTTTAATTAAATACGCTGCCCTTGGTGCCAGTCATTACGAGAGTCCAATCAAGACAAAATGAAGTGTAGAAGAAAAGATATTTCAATGTATTGGCTACATGACAACTTACTTAATATCTAGATGGAAACACAAAGGTTGTGAGGTATGAAAAAATAAATTACTTTTTAAATGCATTACTGGAATGCCAATCAAAATCAAGTATAAAAAAACAAAACAAGTGGCACTCAACTCAAACCATTTCTCCTTGCACTGCAGTTCTAATTTTAATTTATATTCAGCTTTATAAAATTACCAAGTAACATGGTGAAAGTAGCAATCTCTGTGACACCCCCACTTGTAAAAATGTTTCTTATCCAAAAACTACCTGCTGCCTGACAACAACTATCTACTTGTTTCATGGGGAAGACATGATCAAAGTAAAAAATGAACAGCTAACAAGAAACAAGCTCAAGATAAATTGCTTAAAGGATTACTGCACAAGTTATGGACCACACATGATAGATTGGCATTCTGTTTAGTTTATGAGTAAAGCCTGCAAAGATGACTGCAGGTCTCCAACAAAGGTAATGAGCTTCTGAAAATACTGAAATACTCTCCTTTATTACAAGTACTGTCATATATATTTCAATACCTAAGGCTTATACGTTATCTAGTTAAGTAAATATTCTCTGCATGGCAATACCGAAAAGGCTTTCAATGTTGGTAATTCTTTAACAGTATGCTTATTAAAGCTTACTTGCATCTTACAATCTCCGACAAGCTTACCTGATGGTCATTAAAGCATTGCTACTTAAACACAGAGCAACAAGGCACTGCAACAGCATGCATTTTCTGAATAATAAGAAGCTTAAATCAACAGTATAAAAATATGACAGAAAACCAGAACATTCTGCAAAATCAAGGACAGATGAAAAGCCACTGTAGTACTTGTATCTACCTTGGATGGGGGATACTCTGCACACTTACACTGCATAACTGCTCCCTGCCCTGCTTGGACACATCCAGAGTCATTACATGGCGAAGTGGGGTGCAACAAGTATGTCACAATTTGAAATGTCTCTGGCTGACGGTGATGGCTCTGACACTCGTACCTCTCAACCTCAGAGCAAGAAATCTGGACAAAGCCATACATAGAAATGGGACACAGTCCCAAAATAAGGACAATTTTTAAATATTTCTCTTATAAACTTAAAAAGATAATAGAATACTAGTAGGTCTTGCATTAGTATGAATTTTCTGAAGGGTATGAAATCTGAAAATCTGAAACTCAAATGTCTGCCATTATTTTCTAACTTCAATCTTTAATGATTTGCTACTAATTTGCCAGAAAAAACACAATTTTATGAAAAGAAGGCCGAAAATGTGAAGCAAAAATATAAAATTGCCACACAATATAGCTGGGAACCTGTCAAAGAAGGGACACCTTTTTAATATTAGAACTGTTAACTTGAGCAGCTGACAAAATAAGAGGATCTGCATGCATTTCTGAAATAAAAGTAATCTATAATTCTGATCATTACAGTCATTTATAATTGTAAACCCTCCACATTTTCTTCCAAAATTGCCATTTTGCAGAGGGATTATTAGGGGGAGAGCAACATTTTGAGGCAAAACTGGGGACAGTTGAGAGGTTTGGATATTCCTAATTCTATAAAGTGATTTATTTGCACGTACCTCTCAACATCTTAATGCAGGAAATCTGGACAAGGCCAAATGTATTGGGGGAACATACAAACAATGCTAAAAATTGCTCTTGTATAAACTTAAGACAGTTGATAGTATAACAGATCTTGCTTTAGCATGCATTTTTCTGAAGGTTATGACATCTGAAACTCAATGTCTGTCATTATTTAGTGACTTCATTCCTAAATGATTTGCCAGAATACCACAAATTTTATGAGGAACAAACCAAAAATAAGAAGCAAAAATCTATTCATTCTGCAAAAAATCTGGACAGTTGAGAGGTATATTTCAGTCAGGGCTGCCCTTCCCCCTTCACAAAATCATGGTCGAATGGAGCTTCCCCTGTGCAGCCATTCTAATGTCCCATTCTTTGGTTATTTCACCCTATTTACCATAAACACTGTAATGTACATACTGCTTTACTTCTGCGATGATTTGGATTTCATTTGAGTTTTATTTGCATTTTACAGCACAAACACTAACAGATATCGGTTAAACAAAGCAATGCTGTCTCACAATGAAAATAGACAGCATTAAAACTTCTCTACCCTTGAAACTCACATTCATTGAAACAACATTGAAACCCACATTCAAAGAAAATACATTTTGCCAGGGGCAGATAAAGATTAACTTTGGACTGTTTTCAAATCATAGGCCCCTTGAACATGAAACATACACATGCTCTTTGATACACCTTCCTGATTGTATTAAGTTCTATTTCTTGTACAATACAATACAGTTGTTAGATGGCATTTTAAATTTATTGTTTTGAACATTTTTCCAGTAAACAATGAAACAAAATGCATGCACCAATAATGACAAAACTGCCAATTCAGAACATTTCCATCATAAAAGTCTATGCAAACTTCTACAGTCCACAAGTATCAGTAAATATGCACAATCTCTGAAGAAGTAAAAGTCATCTGAATAATTCCACATTAAAGAAATCTGTAACTAATGAAGAGGTTGCTGCTAGCAAACAACTTTATATGTCATTGTTTCATCTACAAATAAAGTGCCTGTTGCCCTTGAGGAATAAATTGCTTATGTTGCATTGAAAAAATGATAAGCTAGTAATATAACAATAGGGAATGGATGGCAAACTGATAACAGGTGCATAGTTACTAGGTATCTTCACCAAAAAGGACTGCAGCATCCACCCCTTTTACAATACAGTATAGTATCAGCAATGCATTTACCTACTGTGGAAGTAGAACCCACAGCCTTCTGCATCAAAAGCAAGTGCATTAGCTGTTGTGCTATTAACAATGCAAGATAGTTTCACCTAAGCAGTACTACATTTTTGTTCACCCTGCAGCTCTCAGCTCCTTGTAAAATCTACTCGACACTCAGCTGTATCTCTGAACTTTGCAGCACAAGAAATCTGGAAAAAGCCAAAAATTATTGTGGGGGGGGGGGGCAAAAGCACAAAAACCAGGGACACATTTTAAACATTGCTTGTATAATGTTGGAATGTTGCTAGAATAAAATGCTGTGTTACTACCATATATTTCACTGCCAAGTCTTGAAACCAGGGAACCCTGTGCAAAACAATCAGAACAACATACCACTATACTAAATCAGCAGTTTTGTGAAACAGATGAAGACTGAAACTTAAATGGCTACCATTTACTGAATTCAATTCTCACCATAGCTGTCAACCTCTTAGCACAAAACAGCTGAACAAAGCCAATAATTGGGGAATACAGCCTCCAAACATATTCAGTGAATTCAGTTCTCAGAATAGCTCTTAACCTCTTAGCAAAAACATGTGGACAAAGCCAGTAATGGGGGAATACAGCCCCCAAACAAATTGAGTGACTTCAGTTCTCACCATCGCTCTCAACCTTAGCACAAAAAACCTGGACAAAACCAATAATGGGGGAATACAGGCCCAAAAATAGGGACACATTTCAAATATCCATGTTATAAACTTAGAAAATAGCTAGAATAAAATGTTTTGTGTTACCACATACTTTCTGGAGAATATGAAGTTTGAAATTTAAATGCCTGTTATTTTTATTTAACATTTGTTAACCAAGAAAGTCTAACTTGGAACAAAAGCCAATTTTCAATAGAGCAGGGAGAACCACAACAGACACATGTCTTTATAAGATGGGAGGATATGCAGACTCCACACAGAAGGCACCCCAGCCAAGAATCAAACCATAAAACCTATAGCTGTTAGGTAACAATGCTACCAGTGCACCACTGACTTTGCACGAAAGCATAAATATACAGAAACCACAGATTTTATGAGGAACAGAACAAATATGAGGCAAAAATCTGCAATTTTTTTTTTCAAATGGTGGTGGGTAGGAAATTCAGGCCCTTGCCACCTGCACCCAAAGTACAGCATTCAAGCCCGAGTATTCTCTACCCACTACCATGTGTTGTCTCTAGCCACCAGTATATAGCAACTGGGGCATTACACACACACAAAGCTACAACTAATTTAACATAAAAATAACATATATGCATTTTATATACCACTATTATATAATAACCATTTACAAGAACCATAGCTTCAAAATACACTGTCATATATGTATACATATGCACACATACACAAACACATACATGCATACACACAATGGCTAGAAACTAATATTAACATAAAAAATATAGAAATAATCACCAAATTATATCTTCCCCTTCCCATATCTCATGTTTTCCCATCTATATACCTTTTATCTTTCTGCTACTTTGCACATTTGATTTCTCGCTTTTATCAACTGATCTTCTAGAATCATTTTCTCAGTTCTCTGTACTTTATTATCCTTCCATCCCTTTGCAGTAATATTTACTCCACCCTTCAAAATCTAACCATTTTTTTCTTGTGTTGCCATCTCAGTTTTTCCCCTCTGATCCACAAAATGACAAATTTCTAGTTGTTCAGAACCTGTCTAGAAAAGATAACTCACATTCCTTTACATTTCTTTTGAATATCCCTTACTTCTGAACACCTGTAAAAATGTGACCTATGCCTGCTTCTCTTACTCCAGAGCACCAGCACTTCCCTTGCCCCACTTTCTGAGATCTATTGAATTGCCCCTGCCCTTCAGTAGTATCTTCATTTGTTGGCCCCATGACACTGGGATCAACTTCATATTCTTGTCTGAGAAATTCTCCTTTTCATGCTTTGGGGGTAAATTCCACTCCCTTCCATCACATGTCACCCTATTTAAAGCTGCTCCATAGCTTTAGAATACTTTGAGGAGAACCTTTGTAAAGACTTGCTTGGTTAAAGTCTCCATCATTATGTACCAAGTGTGACTGACTCACTGACTATCTCTGCAGGTTTTAGCCACTCAAGGATAACATATGTGATTAACAAGCTTAATTCTAATGTTGGCAAAGTATATTCTTGACTGAAGTTTATGCAAGAAAGTGTAGTTTTCAACTTCACTCACCATTCTCAGATATTAAATTCCTAAGACAGGTTATATTCTTAACTCTCTACTTCCTATAACAGGGTGCCATGCTGTTTATCTTTATTTTTCAATGGTCTAAATAAAAACGATAAGGAGATGAACACAGCCCCCTTCAATCCACTTCTCCTCCAAAGTCATTTATTAAGTATTTTCTAATTTGCTTCTAGACACACACACACACACACACAAACACACACACACACACACACACACACACACACACACACACACACACACACACACACAACCTTCACCTACCAGCCCAAACTCCAGCGACACACACAGCCTTCACCTACCAGCCCAAACTCCAGTGACACACACAGCCTTCACCTACCAGCCCAAACTCCAGCGACACACACAGCCTTCACCTACCAGCCCAAACTCCAGCGACACACACAGCCTTCACCTACCAGCCCAAACTCCAGCGACACACACAGCCTTCACCTACCAGCCCAAACTCCAGCAACACACACAGCCTTCATCTACCAGCCCAAACTCCAGCGACCGAACGAACATGAAGTAATCCAATGAAGCAAGCCCACAAAGTAATTCAACGAAGCAAGCCCACAATCCAAACACCTACCTGAAGCCTTTGTCCAATAATCCATGAAGCCCGCACACTGAAAGTCCCACGAGAGCAGCCTCAGTCCTCCTCATTGGTTCTGACTGCAGCTGAAGCAGTCCGGAGTTCCTTTGTTCTGTGCGGTCATCACCGCACAGATTCCTGGTATCTCACAGCAATGATTGCTGGGTACCTGTTTCTCCATATCCGGACTGCTGATAAAGGCAGTGTGAGTTCTCCTCGTGTGTCCGCGTGTGCGCAGAGGATCAGGACTCGTGATTTTTGTTTTTTATGTTTCACAGATTTTCTTTTGTTTTTTTTTTTCTAGGTGGGAGGGCTGCAGTCCAGCAGTCTGATAGCATGAGACACCCCTGATATATATACCTCAACACAGATCTCTACATAAACATTGGTAGTTAAATACCTTAAAGGCTGCATTGCTGCTCTGTGCCAGCTTCTTTCCCTGAGATTCTAACTACTTGCCTAGTGTATCTGAAAGGACAAAGTCTGATGAAGACATGCCCCTGGATTTACTAAACTTCTGTGCAGGACTAGCTTAGTCCTGCATGGAAGCAACTGTTTAGGAGCAGGATGGCAGCGTGCCATGCATATCAATAAGGCACGCTGCCCGAGCTCCTAGGCTTACACACAGCATGTAAGAGTCAGGGGGCGTGTCTGAGAGCAGAGCTCTCATAATAAACATGCCCTTGCAATGTAGAACAGTAGAAAGGGGTATGCAATGAGAAAGACCGCTCACAGGTGTCCGCATATCCCCACCAACAGTCCCCCTTGTGTATAACAGCAACAGAATGTATTAATAAAATGAAGATACCCTAATTTTTTTAAAAATCTGATTGAAGATAACCATAGGTGTGTGGGTGTGCCCATCCCTTAGCTATAGTTAAGCAGCTTAAAAGGCTAAAGAGGATAACAAGGAAGATATATGCAACGGAAGCATTATAGCATTAGTGTATTGGGCAGAGCATTCGCCTAGCGAGCGGACATTCCCGGTTCGAGTCCCACTGCATCACATGCTATTTTACATGGCAAAGCACATTATGACCAATATTTTTGTTGCATAACCCACTAAATAACATGTATTTATGAACTGGAGTACTGCAGTAAATGCACATGTGAGGTGTCAGTATCATAATGAATAAGGCACTAGTAAGCAGGTCTAAGCACAAATAAGCAGTAGTAAGCATAATTAAACACTAGTTAGTGGGCGTAAGCCAGTTCATATTTGGTAAGCAATGCCTACACTAGTTAAGCAATTCTAAAGCTGACTCTCTGTAAGGAGATGCAATGGCAGGTTAGCAGTGCTTACGGTCATGCAAACCCGCTTACAACTGCTCAAAAGTGCCTTAATCACTCTGTATCCAATGGCCCATCAACAAAACAAACAGTCATGCAGGTCTTGAACCCAGGACCATACACATCACAGTCCTAGTAGTTATCCACCAAGCCATTACAGAACTACAGAAGAATGAGGTAGTAGTAAACATGTCCCCACCAAAGTATAAGCAAACTGAACCTGTGAAAGGCAATGGTATACAGTTATATGTGTCAGAACCCACTACATAACATAAATATGTGAAATGGAATATAGCAGTAAACCCAGAAGTGAGTTGTAATTGTAATAGAGTGTTAAAGTCCCAAGTAAAACACAAGGACCCCACAGAGTGTACGTACACATCAATCAGGGATACCAGGCATACATATAAGGTGTAATGAATAATACAGTGCCAAAAAGGCATTATAATGAAGGTCTAATGTAAGCAATGCTAAGCATTGCACAAGCCAGTGTAGGAGGTGTGAGCAATGTGTAGCCCAGATAACTCTTTGTGCCCAGTGGTATACCCCTTTAAATAATGCCAACCTTAGGTAAACAGGTTTTCCCATAGCTTAGCCTTTTCAAAACTGGCCAATCATGGAAAAGTGCAGGAAACTGGCCCTTCTTAAACTCAAGAGGCAGGAATACATCTCAACTGATTGTAGCTTCACCTTGCAGGCACTATGGCAGTAAAGGGAGAAGGAGTGCACTTCCGGGTGCAGTGCTAGTGTATCCAGGAGTCCAAGGTCACGGCAGGACTCCTAGTTAAAGACCATGCACAGATACTGCTGCAGGGCCAGTACCAGGGCTCCCAATATAAGGCAGAGATCTGGGACCGTCTCACCTGTGACCTCACCAGTGCCACTGGCATACCCCAAACTGGTGAGCAGATTAGGCACCACTATGCCGACCTGAAGTGGCAGAAGGGGAATCTCTTGGAGGAGTGTCTCCAAGAGGCTAGAGCATCAGGGGATGTTCCAGACATGCGTATCACCCCAGTGTGTTTGTAATAAGTGCCAGCTCAGGTATATCATGGATGGGTATGGCTAAATATTCCTCTTATGTTCCCCACAGCTGCAACGGAGTGGGCTGCAAACCAGGAGGCCCACATCCGTCGCCTGGTGCAGTTGCGATGCAAAGCAGGTCAGTAATACTCATGCTTTTACTGTTATAGGAAACAAAAATAAAAGTAGTAGTAAATTAATTGCTAGTATAAAACCTATATTGTGCAAGGCAAGTACTGAATACACTAGAGAATATGGCAAGAAGAGTCTCATGTTGTTTGTATGGCAATAAAAGTGTAATATCCTGACAAAACAAGTCTAACTGCTGGACTGCGTGTGCATATTCTGGTATCATATGGTAATGTAGATTTGCAATCATGTAATAGTACTGAGGTATTATGCACTGTTACCCACACCATGCACCATAAATTGAATGTGTAGGAATGCCTGTATATGACAGGTGTAATCCTTAGAGCCCATTTAGTACAACTGAGAGACACATAGACAGTAACCTGGGAAAATGTAAACAACAAAAACTGAATATCACATGCAGCTCAGATGTGAACTGTTGCTTTTTTAGCACACACAGCCATGGTTTGAATCCTGCCACTGGTAGTAGTCTGCATACTGAATCATTCCCCACAACTGTCCAGAATGTCTATTAAAGTGGCCCATATCTATTGCCTATCAACCTATCCCCCTGGGAAATCAGTGGGATGATCCCAGATGTATAGGCAGCAAACAGGAAAGACAACTGATTGACACACATCTATGGCAACAAACCTAGCACACTAGCAATTCCCCAATATCTTATGTGACTAAGAAGCCACTTATGTCCCATTTCCACCCCAACTTGTTAAGCTGTGGTCAGAGTGTGTACAGTAACAGAGTGAGATGTATGTGCATAATAGTAATGTGGAACCTGGTACTTTGTGTGAGAGCATTCAGGTAGTGCTAATAAACATTCCTCCTGCAGGTCTGTCAGATACCAACACTGTGCCCAGAAATACAAGAATGCTATGCAGTTGCTCTGAATAATGAGGTATTACACATCACTGTCACCCACACTGTCCTACAACATATAACTGTCTAGGAAATCTGTATAAGAGTGTTGTTATACATGGTCAGAATGCATAAGCACAGGGGATTAATAATACAGAAAGTAGATTGGAGCTATACAACAATATCAATTTAGCAGACACAACTGTGATAGACAGTGTTCAAGTTATAGCAGATACAGCCATGATCTGAATCCTGGGAGTGGAATTAGACTGCATACAGATTCATAATTTCACAACTGTACACATGAGGACAGAATGTCCAATATATGTCACCATATCCGCTACCTGTCCCCCTTGTCCCCTGGTAAGTCTGTGGGATGATCCCAGATGTGTAGTCAACAAACAAGGAATACAAGTGATTGTCAACCATCATGAGAACACACCTGTCACAGTATTAACACCTAAATCTGTTAGAGTAATATTTCAAGTATGTCCTATCTACACTCCCATGTTGTGTGACCAGAGTGTGTACAGTAACAGAGTGAGATGTATGTGCATAATATTAATGTGTAATCTGGAACTTTGTGTGGCAACAGTCAGGTAGTGCTAACAAACATTGCTCCCACAGGTACGTTGGATATGAACACTGTGTTGAGAAATACAGACCGATATAACCTGTACTGGTACTGTCCACCCTGGTATTGTAGGGGATTGTGAGTGTTTCAGTTTCTCTGACTAATAAAGTATCACTGGTCACTGTCACCCACACTGTGCTACATAATATAACTGTGTAGGAAAGCATGTATATGCATGTGTCAGGCCACTAAAGGTGGAAGAGGGCAATATTCTAGATATGTTCAGGCACACCAGCATGTGGTCAACACATGGCCAGAGTCTGTGCAGAAAGAGCTGGATAGCAAAGTGCAAAACATCAACCTGGAATCCAGGCGTATGTGTACAAATAGTCAGTGTTAACAAACATTCCCTCCACAGGTATACCAGGTAAGAGGTGTATACTGCAGGTAAAACCAGTTCATGTGTAATGATGTCAACAGCCATATCAATGTCCAATATAAGTCTATAGGGTAGTGTAGTAAGACTTGTAAAGTACAGATAACAGCATTGATTAGGAAAGTAATGTGGAGTACAAGAATATACTACTTGTTAATTGACATCTTTCTTTAGACCCCACCTTATTTCCAACAATAACCAACATATCCACCCCAACTGGGATGTACTGACTCTGATAATGTCCAATTGTTTGATAAATATTTTAATTGTTCCCATGCATGTACCATATCGAATTATTCCAACATTGTTGGCATGGTGCCATCAACATACCTGCATGCTGCTCGTATTACCACTGTGGTCCCATGTATGCATGCGTTTTGTTTGCTATGCAACTGTTCCATATCTGGTGTCTGGATTAATAGGAATATCTATGCATGCTGTTATACCTAATCCTGGAATGTGTTGACTATTACTAACCCATATATGATGTTGAAATCTAAACACTATAGCATGCTTGGGAAGGCTGGTCCCAGTGGACCCACCTGTTCCACCTCAGCTGGCCGAGGCACCGGGTACCAGCATGTCTGGGGCCCAACCCCGGACCTCCCTGTCTGTTGGTCCTGCACCACCTTCGAGTGGAACTGCCTCAGGGGATGGGGCTTGCCCCCCACTGGGAGTGGGTGTGGACAAGCACTTTTACTCCAGCTCAAGGTCCGCGTGTCATGATTAGAGAGTCAGCCTAGCTATGTGTCTCAGCCCCCAGCTCAACCACCTTCGGGGCTGTGAAGGTGCAGTGGTGACTGCACATGGGTGGGGACCTCAGTCCCAATTTTATCACTAGGGGGGCTTGTGGGCTTCTGATATCCCAACACCCCTCCCCATCAAGGTGTTTACCCCCCACATGTGTCATATACCTCCCCTGTATGCATCTTGTATGTCTTGTCTCTTAACCTACCCAATCTACCTCCCCAAATATACCTACTACCCCTCCGCAACATCCCACTCTCACCTGGAAAAAGAAAAAAGGGCAATCTGTTCCCACAAAAAAAATCACGCCCCATACATAGCAGTCCATTTCGCACATGTGTCCACTGGACACATGTAATCCAGTCTAATAGGCATCACAACTTATTATTGTTGTCCTCACCCCTCTCCCAGGGGTATGAGTGTCCAAATCTACCTCCAAATGCAGTGTATATGCCCAGCTGTTGCTGTAGAAGAAATGGGCAGTTATGGACGTTCCCTACACCTTTCCTGCATATCCCTAGCTATTTTCTCTACTGTCTTTCCCTCTTTGTGCCCCTTTTTCACCACTTTCCTATCAACCCTTTTTTCTGTTCTTTCAAAGAAATTAACGCATGAGTAAACACTTTTAAGCAGCATTAAGTGGGTCTAAGTCTGCTTGCACGGGCGTAAGCAATGCCTACACTGGTTAAGCAATTTAGAAGATAACTGAGTATAAGAAACTGTAACTGGAAGTTAGCAGGGCTTACCCCCACGCAAACACATGCAAACCCACTTACAACTGCTTTAAAGTGCCTTAATTACTCTGTATCCAACGGCCCGTGTTCAGACCAGCAATAAAATAAATAGCTTCTACAAGGCTCGATCCCAGGACCCTGCAGACAACAGATTTACCATTAAGCCATGCCAGATATATATAAATAGGATGTTTTCCAAAACATATCACCCAGCCCAGTCATGCAACAGTACAGAGAATGTATACCAACATTTAGATGGTGTGTGTGTAAAAATATTAATATCTAAACAGATACAATATATCTATATATGTACACACACACACATACATATATATATATATATATATATATATATATATATATATATATATATATATATATATATATATATATATACATATATATATATATATATCTATAGGTATATATGGCCATACATCTGTAGATAGCAATGGTAGATTAACAAAAACAAATATGTCTACATGCACCGTTAATGGGGTTGATAGGCCCCAAACAATATATGTCTTGTACGAATAGGCATACCCCCACAGCCAAACATGTCCACCCTGCAATACACTACCAAGTGTTGCAGATCCCATAACCAGGACCTGAAACGATATGGGCACAAGATGTTAACAGTACTACATTCCACCTGTATGATGTCAGGATGGTATTGGTAACATATCATGCAGTAGAGTCTGGCTCCCATAGGAAATGTAAAATGTGGAAGCTATCAACATCCCCAGGACACATATACAGAGACACATATATGCAGATACATATATATATATATATATATATATATATATATATATATATATATATATATGTATACACATATATATATAGATATACATGTGACTACACATACACACACAGATATGTACAGTAAGATACATATGTAGAAGGTGCACACAATATGGAACAGCCACTATGCCTACAGTTACCACCTTAACAACTGGACACTGTATGGGCCACCCATACAAATGACAATTGTTGCCTGCAACATGCACCCACAGAGAGGTCATAGGAAAAAACACCACACACAGGTTTGCAGAAATGGAAATTCTATATTTGTGTACTATTACAGTTCTATATGCCATGCCATATAGCTGCTCAAACACTGACATCCATATAAACAGAGTAATGCAACTGTGAAACAGTTATACTAAGCAAGTAGTCTGGAACGGTTCCCAACTTTTGCTGTCCATGCCAAGCCCTTCAAATTGTACAACAGTAAGGACAGACTGGGCCATAGGATACCAAACAATCAACAGTAACTAATGCAGGTGTATAGTTCAGCAGTCTCTATCTACACTCTGTACAAAATAATTAGGTGGTAAAGAGTTCAGTTGACCAAATGGGATGTAACTGTTACATAACAAGGCATACCTAACACCATCACAAGCACACTGACAAACAGAACAGTCTGTATGGCAGGAGGCATTAGGCCTGCATTAACACAATTTATGCAAGTAATGTAAATATAGGTGAAGTATATGGTACTGTACATCCAGATACCTTAAGGTATCTCACCCCTGATACCCCCACATTTTGTTACAGCCTAGGTCATTTATGGTGCATCCCCCCAGACTCAATAATACTGGGCCATATACCACTGTTACATACACAGGCCTCTGGAGTGCATAAGGGCACACATGTATTGTGTAGGTGAAGCCCACACATATATGGCCCCAGCCCCACCGTATGTGTGGGGGATACAACAGCAGTGGACTGATGGCAGCAATGGCAGTGTTATATACTCACAGCCTACTACAGAACAACCCCTGACAGCATGTCATATGTGCAAATCTTGGTATGTAGGTAGAGGACAGAGGCTGGAACACAGGCCCATATGTGGAAAACTGCTGCCATACACTAAGCAATTTGCTAGTGTTACAGAATAGTCTGCAACATACCCTTAGTTAGGGAATTGAGGTTAGAAACATAAATGGATGTAGCCATGTACTGATAGCACTCAACACACACACTGCCAGTGAAATATCTGACACAGGACCTGTGTGGTGGACAGACAGAACATGATAGGCACACCTCTGGCCACCAAGAGGATATATCCACAGTTGAGAGCTATGCATACAGACTGCATTCCAAGGTAAACTAATATGTACTCACACACCCTGTAACACCAGTACTATACAAAGCATAACACAACTCTACTCACAATCAGTCTGTAGTTCTGGAACCTCCTACAAATATGTAGCTGGCCTGAGTGTGTCAGTTCTCCTGTAAGAGGTATTGCTACCTGCTGTCTGTAACGCTGATGCCGACACACAGGAAGGATGTCCATCACACAGGAAAGGTAAAGGGACCACTCTCACATGATGTAGGGATTTACAGTAGGTAGTTGCCATGACAGTGGTAATTGGAAGTACTACACAGCAAGCTGCATGCAGTTAGCAAGTGTAGGACACTGACTGGTGCAGAGACACTCACACGCCTTGCTACTGTAATGACAGCACATAGGTGCATGTATTGTATATGGCATTACATACACTTATTACAGGTTATCAGACTGGGTTGTGTGTCCTGGTTACCAGGGCTAAGCTATGCTTAGCAAGTATCAACATTGCTGCAATATAATAGCTAAGCTGATTTGCGCACTGGTAAGCGCTGCCTACACTAAGTGCCCGTATGGTTACCCATATACCCATAGCTTAGGATGGCTTAGCTTCCTGCAAACACGCACAAACACACTTAAAGCTGCTCAAAACTGCCTCCACCACTCTGTATACGACAGCCTTGTTCTGCCCAGCAACAAAATGAACAACCCTTGCAGGTCTTGAACCCAAGACGCTTGCTACTGCAGTCACAACACTTAATAACTATGACACGACCACTGTGGAGACAGCTGCTGTTTTACCAATATAGCTGTCAATACATATATTGAGTAGTATTGAACAATTGCCTTTACATCCTAAATTGTGTAGTCTTTGTTATCAATATGACTTTTGCATCACATATGTTGTTTTATCATAATGTACACATAGCAAATACATACGCTGAGATACATGTGGGAGGGTATACACAACCGTGACATTTACTCATGACAGGAATATGGTTGTATACATATCATAGGTGTATATATATATATATATGTCTGCATGTACATACACATGTATACTCATACATAAGTCTGTATACACATCTGTATAGTGCTACATATATATGGCCAGGTGTACATCTCTTTGTATGTACATATGTATACTTATCTATACATATATATATATATATATATATATATATATATATATATATATATATATATACACATATGTGTATATCTAGGTATTCATATATGTACATATAGCTACATGTGTATATAGTTATATATGTATGCACATCCTATGTGTACAGATATGCCTAGTTATGTTGGTAGATATATATATATATATATATATATATATATATATATATATATATATATGCATATATATATATATAGATATAAAGAGAGAGAGAGAGATCTATAACTATATCTGCATACATATCTATTCTGATATACCTACTACTGTCAATATATCTGTAGATATCCATACATATATGAGCATATGTATCACTATCTATATATGTGTAGATATATATTGCTCTGTATATGTATATATCTGGGTGTGTTTATGTATATCTATGTACATATACATACCCATCTATATATGTCGATATGTATATGTGTAATCATATATATAGCTATATGGATAGTTATATGTACATATATTTTCACCATATGTCCTGGACATGGAGTGTAGCCCTACCCCAGCCCCTACAGTCCAAACTTCATAGTGCAAGGGGATGTTAGGTATATATATCAGGTATATTATTATTGCTACAGTAATTGGGATTGTCTTCACAGACATGGTGTGTGTGGGAGGTCACATCTGCTATTCACATGTGTGCCATTGGCTACTGATAGACATCCAAAGGACATCATAGTAGAGTACTGCTGATAGCACGTAATGCCCCTGTGGACTGCAGCAGAAATATTGGCCAATTTATGTGGACATTCTGACACACTCTGTACAGTCCAGAGGTATACACAGAACCCCTTAGTGCAAAACATGTGTACCATGCCTGACAATATGGATGTTAACAGCCATGTAGATGGGTATAACACATAATGACTGGTATACATATGCCACCATAGGTTATGTATTCACACACCCCTCTCTGGCTTGACACATAATAACCACTGGTACAGGGGTGCCATGGCCACATACTACCCACTAGATATTGGCATACATCTGTACAGCATCTCACTGCTCTTTCTGACATACATGACTATTAAGGGAGGCCCAGCAGCAGTATATCTGGCAAGTATCTGCACATGACATTTCACTGGGTAAATACACTAAGCTGCTAGGCATGTAACAATGCACTGTGCAGGCTACAGGCAGACTGGCTCAACACTGGCTTACATCTCCTATGGGGGAATGCACATGTACCTGCATATATAGCAGGCTCTACAGGCATGTCACAGCACAGGGTAAGATACATCTGTGTGAAAGTGCATAACCACAACCAATTTGAACACAGCCACAGCCACATATGGTAATCTAGCATAATATTACAGTATATGGACTATCTGTTCAACACCATCCTCATATGTGACACTCACAGACTAACCCTACATATACTGGGCTGCTACACAGCTTGGTCTGATGGCTGTCTGTGGTATGGGACATGTGTGTGTATGGCCCTACAAACATGTATGCCAATGTGGTAACATACAGTGGAGCAGCATGTAACATCAGATAGGACAGGACCTAGAAAAATGACATCTACCACAGTCTGTACACAGGCTAAAGTACATATTAACAATACACACACTGTCGACATTCACCATAAGTACACAGACCTTAGTACTATACAAACAACCACAGAATAAACAGGTTATTTCATTAAATATAACCCCTACTGTACATAACATGTGTAGCAGTCTGATATCTCACTGATTGTTATCAGATATAATGACACTAATGATGGTGTACAGCACATATGCACCTCTTAATGCACGACATATGTACAAAGGTTGAAAGAGTTGTGGCTGGAAGCACATACACAGGGCCAGTATTGACATGTTGCTGTGCTAACCTCATACATTTACTGTTGTAACAGGGTTTGTTGCAACATATGTCCTATGAGGGATATGAAGTCAGTAACTGTCACAGCTTTCACCATCTACAGACTGCAGTTCACAGATAGATGCTCTGTGGGTAACACATGAAACTAAAGGCACAACACACTGCCTAGTCTGCAGATGACCTTATAGATGGGGACTCCTCATAAACATAGAACTGACATGGCAAGTATTAAAACATGTAAGACAGCCATATCCACACACACACTGTTAAACCAACATTACTCCAAATGCAGTATAGCAGCACTTACAGTTTGTAGTCAAGTCAGGCACATCCCCCTCCTGTGTGTTGCCCTGTTTCCACAGTGTATGTTGTTAGAGGTACATAACCAATCCATCTGAAATGCTGTTTGCCAAACAACATATCTAGTTCCTGCTCACAGTGAATGAAAAGGGCCAATGTCAACATGATGTTCCTAGATATTTGAGTGTGTCTCCATGCAATTGGCTATGGGAATGTTACCACAGCTGTTCCACATGCAATCAGCTAGGGGAGGACTGCAATTCATACAGAGGCCATCAGCTGATCATGAGTATCACTTAAGATACACATGCTGCTGCCTAAGCAAAGCAGGTGTAGGTCTCCACATCCACCAGAGAGGGAGTGAGAGAGGCAGACAGAGGCAAAGACAAGTCAGGGAGGGGTGGGAGAGTAAAACTTAAGCATGTTTGTATCACACACCTACCAGCACAGGGTATCAAATCCCTGACGGCTATGTAGTGCTATCACATTTCTATGCAGTTATGGGATGTGCCGCATAGGTTACATATTGTGGAGCCCTCAGAATGTATATATGATGGTGAGTGACATCTGCAACAGGGATATCATAGTTATACAGTAGGTGTAGTACATGTGCCTGTTCACATGAACAGGTGCCAGGGTCAACACAGCCAGATTCTCACAGGGACGCACACACACTGACACACTTGGCAGGGCCAGGAATATAATCCATCACTAGTGAGATTGCCACAACACATTACTGTGCAGGTATCACATGCACCACAGGAGTGATACCGAGGTGATATGGGCAAAGGGTATGGGGAGGTGTCTGAGATCAGACAGCATGCTTCAGTATGCCAATGGGGGTTGAAGTGAGTGTGGATGTGATCATACACATCATACAACACACACACAAACACACAGGGTGCCAGTACTGACATGCATGGGTGCATTTCTGCATGGGTGTGTGGTGGCTGACTTTGCCAGATGGCTATACAAGGATAGGTGTTGGGTATACCTTGGCATCAGGCCACATGACAATGGTCAGCATTGTGGCTCAGGGCTGAAGTTTCTGCATTTGCCCATGCAGGTGGTATTGTATCATCTATCCAGTCACCTGGGTGACTATTGTGTGTGGCCAATGCTTTGCATTGCTTGCCATGTATGTGTTCCTTAGTCCATGACACAGACGGTGTCTGGGATGTGCACATCTCCCACATGCATGTACAGTGACATGTGGAACTGTACCTGAGGTGTCTGGCCCATGTTGTGTACACAGATTATCATCAGATGAGCCAGTCTTGGCCACCTGTGGCGGGAACTGGTAATGGACCGCAGGTTTACCCTGCACCTACATTGATAGCATGCTAACAGCATTCCCTGGTGTCAGTGGCATCTGTCCATACAGGGCATATTTTCAGGCATGGTATGTCCTTTGTGGGTCATGTGTGATAGCACCACAGGTGTTGCAGGTGTCCAGTGGGGAACATGGGGCAGGTGCACTGCCTGCATGTACATGCCTATTGGACAGATGGACAGGGTGCCATGCCCTCTAGCCCACTGCAATCACTCAATAGTTACTATCAGTGGCCAATATGCAGTGTACTACCCACATATTGGCTGTTGCCTAGGCATGTGTGTGTGTGTATGAGACATGCATTGATAGTGTGCTCTGGGTAATACTGGGGTTGCTAACTGTGATTGCCTAGCCTTGATATTACATATGGGTATGTATCTGCACCCCAGCCTCTTGGCTATTTCACATCTGTTATCCCTGTATGGTGGACATTGTGAAATATACTAGGGCAGCCATATAAGAAATTTGCAAAATCCACACCACATTGGGCTCAGGTGTCACACTCTCACACCCACCTCCACACTGGATATGGGTTACTAGCACACACACCTGTCATGTCTTGGAGTAGAGCCGCTGCCTAACTAGTTTATTACACTATGCAGTTAGAGTACGCACCACGGAGATTACTAGAGTATTTCTTCCCCAAAGGTGTATATCACAGTGGATGACATCAGCAGGATTGGCAAAGTAGGACATTCGAATTGTAGTGAGTGGCTAGACTAAAATGCATTGTTCCCTACACAGACAGTGCCACACACATAAAACACCCACAACCAACATGTGCAGGTATAGAACCCCTAACAGAAGTCAATGTCACACTACAGTATGGAGCTGTTATAGGACGCTCCAGAGGGATTATTGGACAACACCTTCCCCAAAGGTGTATTTCACAATGAATGACATCAGCAGGCTTGCCGAAGTAGGGCATTTGAAATGTACTGAGTGTGACTAGCCTTAAATGCATTGCTCCCTACACAGACATTGAAACACACACAAAACATCCAGAACTGCCATGAGTGGGAATAGAACCCTACCAGAGTTCTAGATCACACTACAGCAGTACGCCATTACAGGATATGCTATGGAGATCAGCTGGCTATAGTTTTCCTAGAGGTGTATTTCTAGATGGATTACATCAGCAGCCTTGCCAAAGTTGTGCATTTGAATTGTAGAGAGTGTGACTACCCTAAAAAGCATTGCTCTCTATGCAAACAGACACACACACTTGCCAAGTCTGGGATTAAAGCAGCTACCTAACTTATAACACTGCAACAATACACAGTTACAGGATGCGCTATGGAAATTATTGGGCTACAACCTTCCCAGGGGTGTATTTCTAGGTGGATGACATCAGCAGCCTTGCCAAAGTTGTGCATTTGAATTGTAATGAGTGTGACTATCCTAAAAAGCATTGTTTTCTACACAGACAAAGTCAGACATATGCACACTTGCCAAGTCTGGCATTAGAACAGCTACCAAACTAATTTATAACACAACAGCAGTATGCAGTTATAGGACATGCTGCAGAGATTACTGGGGTTCAGCCTTCCGAGAGGTGTATTTCTAGGTGGATGACATCAGCAGCCTTGCCAAAGTTGAGCATTTGAATTGTAGGCAGTGTGACTACCCTAAAAATCATTGCTCTCTACGCAGACCGACACACAAGTGCCATGTGTGGCATTTGAACTCCTATCTCCTATTTTATCAAACTACAGCAGTATGAAGTTATGGGATGCACCACGGCTCTCCCAAAGGTGTATTTCACAGTGGATGACCACAGCAGGCTTGTCATAGCAGAGCTATGGGGAGGGCAGTGTGTGTGCACGGGCCATAACCCGTTCATCTAGAGGTTGACATGCCACATGCAGGCACGCACAGGGTCATATTTCACAGGTACGTGTATAAAACTGCCAGATGACTAGTTCCTTGTACAGTCATGTTGAACAGCTGGCATGTGCACCACATAGTCTGTAATGCTGCCAGATACTGGTAGCTAGTATCTGCAGTGAGTGACATCTGACCCTCATGTGGTTGGGGCATTTTGGCTGTGTGCTGGGTGGGATAGGCCTGGATGGCTCCTTGTCACAGTCACCCTCTTTCACACATCTATGTATGTCTACCTTTGCCTTATTATAGTGTGTTGTCCTTACATATATGTCTGTATTCCTATCCACTGTGTGTGCAATGCATGAGTGGTGCATACTGACAAGTGTCTGCACTAACAACTGCGACTGCCAAATATGTCTGGTTTACTGGTGTTTGCAGACATGGCCTTCATGTGTTTAAGTGTGTGAGCATGCCCAGTATGCCCATCTGTATTTAATGTGTGGCTCGAGTCCAGGTAGTTAGCACTGCAGTGCTGATGTCTTTGTTGTACACCAACAGGTGCCATGCTGTTTATGCAGGGTATCCATCAAGCATTTGGCATTGACTCTTCCTACATTTCTGCATAGGATGGGGGGACTCACCTAACTATTTCTACATTTCTACACAGGATTGGGGGGGCACACCTGACTGTTACTACATTTCTACGCTGGATGGGGGGAGCACACCTGACTATTTTTACATTTCTACACAGGAGTGGGGGGGCACACCTGACTGTTCTTACATTACTACATGGGGTGGGGCACACCGTTCTATTTCTACATTTCTACACAGAGTTGGGGGGCACAACTGACTGTTATTACAGTACTACATAGGGTGGGGGGGCTCACCTGGCTATGTCTACATTTCTACACAGGATGGGGGGGACACAGCTGACTGTTCTTGCATTACTACATGGGGTGGGACACCTGTCTATGTCTACATTTCTACACAGGGTTGAGGGGGCACACCTGACTGTTATTACATTACTATGTAGGGTGGGGGGGGGCTCACTTGACTATTTTTACATTTTTACATAGGATGGGGGGCACGGCACACCTGACTGTTATTACATTACTGCATAGGATGGGGGGAGGCACACCTGTCTATTTCTACATTTCTACACAGGATTAGGGGGCACACCTGACTGTTATTATATTACTACATAGGATGGGGGGGCACACCTGCCACTTGTACACATTTGCTATAACTGTACTGGTATGTCAGGTACTCCATTTCATTCTGTATTCTTGCCTATCATGCTGACTGGAAGCATACCAGTGTACTACAGATCGTAGCTTTGGATGCCCTACATATTAGTGTGTGACTTCCTACCCTTCAGAACTAACATCCCACTGCCTGACCTATTGTAGTCTGTCTGTGTAGACCTGGGGGAGTTTAACCATAGCCATCATTCAGAGGCCATATCACAGACTCTGTTTGGGTTTATTTACACTTGTCCTGCTGGCTGAGTCTGTTGTTGGGTATGTGAACCACCCTGACTGGCATGTGTGGGTCATATGGACACATATGTTGCTCAGGATATTTCCTGCAATGGGTTTTGTCACCCTGTGTTGTACTGGCTACTATGGTGACTCCAGTATGTGTTACCGATGTCATGGTGCCACTATGGGTGTCTACTGTCTGCTGCCATAATATTCTGCCAACCTATTCCCTTGTATGCTCACATCCATACCATAGATACAGGTAACGACACATTTTACTCCATTTGGCAATTGGAAGATTGATTGACTTACCTTGAGGGTGTGCCAGACTTGCAGATGGTGCTGGAGGGCTGCCTATGTCGAATGCACATAGTACACTCCCTATACATGGTTGAGCACAGGTAGTGTCATGTTTGGCATCTCTTTTACTGTATGTGCGAGTCAGAGAGAGGTGTCACTCCCAGCGTCCCTACTGTATCAGTGTATATGCTATGTTGTTTCTTTGCCACAGCCTCGGCATACTAGGCACACCTCCATCTGCCTATTGGGACAGGCTCAGGTTGTTCCTCCTCCGAGTCACTCTGTGCCTGTGCAGGCCTTGGCATTGGTGGGGTGCTGTCTGTCCCTGCCACATGCTGCTCCTGCTGCAGGTGTTTCTGCAGGATCATATTGTGTAGCATGGCACATACCATAACAATTTGGGTACATGTAGCTGGTGAGTACTGCAAGGCTCCACCGGATGTGTCCAGACACTGGAAACATGACCTGAGCATCCCAAACACACACTCTATTATATTTCTGGTTTGTGCGTGTGCCTCATTATGGCATTTTTGTTCAGGTGTGTGTGCATTTCTGATGGGTGTCATCAGCCATGGCTCCAGTGTGTAACCAGCATCTCCCACATGTCCCCATTCGCAAATCTCTGGTACAGCTGCATCAGATGCCATATGTGGGAATCTTCATAGCTTCCAGGGCAGCCAGCACACACATTCATTATAATGCCCTGGGCATCACATATGACCTGGCAGTTGATGGAGGGGATGCCCCTGCGGTTGATGTAGGCCCTACCCTGATCACCAGGTTGTGCTTTGATATGTATGTGGTGCAGTTTATAGCACCCACTACCTCAGGGTATTCTGCTATTTGGTGGAAGAGACACATATTGCTGGCAAACACCTCACGGGTGTTGAGGAAATATATGTGCTCACTGGCATGTGCTGACATGGCATCCAGCAACTGGTGGAATACTCTGGATGCTGATGTCTGTGAGATCCCTATGATATCCCAGGTTGAGCTTTGGGAGGTACTTGTGGCTAGTATTCCTAGACCTACACATACCTTAGTATCCACTGGGATTGGTTCCCTTCGGTCAGTTTGATGTGTCAGGTGTGGCCGGCACAGCTCAACAATTTTCTGTAGGAGGTCTCTGTCCACCCTATAGCACTCCACTATCTCCAGCTCATGTAGCCCCTGGTAGGATACCCTGGGTCTGTACGCTCTTTTCCTCTCCTCACTGTGGGTTGTTTGGCAGTATTCACATCCTCACCACCCTCAGCCTCTTGCACATGTTGCTCTATGTTGCCTGCTGCAGCCCTTCTCATTTTGTAGGCTTGTTTGTTAAAATTTCCCCACTTGTATACACTGGTGGTGTTGAGTGTGGGAAAAACCAGAGGGGAAGTTGTTTGCATAGTTTATAGTAGTGTTCTGGGCTTGGCTGGGCTGGGCTGCTGCCTGTGCAATTGGCTGATTCTGATACATTTCACCTGCCAGCTAAGCTAGTTCTCCTTGATTGCCTTCCTACTGCTGATTTCCCTTCCCATTGCCTTCCTGTTTAAGCCCGAGTTCCTGCCGCACAAACAGAGTGCTCAAATATGCACAGTGCTGCTATTTCCTGGTTTAACTTCTTTTTTTCTTCCTGTAAAACCTGGTGCATGGTGCGCACACCTGCTTAGGCTTTGTGAAGAGTGCTAGATGGGTTTGGACACACCCCTTAGCTTAGCTGTGCATCAGTGAAGACATTCACTCCATTCAGAAAAACAATGGATCTTTAAGATAGTTATAGATAGCTATTTAAATTTTAAATGTTTCAACTGAAATGGTCAAGTAATCTCAACAAATTTGCTTCACCTTTTCAGAATTTGGTCCAAACAATCATTGAAAAATAATAATTACATGCAAAATATATTTCAATTAGATGTAGCCCTTGTGATGAAGTCTACTTCTTGATATATCAGGACTAGAACATTGCCAAAATGTGCTTAGATTGCCCAACTACTATCTCTGGAATCCAGAAGAATAGCTGGGGTGGGATGAAGGGGGCAGCCACCCCTGGTCCTACATGATATGAGGTTCTTATTAAAACACAAAAAGAACGCCACCTCCCAATCCAATGAAGACTAGGCTCTAGTCGCAAATCCTGCAGGTTGTTTAAATAATAATTCCAAGTAGTAACATAATGAAAAATAACGCTTTTATTTGTACCAGAAAAAAGAGCGTTTTCGCCGTAGTATCACCACCAGGTATATATATAAAAGGGTTCCTGCCTTCACATATCTGTAGATAAAAATAAAAAAAAAATAAGAATGCATAGTGGAAAAATAATACATCAAGCAGAATAAGAGAAAATATAGCAGGAGCAGAAGGAGATAAAGATAACCAGACTTTCTGTATAGGGTGAACTAAGATAAAGGAGGAACATTATACTGTTGGTTCCAAAATCATTTAGAACGCATGTAACAAAACTGCTATATAACAATATCTTGGAAGAACTTCAAAATGGATAAAACCAAATTTAGAATTGTAAATAAACTTTATTAGCCTGGTGTAATGAAAAACAATCCCCCAGATTTAATAAACTCCATGTAGGCATAGTGTGCAGCCTACATGGAAGGTACTGTGGCCATGTATGCGGTTCCCCCTCGGTAGCATGTGATGCATATTAATGATGGCGTGTTGCTGAGGGAGAGCTGTGGGACACGGTTATTGAATCATTGTAGGGAATGTGTTGCTAACTGTGTCTGCAGATGAGTTACACACCCGCTGCAATGTCAAAGTGCAGTATATCAATGTTTATCTATTACATTATTTTTTGTCTTTGCTCAGCGCGGCATGGCATTCAGCAATTGACATGTGCCAGACATCTAAAAATAGAAACCAGATGCATTTAATTAAGTGGGCTTGTGTGGCATGGCACAGTGTTTAGCAGTGTATAAATATAGCTGAGAGGTATATGTAAAAGTATATTAACATTCTACATATCTACATAGCCAAGTGGATAGAGTAACGTTCTCCTGTGCAGTAGGTGCATGGTTTGAATACATGGAAGAGAAATTAAGCAATTCTTTTTGCAAGATCATCATCATCATCTTCTTTCAGCTGTTCTCGTTAGGAGTCACCACAGTGGATCATCTGTTTCCATTTCTTCCTGTCCTCTGCATCGTGCTCTGTCACACCAACCACCTGCATGTCCTATCTCACCACATCCATAAACCTTATCTTAGGCCTTCCTCTTTTCCTGTTACCTGGTAGCTTCATCCTTAGCATCTTTTTCCCAATATACTCAGCATCCCTCCTCAACACATGTCCAAACCAATGTAATCTTGCCTCTCTGGCTCTGTCTACAAACCTTCCAACCTGGGCTGACCCTCTAATATACTTATTCCTAATCCTGTCCTCCCTCGTCACACCTAGTGCAAATTTTAACATCTTTAACTCTGCCACATCCAGCTCAAACTCCTGCCTTTTTGTCAATGACACAGTCTTTAACCCATATAACATAACTGGTCTCACTACCATCTTGTAGACCTTTCCTTTCACTCTTACTGGTACTCGTCTGTCACAAATCACTCCTGGCACTCTTCTCCACCCAATCCATCCTGCTTGTACTCTCTTCTTCACCTCTCTTCCACACTCACCATTACTCTGAACTATTGATCCCAAGTATTTAAACTCATCCACCTTCACCACCTCTACTCCTTGCATCCTCACCATTCCTCTACCCTCCCTGTCATTCACAAACATGTATTCCGTCTTAGTCCTGCTGACCTTCATTCCTCTTCTCTGTAGAGCATATCTCCATCTCTCCAGGGTTTCATCCACCTGTTCCCTACTCTCACTACAGATCACAATGTAATCTGCAAACATCATACTCCACGTGGACTCCTGTCTGATCTCGTCTGTCAACCTGTCCATCACCATTGCAAATAAGAAAGGGCTCAGAGCTGATGCTTGATGTAATCCCACCTCCACCTTAAATGCATCCACCACTCCCATCGCAGACCTGACCACTGTCACACTACCCTCGTACATATCCTGTACCACTCTTATATACTTATCTGACACTCCTGACTTCCTCATACAATACCACAACTCCTCTCTAGGCACCCTGTCATATGCTTTCTCTAAGTCTACAAAAACACAGTGCAACTCCTTCTGACCTTTTTTGTACTTCTCCATCAACACTCTCAGAGCAAACATCACATCTGTAGTGCTCTTTCCTGGCATGAAGCCGTACTGCTGATCATTAATCATCACGTCCCTTCTTAACCTAACTTCCACTACTCTTTCCCATAACTTCATGCTGTGACTGATCAATTTAATCCCTCTGTAGTTACTACAGCTCTGCACATCATCCTTATTCTTAAAAATCATTACCAAAACACCTTTTCTCCATTCCTCAGGCATCCTCTCACTTTCCAAAATTTCATTAAACAATCTGGTCAGAAACTCCACTGTCATTTCACCTAAACACCTCCATGCTTCCACAGGTATGTCATCTGGACCAACAGCCTTTCCATTCTTCATCCTATTCATAGCTATCCTTACTTCCTCCTTACTAATCCATTTCACTTCATGATTCACTATCCCCATATCATCCAACCTTTTCTCCCTCTCATTCTCTTCATTCATCAACCCCTCAAAGTACTCTTTCCATCTGCTCAACACACTCTCCTTGCTTATGAGTATGTTTCTCTCATTATTTTTATCACCTTTACCTGCTACACATCTTTCCTAGCTTGGTCCCTCTGTTTAGCCAATTGATACAGGTCCTTTTCTCCCTCCTTAAAGTCCAACCTTTCATACAACTCTTCATATGCCTTATCCTTAGCCTTCGCCACCTCTCTCTCTTTGCCATGTACCTCGTCTTCTTATACTCCCGTATACTTTCTTCATCTCTCTGACAATCCCACTTCTTCTTTGCCAACCACTTTTTCTGTATACTTTCCTGTACTTCCTCATTCCACCACCATTTCTCCTTGTCATCCTTCCTCTGTCCAGATGTCATACCAAGTACCTTTCTAGCAGTCTCCCTTACTAGCTCTGCTGTAGTTACCCAGCAATTTGATAACTCTTCACTGCCACCCAGTGCCTGTCTTAACTCATCCCTGAACTCCTCCTCACAATTACCCTTTTTCAATTTCCACCATTTGATCCTTGGTGCTGCCCTGACACTCCTCCTCCTCTTCTTGATCACCAACGTCATCCTACAAACCACCATCCTATGCTGCCTAACTACACTTTCCCCGTCACCACTTTACAGTCTTCAATCTCCTTCAAACTGGCCCTCCTACATAAGATATAATCCACCTGTGGGCATCTTTCTCCACTCTTGTATGTCACCCTATGCTCCTCCCTCTTGTTAAAATACATATTCACCACAGCCATGTCCATCCTTTTCACAAAATCCACTACCATCTGACCTTCTGCTTTCCTTTGTTTAACACCATACCTACCCATCACTTCCTCATTCCCCCTGTTCCCTTCACCAACATGCCCATTGAAATCTGCTCCAATCACCAGTCTCTCACCCTTGGGTACAGTCATCACCACTTAATCCAACTCACTTCAAAATTGTTCTTTCTCATCCATCACATGCCCAACCTGTGGAGCATATGCACTAACAACATTCATCATTACACCATCAATTTCCAGCTACATAAACATCACTCTATCTGACACTCTTTTCACCTCCAAAACACTCTTAGCATACTGTTTCTTCAGGATAACTCCTATGCCATTTCTCCTCCCATCCACACCATGACATAACAGTTTGAACCCATCTCCGATACACCTAGCCTTACTCCTATTCCATCTGGTCTCTTGCACACACAATATACCGACCTTCCTTCTGTCCATCATATTGGCTAGCTCTCTCCCTATACCAGTCATACTGCCAACATTCAAAGATCTGACCCTCACTACTACAGTCCTAGCCTTTCTCCTCTCTTCCTGCCTTTGGACATGCCTTCCCCCTCTTCTCCTCCTTCAGCCAACAGTATCCCAATTTCTGCCAGCACCCTGTTGTGCCAGTCCCAAGCCTGGATAAATGTGAAGGGTTGCGTCAGGAAGTGTATCCGGTGTAAAACTTTGCCAAATCATTCATGCGGACAGCAAAAAAAAAAAATATTTGCAAGATAAATTATGCCAGTTATTTTTAAATGATGATCTGCTATGTTCAGCTAAGCTCTGCTAAGCCATGATAAGCACTGCTTAAGCAATCTCTGTTTAAGCACTGCTTCACAGTGCTTGGCTCCAGTTGGCTGTACTTAGTTAGTTTGTGCACTGCTGTGCATTGCTAAGCATTGCCAATTTATGCACTCTCAGTTGAACTGAGCTGGTTTGCGTACTGCTAAGCAGTGCAGTGCATTTTTAAATATTGCCCAATGACACATAAGTGCAGGGAAAAGGGCTATATTACACCCAATAGTTGGGAATACACCATAATCCATTGGAGATCTGTTTCCGAAGGATACAATGGCAGGTGTTGGAAAGGGTTTGTACTTTTAGTCACAGTGGTGGGGCATTGAGGAGTCCAGGGTCATGGTTGGACTCCTAGTGAAAAACCATGAAGTTTGGCTCATGCAGGGAGGTTACTGGAGTACAAAGTGGAGGCCTGGGATGCCTGGCAAGGGAACTTACCAGTGCAACTGGTATCCCTCACATAAGTGAGTAGTGTCATCACCACCATGATGACCTGAAAAGAAGGAAGGGGTCCCTCTTGTATATTTGGGTCCAAGAATTCCAGGCAGGTAATGTTCCACATGTGTGTAAGTATGTTTACCTGTATTTTACCACTATTAAATAGTGAATGTCTGCTAAACTGGTATGCGTAATGGTGTGCTTCTCTCCCAATAGCTGCAGAGGCGGGAGCTCTCAACATTGAGGTGCACGCAGGGAGCCTGGCCAGGTTGCACTGTGAGTGTGGTAAGTACAGCTGTATTATGCTATCTATAGTCATAGAAAACCGAAAAAGATTAGAGCATGAACAATTTATATACAAAACATTTGTAGTGAAATATCTTTGGATGTACAGTTGCATAACAGCAACTATTATGCAAGAAAAACTTGAAACTATTCAAGTAACTGCATGAAGGTATCTGTAATACAGTGGTGTGCAATACTTGTGGAAATGGAGCTGATATTTCAACCCAGTAACAATATATTGTGTACACCTGCATTTTATTTAGTAATGTATAGGTTACCTAGTATCTCTGTCATGATTGCATTACATGCATGTGTGTTCAACTGAGCAGCCAAGTGCTCTGGATTGTGTGGAATTCTCTGCATTTAACATCAACTTAGCCGACTGTTCTGCTGTTCTGCGTTGAACACTGCTGGCTCCACTTTGTGATTTTTGATTGGCTCGTATACCACATTGTGGTATATGAGCCAATCAAATCACTGTTCCTAAGGCAAAGGTAGTTATTGAGGTTGCAGAGAATTCACCCAATCACATGATGCTACTAGCTTTCATGCCATTGTAATCCAAAAGACATTGCAGGGCTTAGAGCAAGAGAGAAAGATAAATTATTGTTTTGATTTTGAGGAGGGCTGCTGTGGTTTTCTTATCCAGACCTGAGGATTTAATTTTTTCTGCTATGGATGGATGCAATTCAGGACAGTTTCAGGGACTGGGTAACAAGATGCTGGGCAGCTACTGTAATGTATTTGGGTACAGTGACCATAGGAAAGTTCAAAATGTACTTTCTGAATTTATGAATTTGGGTTCTCTAATAAACCTGTCTTGAATTGTTGCAGCAGTGTTATAATATTAGAATTAAAAAATGATATTGGAATGTACTGTAGGCCAGAAACTATTTTAACTTTTTTACTGTTGAGTAAATTAGGTTATGTTTGCTTCACTTACGTTATCCTTCACTGCTCAAAGGATATGCAGCTAGGCCAATTAGATTACATCTGAGTGTGTGTCACACTCTCGTTATTACTGCAGTTGTTTGTTTTTTTGTCTGTTTCTTCTTAATCCATCAGTATATGTAATTTTCACTCTTTGGGACAGGAGTACAGTATTTATTGCCTGTTAGTGTAATTTGCTGAAATAAAACTGTTCCTGCTTAAAATCCAGAAGTTGATTGTTTGGTATTTAACAAAAATGTCTATCCTAATGGTGTGTGTGTCAAGATTGTTGAAACTTGAGGGCTGCAGTGCAGTGACTCTGCACCAAACCACCTGAAGGAAAACTAAAAGGATCTACTAAAATGGCTGAGACTTGCTTTGTCACTTAAACTGGGAATGTTAAGGTTGTAGTAGTACTGCTGGGCTGCTGACTGTTGTTGGCAGGCAGCTATAACTTTAGATTGTTTGTTCCTGCCTGATCATCTGCTGTTGAGGGTGGTGGACTTCTGCTGGAGTTGCAGCTGCTTTGTTCCCCTAATTGATCTGAGATACATAGCTGAATGTACACAGTACTGCTCAGACAAAAGTAGGACTTTTCTGTAAAACTTAGTATCCACATTTGGTTATTTTATTTTATTTATGCATTGACCAGTCCCTGATTTTGACTTCAGTTTTACCTCTGTCCCTTTTAACCCTTCCTAAAACTGGTAACTTGGAGAAAGGATTGATAGTGGATTACACTTAAATGACAAATTTCAGAAAATGTATATTAAGTCACATTCTCATGTTCTGTCAGTCTCAGTGTAATAGTAGAAATGTTTTGTGTTCCTTAGTAATCCTGGATATTTCCCTGATTCTGCTCAGATTTGCCCAGGCTCCATGACAATGGTACATTTTTGCACAGTGCAAAAATTGGGTGTTCCACATTTTGTTTGTCACTCATTGCTAGGGCGTGTTTTCCACATTGGTATCTTAAGAGGTTGAGACCTATGGTACCCAACTGTTACTGCAGTGTATTATAACACTGTAGTAGTACTACCAGCTGATATTATGTTTCCAGGTGAGTGCTAGGTAAATATCAGTCAGTCAAATTTCAGCAGTGACTCAGTAGCTTGAATGCTGTGTATGAAGTACATTTTTATACACACAGACTAGAGTTTGAATCCAGTGCTATGTACTAATAAATATCATTGATTCAGATATGTTATGATGACAGATATTCTCTCCACAGGGACTACTGGTGTATGGTTGAGGTAGCCTATATTATGTGTAAATAACTGTTTATTCAGATTTCACAGATTGTTAAAATCATTACCACTAATGTGCTGTTAATGCATAAAACAAAGGAAATATGTGCAATGATAATAAAATATATTAATATAAATTAAATAAAATGTGTACTCTTAGTATGGCTGCTGTAACTTGGAATGGTTAATGCAGTTAATTATTACATGTGATGCACATGTCTCCTGCAGGCACTGCTTTGGATTCTATCCCCATGGCTGCCAGAAATATTACAGTATCAGTCACTTATTGAGTACAGATATCATTCTCTCCACAGGAATTGCAGGTAAATGTGTGAGATAGCTCATATTTTTGTATAAGCAAGTGTTTGTTCAGATGTCACAGACTGTTGAAATCATTACCACCAATGTGCTAGTAATATATAAAATAAAGGAAATATTTGCAATAATAATAAATTATATTAACATAAATGAAATACAATGTGTACTCTTGGTATGGCTGTATGCCTGCTGTGACTTGTAAAGGTTGCTGCAGTCAATTACTACATATGATGCACATGTCCTTTGCAGGCACTGCTATTGGTATTTATCCCCATGCCTGCCAAGCAAGGCATGACAGTTGTGTACTCTCTTTACTGTACACATGCATGACTCTCAAGTGTCACACTGTCATAGAATGTAATTACTGTTGCATAATCCCTCTGTCACAGATGTATCATCGACAAGGTGATATGTCAATAGCAAAGTAAGAGTACATCTGCCACAGTATACCATGGTAGTTATATAGGTCCACCTGATGTGCAATGCTCTTTGTAGTTGTATACCTGCAGGTGTTACTGCTTGGCCCATAGTGTCCCATGTGGATAGCGTGAAAGGTGTGTACATGCTACAGCAGCTATAGGGCACATTTACACATAAAGATGTGGAGTAGGTAGCATTACTGTTGTCAACTATATAGCCCATGATGGTATTAATGGACTGTATTTCTCTCTCTCCCCACTCCTTGTTTTCATAAAGTTATCATTGTTATATATTGGTCATGGTTTACTATTAACATATGTTGTTCCATGAAATTTATTTTGGAGCATGTGTTTTATTAATGTTTTGTATTACTATGGTTACATGTTAACATATTTTGTTAAATTACCTATTCTGTTGGCCTTATGCTGTAACTGTTACTGGCATGCTGTTATTATACTGACTTTTCTGTTATATATTGTTATATATTGTTGTGTTTCACATAATATGCATTAAACTGTCATGGGGTTATTTGCAATGTTCTGGCATGCTGTTATTACTAATAATGGTTTTGTTCACAACTCACCTATATGTATTGGTTTACCTGCAGAACCATAGCGCATCAGGGTAGGCTGGTTCCTGGTGCTCTGCCTACTCTTTGTCTGGGAACTCAAACTGGTGCTGCCCCCCTCCACATTCCCTGCACCACCTTTGGGTGGAAACACCTCAGGGGATGAGGCCCATCCCCCAGGAGTAGGGGCAGAGGGTGGGTTGTCACCCAGGATCAGCTACCAGCTATGGTGTGTAGGATTGTCCATAGGCACTATGAACAGCGCCTGCCCGGGACTGAGGGCAGAGTGGACAACCTGCTGGGGCCTGGTGGCCCTGGCACCCAGACTCCTGCACAGCCACCTTCAGGGCAGTGAAGGAGCAGTGCTGACTGCCCATGGGTGGGGATCTCAGTCACACTGCTGCCATCTGGAGGCACATACACCTCAGATTCCACAACACCCTCCCTTTCCAAGGTGTTTACCTCCCTCATGTGTCACACACCACCTCATCAGCTGTCTTGTATGTCTTGTCTGTCTGCAAATGCAACCTCTCCTACTCAGCTTACCTCCTCACATGTACCTACATCCCTCCCCCACCATTCCACTCTCTCCTTAATAAAAAAAGAGTGGGCACCTGTCTCACCAAAAGAGAATATTGCCCCATTCTTAAGTCTCCATTTTCTGCATGTGTCTACTGGACATAACTAATCATTACATTAATTAACAAATGCATTATTGTTGTTCTCATCCCTCTCTCTGCAGTGTGAGGCTCCAAATTTCAAATTCTGCAAAACCTGCACAGCTGTTGCTGTACAAGAAATGGAATGCTGTGGTCCTTTTCTACACCCTTCCTGCACAGCCCTACCTGCCTTTCTGTATGTTTTTCCCCCTGCTTGCCCCCATTTCACCACTGTCCTATCACCCCCTTTTTCCTTTCTTTAATAATTTTTAGAGCAGGTTTATATGGAGCTAAGGGAAGCGCTGCAATATGTTGTGTTGAGCAAACCCATGCAAACCCGCTTAACAGTGCATGGAAGTGTCTTAACAGTCTTATTTGTTTTTCATATTGTTAGGCAGATCAGCAAAATAATCACCCCTGCTACATCTTGAACCTAGTCCCCTTCAAACTACAACATAGTGCATTAGACTACTAGGCCACTCACTTCTGAATTAAAATCCTCCTTCCAGCAAAATGTACTGATTTCCACTGACAGACTGCAAGTACATATAATGGGAAAACTGGGTGGGTACCTTGGACTGTGATGCAAACAGTACACCAGCACACAGCCAAATAAATAATAATGGATGTATGTCAGATCTGGGATAGCAGACATACCTGTCAGCTGTATAGATTGTTGCAGAATGTCCAGAGTTTTCTCCCCTATTTTTTGCCTGGTTTCAGAACATCGTATTTTTTCTGGCAAAATACTGGCAAGTCATCAAAGATTGAGGTTAGAACATCATGGCAGACATTTGAGTTTCACACTTCATACCATTTAGAAAACACATGCTAATATAACACCTGTTATTCTATCTACATTCTACATTTGTAAGAGCAATATGTACAGATTGTCTCTATTTTTGGGCCTTTGTCCCACTTTTATTTATGGCTTTGTTCAGATTTCTTGCTCTAAGAGGTTGAAAGGTATGATAGCAGGTAATTGTCCCCTTTTATCAGCAACATCAACACACCTGCTAAGGCAGCAACGGCAAAGTACATGTGTACAACTGTGACCCTGCTGCACAAAAACTGCCTTTGAAAGCTATGCACATAATTATGGATGCAGACAACGTGTCACAGACTGTATGTATGCACATAGATCTTGCAAATACCTTCATTACAGCAGCAACAGAGTAGCTCAGTCTGTTAAATTCCTTGGATGTAGTATATTTTGCCACCCACAGTCCTGGGTTTAAATCCAGTGTGTTGCATATTAATTACATTCTTGTGAACACAGCAAGTAATGACTGAGTCATGCAATTTTAACCCACACAAGTTGCTGCTACTGCATTAATTGCTACCCATTTTTCCAAGTAAAAGACCTGTAGGTAGGGACACACTGCCCATATTTCTATAGCCAAACTATATGCCGCCTACTACTCTATGATTGGCATTGTTATATAACAGATGTGTCTTACACACATGCCTCGACTGGACTGTAAAGGGTACCCTTACCCTGGCTCTGCTGTGATGACACAGCTGATACTGTTGCTTCAGTTACACATACAGCTTGCTGCCCTCCAAAGAGGTCACACTCTCCCCTCTGTGTCCTAGACTGCACCAGCAGCTGCAGGCTGGAACATACGTAGCTGTATGTTAAGCTAGCTGTTACAGACTTACCATACATCACAATTCCCTTGAACAAAGGATCTACACACAACCATATATAAAGGGTGGGCAGAGGGAAAAGGTCCAGTGACAGGGAAATGTTTCACAGTTTGCCCCTACAAAACTAGTGAGCTGATAGAATAGCAGCTACTGCATCAGCAGACATAGTATGATGGGTATGACTTCTCACATGCACGTGTCTCCTTCTTCTTATTGACCTCAACCCACAATGTTTACCACTGAACTGTCAGATAATCACAATGTCATGGGACAATGGCCAAACATATCATGCAAAACTGTGGACATATCTCAAAAATCTCAACAGTGGACAGCATTTGTACCTAGCCTCTGTGATGCTGTAGTCTCCACACCTCACTAATGTCCATCTCAAATTCTAAGAAAGAGGCCAAGGCCTGCATGAAGGCCTTAGATATTGCACTGTGGAGCCATGTCATTGCCTAATGAAAGTGCAACCCAACTGTTGTGGATGCAGTTAGCAAGTCTGAGGCACAGACTGGTGCACAGGCAATTACCTTTTAATGAGCAGTAACTGCAAAAGGCAATCAACTGCCTATGGAGAACATGTATGTATGTGGTTTTGCTCATGCAGACAACAGTTTTGCAAGCTATTTTCTGAGAAACACATAAAAAAAGGATTGCTGCACTCTGTTAGGTATGTAATAGATGTCCCCTTGTAATGGAATGCAGATGGTAGGATGGAGGTATGGGGAATAGGGATTACAACACTAGGCCTGTCATACATCTATGGAATTGACATGTTGGTGATAGTCTACTGTCCAACAGCTATAGCCATGCCTCACAATTAACCCTGCTTTGAGTCAAATCCCAGCTCTGCCCCTGTTACTCCCTCCTACAATGGTTGGCTGTGGTAGGAAAGTTAGTGGAATCTGTGTTAGACACAGTGACACTACATAAGGGTGTACACTCCTGTAACATCAAATGATGTACATTCACAATCTCTCAGTCTGTCAATGCCACACATAAATAGTGCTGGTATTCTAGAGGTGTCCCTAATTGTTCCTGATGTATCCTGGCTAGGTCACTGTTTTGTTGACATTTGACCCTCATTGGTGGAGAGCTATGGCTAACATACCTGTCAACCCCCTACAGCAGGGATTCAGTCATACCCATAAGTAATGAGGGGACACAGGCCCAACCTCAGTGACAGGGGATACATATTGACTATACAATGTAAAACTATGAATATACTAACAGATATTACTGTAGCATATGTTTTACTGAGGGTATGGCATGTGACAGCAAGATTCCCTATTGTCTGTCAACAACCATCAATGAATGGCCAACCATTTGTCAGACAGCCACGTGTTTGTGCCACAAGGAGCACATTCATGAGGCACATGCTGACAGTCCACAAACATCTGTGTAGTGGGTAGGTGGGATGCCTACAGGGAACATATACTACAGCAGGTCTGCATTAATCTTTGCCTTTGTAGCACACTGGTGTAGCTGGAGTGTCCCCATATAGTTGTTGTAATATCACACAGCTATTTGTCCGACAGTGGCTGTATGACATATTAGTGTGAGCTTGCCCATAGGGGACACACCACAGTAGACTGCAGTGATGGGTGTACAGACATACAGCAGAATCTGTTACGGCACACAGGGACATACCCAGTATTGCTACTATCCTGGTGATAGCCACACATGTAGTGTGTTGCTACACTGTGGGGTATGACTTGTGAGGGAGCGGTGGATAGTGCAGGCCGTATTGGTTGTGCAGGGGCTGTACATAGTAGATGCCCATATATCTGGCCCTGTAATGTGTCCCCCTCTTGTTGTCTTTCAGGAACAATATATCAAAGGACACATCCCCCATTCATAGCTGCTGAGAATGCTGTTATCCTGGATGACCTCTGACTGCATCATCATATTCTGCTTTCAAGGGGTCACAAATATCGTCACCAACATGCAACATTGTGGGGTGACCTTGTCAGGGCAGTTAACCAAAGTGAACATCAGGACAGGACCTATGAGCAAGTCCAACACAGGGCCACAGATATGCTCACTGCTGCACATCAAAGGCAGCTGCTGTGGCCAGGGATCATTCTGCCACTGGTGGAGGGTCTGCAAGAGAACAACCACTCACAGCCACAGAGGAATTCCTAGCAAGCTTAGAATCAACCACCAGCTCCCAGGCATCCATCACCCCATACATCCTGGAGGTGGGTGCCACAGTGTCCACAGCAGAGGATTGTCCAGGTAAGCTTACTTTGTTCACCAGTGTAATACTGTATCAGTCATTGCAGCAGGCTCTGCATACCAGTACATGGGTGTCAGGTCTGTCTGCATTGGGGGGGGGGGTGTTGTTTTAATGCACAGTTGTGCACACATACTCAGAATTTCAGCAATGAAAGCAGTCTTACATTAGCTACTGTACATATGGATATATGCACATATTGCCCTCTAACAGTGCAGCATTTGGTATTGC
Source organism: Protopterus annectens (assembly GCF_019279795.1). Taxonomy (NCBI): domain Eukaryota; kingdom Metazoa; phylum Chordata; order Ceratodontiformes; family Protopteridae; genus Protopterus; species Protopterus annectens. The sequence continues at coordinate 1,663,016,218 of NC_056733.1, read as the reverse complement.
TGACAATCCCACTCTCTCACATTGTCATAGGAATGTCAGGTGTGGCCGGAGTTTGTGATGCTGTACCTGGTAAGTGTGATATCATTGTTTTATGGCTTATATATATACCATATGAATGCTAAGAACTGCCATTTAGGCCAAGGCACAACTGTTATGCTTAGCCAGAGTGGAATAGATGTATGTTCCATATCAAGAGCAGTTGACTACTGTCCATACAATGGATATTCACAGCTGTGTATTTGTAGCAACACTAACACATTTGGAGTTATAATCATGAAGAAGTATGCAGCCTGCTATACAGGAGACAATGACTCCAGAATGTTTGTTCAATCCCAATAGGGAGATGGTACATACCCGAAGCAGTGATACTGCAGCAGGCATATCATTCTCAGGATATGTGTACTGGGTATTATGTGTAGTTCTCTGACATAAATTGTCATATTGCGTACCCCACAGGTGGAATGTACTGACAGTATTCACTGGATGTAGCTGACGTGCATGTTAGAAAGGGGCTGTCTTGTCTCTATGTTGTGTGTTTGTATGTTGTGCATGCGATCAGTGATGAGAAGATGTGTGACTGGTAATGCAGTTGTGGCTCCTCATCTGTATGACTCTGTGTGGATTACCGTACATAATAGTGCAGGTAATAATGTCCTGATTTTGTCTTTCTCCTCACAGGTGAACAGGGGGGGTTGGAGTCTGTCCCCCTCACAACCTAATGTCAGTGTCCCATTGGGCTCTGATGACGATGGTGGCCATAGTGAAGCACAGGTGGGGTTGTCGGGGGCTGAATCTGTGCCACAGGTTGACATCCAACATACCCAGTCCCCAGAGGCCATAGATATTGGACAGTCACATGGTGTTAACACTGAACAGGACAGTGTGACAACTATGGCATCAGTGAGTGTAGACATTGGCCATAGCCAGACAGCTGGTGGGGTCTCACACACACAGATTGACAGGGGTGCTCCAAGGAGGACTGCTGTCCATCCACCTCTTGTCAGAGGTGTCACACCATGAGTCACTTGCCACATGTCTCGGTCCATCATGGAGGCACAGGCATGTACCGAATGCAACACCAGATGGATGCTCAGGGTCATGGATGCAGCAGTCTGACATCCATGACTGCCTCCACTGCCTTGCTGACTACATGCATCATTTCACTGATGTAGTAGACAGATGGTGGGCTGGGGCAGTGTCTGTCTTTGCCTGTACATTGTCTGTGCTGGATCATCTGGTTGGGGTAGGGCATTGGGCACATGGATGTAGGTCAGCAACACCATCTGCTGAGAGACCACTTGTCAGTGCACACTCATGCCCCCATAGTGGCAGTACCACCAGCGCTACAAAGGGAAGTCTGCTGTCAACACCACAATGTGACAAGCCATGGGGACATGATCATTGGCAGTCCAATGGTGGACACAAGCCCAGCAGACAGCAGTCACCATCAGGTACTAGCAACGTATCCAACCTTGGGTGTGGTAGTGCCACTGCCAGTCTTGACAGAGCAAGTTCTCTTGTCCATGGCTGGAGATGGGGAACTATCTACTCCTCCATGTACAGTCCACAGCTGTCCAACATACACATGTGTGGGGCGAGCACTGGGCATGACTGTATACACGCACACCCGCAAACCTTACTGTCACATGCAGGTCACCCACAGACACACATGGCACTTCTCCACAGCACATATGACCAGCACCTTTTCCTGGCTCATACACATGCTGCCAACTGCATGGCACAGCCTAGGCCTCTGGCACCCCACCCCACACCCTGTGCATGTGATGATACCTGCGTCACATCCCTGTCATCTGTGACATCAATGCAGGACATGCAAATATGTGTCAGATGCACAGTGTGACTTTATTACTTTTAATGTAGTTGCTTAATGCAGTATTTTTATGCCATTGCAGGTGTTGTGGGCCATGACAGGTACTGTGTGCTGGCATGTGTCATGACTACACAGCAAACCTTGTTTATCTTATCTGCATGATGTTAGACTGGTGGTAGTATGACAGAATGACAGGTGCAACACGGACTTGTGTATGTATCTGTTCCAGGGGTTTGAGTGGTTATTCTACGGACACATGGCAGCAGTACAGCAGCACAGGATGGCATGGCAGCACAGCAGAAATATGATGTCAGCAAGGTATGGCAGTATTTGTGCATGTTTCCCTAAGTGCATATGTGTAGAAGGTCAAGTGTGGGAAAATGGGGGCAGCCGGCATAATTATGCATTCATACATTGTGAGAGGGTATGCTACCCTTTATACATGTCACCTGGGTTTTCTGACCATGCAAAACTAGATGGGACACATATCAATGATGCCTATACAGGACCTGCAGCTTGTCACAGGGCTGTAAAATGCATAACTGTTGCACTGAAATAGCCCATATGGGCATGTTTGCAGTGATACTAGAAGATATATCTGCAACCACACATATGGACACACACACACACACACACACACACACACACACACACACACATACACGCACACAGCTGGCTGGTGGGAGACTAGAATCCTACCTATGTTCAATTACAAACTATAGCTCAGAGCAGATATTGTATGCACTGCAGAGTTTATTTGAGTTTGGATTGTCAGCTAGTATTCTTAAGGATGATAACATCAGCAGGCCTTGTAGGGGAGGGCATTTAGATGTCATCAGCTAGTCCTAGGCCCATAAAGATCAAAAGCATTGCATGCAGTTTGCCCATATGGGCTAGTCCATAGTGCTGTAGATGGATGCATGTACACACATATGTAGAGTTGGCTGTTGCGAGATTAGGACCCCTACCTATGTAGTAGTTTACACTACAGTTTAAAGTACTTATCACATGGACCACAGAGATTACCTGAAAGTACACTCTCAGCCAGTGCTGTTAAGGTGGATGACATCAGCAGACTTTGTAAAGTAGACAACTGTTGAGGACTGCAGCTAGTCACAGGTTCATAAAATGAATCACCATTGCACAGACATAGACCAGATGGGCATGTCTTTACTACTGCAGATGATATACCTGTATACACACGTAGACACATAGAGAGTTACCTGTTGTAGGATTAGAACCACTACCTATCTGTTTGTACACACTATAGCTCACAGTACTTATTGCATGTGTCACAGGTTATGCCTGTTGCATTTGTGGATGAAGCCACAGTACTTGTGGCCTACACAAAGTGGCTTTGTATTACACAGCATGTGTGGCCTGCAGAGTGCTCAAGCATGCTGCTATTATTATCTGTAGTGTCATAGTAGTGAGATACCTATTAATACCCTGTTATGTGTTTACAGTACCCAGTATGGCCATGTCTAGCTGGTTGCAGTTTGCTAGTTGGATAATTGGCCATGGGAAATATGGCCTGTCCAAGGCCTGCATTACAACCAGTGCACATTACACCACTTGTTCACTGTTGTCTGTCTACAGGGTGACATTCCACATGCACAGGGTTCTGTGGGTGTGTGGATTATGTCCTTTTGCAGCCTTGGTCTGTTACCACCAGACAACTGTTGTGATGTCTAGGTAAAGATAACCCAAGCACAGCATTGTGTGTGTAAGCGGGGACATTCCTGCACACATGTATATATCTATATAGCTATATATCTATATCTGTCTATATATATATATACATATATATATATATATATATATATATATATATATATATATATATATATATATATGTGTGTGTGTGTGTGTAAAACAGGGATGTCATCATAACTCTTGTTGTGTGTGTACATTATGTAAATGTGTTATGTAGATATGTGTGAAGTGTCTATGTCAGTCCACACATTATTTAGCTACATATATATATATATATATATATATATATATATATATATATATATATATATATATATATATATATATATATATATATACATACATATCTTGTTAACACACACACACACACACACACACACACACACACACACACACACACACACACACACACACACACACACACAGATATATTTATATATATATATATATATATATATATATATATATATATATATATATATATATATATATATACTGCTAATCTGACCTGGTGCAACCTGCTGTTATACTAGCTACTTTCTCGGTTACTCAGACCATGTATATTGTCTGTCTGTATGTTTGGCCCTCTGTCCCCCATTTTCTCTGGCTTGTCCAGCTGTCTTACAGTCACAGATAGTGGCATTAAACAGTCTCTGCAACTCCTGTCATACAAGTGACTCACATGTAAAAGTTGATGATACTGCCAGCTTCGAACCATCCATGCCATCACCCATGCTAATGTCTTTAGCCCAGTAAGCCACACCAGTCACCAGAGGGAGGGAGAGGTTTAATTCCTCACACTATCAACAGCATACAGATATACATTGCTGCCTGCATTTTGTGGGTAAAATATGTGGGCAAGTTGTATTTCACAGCCCTGGAAATGTGTGGTCTGCTGATATATCCTTGCAAACATACTTGGTTACTGCTGTTGTCTGGGAACACAGATGAGTTGGGGGTAGGGGCCTCTGGCACTGACAGTCGTGAGACTGTCCTATGCCCCCCCCCATTGTTTTGCATTTCCCTTGCATAATGCAGATAGGTTTCCAGCCATGTGGCCTAATGAATATTATGGGCCACTCAGTATTGGACAGAGTACCTGTTGTCCCAGGTGACTGTTAGATATCTGCAAGTTGCCCAGTAGCCCACTCTACTACCTTGCATACATGTAGCAGGTCTATACATGTGCTATCATAGTCTAGTACCCCGTACATTCGTTGTATAGCAGAATGAATTACCTTGTGAATGCAGCAGTTAAGAGACCTGTGTTTCAGGGCTGACTCTGTCTGATGTACACAGTATGCAGCCAGTACATGGGTTAGTTACTGGTTGTGAGATGTGGCTGGCATCCTATTTCTATGCATGTGAGTCAGAGTAAGATGTCAGTCCATAGGATCCTAGGTTGTCAGTGAATGTGCTATGTGTTGCCTCTTGGCTAAGGCCAGGGCATACTGGGCACATCTACATCTGCTCACAGGGACAGCCTCAAGGGGTTTCTCCTCCGAGTGCCCCTGTGGATGTGGCTGTGGGGACCTAAGTACTGGTGGCGGGCTGTATGTCCATTCCCTGTGATGATCCTGCTGCCACTGTTTCTGCAGGATCATATTGTGTAGCATGGCACATACTGTGAACATCTGTGCATATGTGACTGGAGAGTACACAAGCTATATCGAGGCATCAGAACCGTGACTTGGGCAGTGCAAACATACACTCTATGATGTTGCTAGTTTGTGTGTGTGCCTCATTATTGCGTTCTTCGCTAGGTGTTTATGCATTTCTGATGGGTGTCATCATCCAAGGTTGTTGAGCATAGCCAGCCTCCCCCAGTAGATGGCCATATGGGATCTTCCCCCTGGCAAACATCTGGCACAGCTGTGATGGGTGCCAGGTATAGGAGTTGTGATAACTGCCAGGGCTGCCAGCACACACATTCATGATAATGCCCTGGGCATTGCACACAACCTGGCAGTTGATGGAGTGATACCCCTTGCAGTTGACTTAGACTCTACTTAGCTCACCAGGTGGTGCTTTGATGTGGATATGATTGGAGTCTATGGCACCCAGTACCTCAGGGTAGTGCGCTACATGGTAGAAGATGCTCATACTGCTGGCCCTCTCCTCAGGGATGCGGGGTAAATAAATGTGCTCACTGGCATGTGTTTGCATGGCATCCAGGAAATGGTGGAGTACCCTGGATGGTGATGCCTGTGAGACCCCCATCATGGCCCCAGTTGGTCTTTGAAAAGTACCTGTAGCTAGTATCCTAAGGGCTACATATACATTTGTTTCCACTGGGTTGGGTTTCCCTCTGTTGGCTCTGGGTCTGAGATGAGAGTGGCAGAGCTTGGTGAGTTCTTGTAGTATGTCCCTGTCCAACCTGCAACACTCTACAATCTCCAGCTCATGTAGCTCCTGGAAGGTTACCGTGGGCCTGAACACTCTTCTCCTTCTCAGTCTAGGCCTATTGTCAGCAGCAGCATTAGCAGTGATCTCAGCATCTAGCACATACAGATGCAGCAGAGCTGCAGCAGTCTCAGTTAAAATTCCCAAGTCTGTACTCCAATGGTGCAGCATATGGGGGAAAATCAGATTGTAGGGTGTATGCATACTTTATAGTGCTCTGCTGCAGATACAGCCACTGTGATTGGCTAACTATGATGCATTTCACCTGCCAGTGAAGGGTTGGAATGGCACAGTCTAGGTGGGACAAGCATCATCCGTAATTTATATATGATTGGCTTTCTCAGCCAATTTCTTTTTTTTTTTTCTTTTTTTGATAGCCTTCCTTGCTAAGCACTGGGGCATGGCACACAAACCCACACTGCAGATATAAACAATGCTCAGCAATCAGTAGACACACTCCCATGCACGGGCATGTTGAGCCTAGCTCAAACCAGCTTAAACACACATCACAGGGATAAATACATTTAGCAGGCACTGGACACACACTCCTGCTCAGCCCAGCTCAGTGGCATGCATACAGGTACTGCTGAACTCCAATGTGCTTAAGGACATTGAGACACCGATTTTGATGTCAGCTACATCTTCTGTGGACACACATGGTTCTGGGGCTACACAGGTTTCACCTGCAGGCACGGATACCCATATTTGCTCTTCAGTAATCCCAGCTCATTTGCATGCAGATCCATGTACACAATCTGTATACTGCACTATTCCAGACCCTGCCTCCTTAGCAGGCACAGATGTCTACCATTGTACATACTCCATACAAGGCCGTATAATGCATTATTGTCACATGTTTGTTTTCCTTTTTGCACAGTTAATTTTTTTGCATAACGGCATGTTTACACACTATTGCGTACTGCTTAAACATAATATAGGTATTAAAAAAACACATTATTTTAAATACTTTGTCATTATGTTTTAGACACATGGGATAGTTTTGGACATATCTGTGTCTGCGTTGTTTTTTCTGACCTTTTCACAGGGCTTTTACAGCCCATGTTCACTTTTTCATGCCATGTAGATGGAAATTTTCTGTGTACACTTCTGACACTAACACGGGATCTTGACTGCCTATCTGCTTGCTGGATCACTCTACACCCTCATTTGCATGCAACTCACCTGCTTTTGAGTTGATTTGCATGCCGTGGACAGTTCCATGTTAGCATGTTCGTGCACACCCCTTACGTGTACTGGGTCGCACGTTTGCTTACTTCCATGTAAGCTCCGTGCCACTATGCCTGCACATAAAATTAACCCATGTAAGCTTTATTGAATTCCCCCTAAGGTACTTGCCCAAAATTTCAAAAGACTATACCACATCATGGGGTTCAGAAGTTTGCTGATATCTATGCCTAATACTGTGGTCTCAATTGAGCAGGTAGCCATAAATCTTCCAAATCCATTGGCTAAGTCTAGCAATGTCTCAACTGCTTTTCTTTAAAAAACTGGAAAGCCTGGTGCATTATATTAAACATAAAGAGGTTCAATGGTCTATGAACATTTCTTTGCAAATCCCTGCCCTGGAGAAAAGCAACACAAATTTGTTTGACTATTGTTATTGCTGACTTTCCACAGGGAGTTCTGCTTCAGGAAAATTGTTGGCATATATATTAATTACTAGAGTGTACTGGCAGCAATAACTAGACTTTACAAATGGACTCATAACATCCATGGCTAGTTACCTGAATGGGAACTTCAGTAACAGGCATAGGCATCAATGGATACATTGAACCAAAATGTCTTGCCATCCTTTGACATTCTGGGCAAGCTGCACAAACATTCTTCACGTCTTCCTTTGTACTAGATCAACAAAATCTAGCCATACAGTTCTTGTTTTCATTCTGTCCATCCTTAAGGATTATCCCAAAGTGTGGCTATGTCTCTGTTTCAACCAGCATTTTACAAGGTTTTGGAACTAACAGCAGGTGGAGTATTTCTTCTTTGTAACTTTATTTGCTATGTACAGTAAGTCATTCCTCAACTCAGAATACAAGTAAGGATGGGGACAGTCTGCTTATCTGTTTCTCCTTATATTTTGGCTATAATTTTTTCTGGCTCCGATTGATGTACAATCCTTCCAGTGTGCTTTCTTAAAATGTCCTTTGCTTATCTGCAAGTTTGCCAAATCATGAACACTTTTTTTTCACTACACCGATGTAAAGAAGAGAGCATAATCACTTCCCCTATGGATGCAAATATAGGTGATTTTTCTTACCCTGCTCTTTCCTCTACAGAAGTCAACTTATGCCAATGGCATTCCTCTGCTTTTGTTTTGCTAATTATTTTACTTTTTCCATGTTATTTTCTGTCTCTTTAAGTTTCTGCTGATGTAATTCATGTTTGTCACTAGCCTATTGCTTTTACCATACAGAGGGAAACCTAGGAGTTTGTTCAACACTTTCTTCTTTTAGTAGGTTTATCACTATGGGTCTCTCTGCTTCCATCTCTACATAGACATTTTTCATTACTTTAATGGCTAGAAAGGCAACCTCTGTCAAGTTTCCATAGTATGGACTATGGAGTCTTCTCTTGCAAGTTCAGCACTGATGTCGCCATTACCTTAATAACTAGGTGTCTCTACTTCTTAAAGAAGACAGCAGATTATGGATATTTTTGAAATTTCAGCACCCTCTTCCTTATCTCTGCTAGGAGTTATTAAGACTGAATGTTTTTAACTCTGTCTTTAGGCTATTGCTTTTTCCTCCAGTTTTAACAGCTTTATTATTTAGACTTCAGAGTTACAGCTGTGATCCCTTGTTCCATACATTTCAGATTGCCTTGAATATAGAGAACTCTGAACCAGTTATGACATTATGTGTTAGCATTGTGTTTGTATATATGTGTTGGTGGGGTAGGGGCTGACACTGTACAGTTAAGTGCTGTGTGTGTGTGTGTGTGTGCGTGTGTGTGTGTGTGTGTGTGTGTGTGTGTGTGTGTGTGTGTGTGTGTGTGTGTGTGTGTGTGTGTGTGTGTGTGTTTGAGTGTGTGTGTGATTGTACAGTTAACTGCTAAGTTATCCCTTAAGAGCTTTATTTTCAAATCTCAAGCATGGTGATTAAGATCAAATTACAAACACACACACACACACACACACACACACACACACACACACACACACACACACACACACACACACACACACACACACACACACACCTCTGCTTAGGTAATTTTAGAATCATAGAAGTGAAAGGATAATATTAGCTCTCATTTGGAACTTGAAGCCAGAGCCAGATCATGGTCAAATGGGGGACTAGTCAGGGCAGTGGAACAGAACTTCCCCAATCCGCAGCCATTCCTGTGTCCCACTGCTTAGTTGTCTCTTTCCATTTACCATAAACACTGTTCAAAACTATCAGTATGAAAGCTGTTTTCTTCTGTACTTTCACAATTATTACATACATTTGATTTTATACCTTTATTTCAGATTTTATTTCACTAACATTTGTGTCCATTTGCCAAACAAAACAAAACAATCTGACACTGAAAAAAGACTTAGCATAAGCAGCACTGCACTGAGACTCACATTCATTGAAAATACATTTGGCCAGTGGCAGATTATGTGCATGTTTATATCCACAGACACCCCTTAACCCAGCAATTATAACAGATTGTCAACTGCATCCTTCTCGATGTCTGTGCCAAAAAATGAATAATAATGACCAAAGTCACATTTAAAGTTTGTAGCTAAAGCATTCCAGTGTAATTCACACACACACACACACACACACACACACACACACACACACACACACACACACATGCACACACACACAGACGCGCAAGCACACGTGCACGTACACACGCACGCACATGTACACAAATGTACGCCAGTCCTGCAAAGCCAGATTAAAGACAGTTTAAAAATGACCAGGTGATAAGATCATAAGGTAGTTTCATCCACAGAGAGCCCCCAGCCCCTCCAGCACTTATAACCACTTTGCTGACTGTATATACATATTATTGTTACACATAAATAAATTACATGTACCTTATTGGTGGATTTGGTTTAACTACATGAAATTGTATAAAGACAATTAGCGTCACAAAAAAAGATACAGCCAAGTGTAGCACTGTTTAAATAGAAGAATATTTATGAACGCAGAAGAAATATAAACCACTTGATAACACATGCTAAGTCAATATGCACAATCATTGCAGAAGTAAAAATTATTTTGAATAAGTCCACATTAAATAGAACTATTACCAATGGAGAGGTTGCTTTTGGGAAATCAACTTTCCATTTTAGGGCTTCATCTACAAATGCATCCATACTGCTTTTGAAGAATGAATTGTACATGTTATATTAAAAAAATGGTGTGCTGGTGATATTGCCATAATATTTCCAGGCAAATAAATAACAACAGGTTCATAGTTGCTATACATGTATTCCTGGAGACCTTTAAGCAGCCTAGCTAAAAATCCCAATTGCCCCAAACTGTCACACAGTAGGCAAATGAAGATAAAAAAATTCAAACTCTGGAACAGAAGCAGCTCATTTACAAGGTGGAATATAATTCACTGCACTAACTGCCAGCTTAACAATTTTATCTGAATGCTGAATTTTTTTACAATCCAATAAATAAGTCTGCGTCATGCAACAATTACAGCATAATGGATACTGAATATCAAACAGTTCTGATCATCACTCCAAATAATGCAGACTATATAATATTTCACAATGTCAAGCTTTTTGCAGTTGCTGGAGGCTGTAAAGAAGGTATTGTAAAAAATAAATGAATAAAATGCAACATTTACACTATATTACGGAATACAAACCTATGAATTAATTCATTCTTTAGTGCAATGCATGAAGAAAAACAATTAGTAACAATATAAATTCTGCTTTTGTTCAGGAACCCATAATCATCATCAACCCCCCCTTTTTTTCCAATTTTCTACATGGGGTTGAGGTGTTGTGTCCACTGTCACCATCTCTCTCTATTCAAAGCCACTCTCCTACCTTCTTCAACACTCATGCCTGACTGTCACAGATCTTCTCTCACACAATACATCCATCTCTTTGCAGGATGCCCTCGTTTCATCTTGCCTTTTTCCTGTCTGTCCCAAATATTCTTCACCAGATTGTTTTCTGCTTTCCAACATGTGCATTCTCTTTGACCTTTTCTGCAAATGGAGTTACTTTGATACTCTGAATTCTGCTCTTATGTCCTCATTTCTGCATTTAACCCACATTGTGCATCCTACTGTCCATCTGAGGCACTTCATCTACATCATCTCTAGCTTTCTCAACTGCCCTGCTTTTACTGTCCAGGTTTCTGTACAAGACAGTAATATTGGTCACACCACTGTTTTGTATACCTTGCTTTTCAGCTTCTTTGGCATTCTTCTGTTATACACTACCCCTGACACTCTATGCCAGATGGCTGCAGCCCCTCTGATTCTAGCATTGATCTTCTCATTCAGACTTCCCTTCTCCTCAACTACCCCTCAAAGGTACTTGAAGCAGTTAACATGTTCCACTATCTTCCCTTCTGTCTCGAATTTCAGTTTCTTCTGATTTCCCTCATTTGCTGGCATTACATCTGTCTTATCTGTATTCATTTGGATCCCATGTGCATTCAATTTTGCATTCCATTCCCCTACCCTCTGTTGAGTCTGCACTTAATGCCACATCTTCTGCATACAGCAGCTTTATTGATCTATCCCCTGACCTGTTTGCTAATGTAGTCCATCACCAATATGAATAACAGTGAGCTCAGAGGTGAACCCATACAAACTTCTACTCCCAGAGACCGAACACTGTTCGTACTTGAGTCATTGGGTCCTTGTATGTAGCATGCACTAATTCTACCAATGTTTCTAGGACTTTGAACCACCACAAGACTGCCCAATTCAGCTTTCTTGGGACCTTGTCATATGCTTTTTCCAAGTCTAGGAATGCCCAGTTGGACTCTTTCCTCATTTGTATTTTATAGGTTTATAGGTTTTATAGGTACTTACCAAGCTAATGACCACACGTGCCTTTTTAAGCATAGCCATATACATCCCAAATCACTGAGAAGCTCTCATACCTTTAACAAGTGTAAGCAGGGGCTTGAGAGACAAAACATTTACAAGCAGTCGTCTGGAAGATGAAACATTTATAGGCTGCTTATGTCCACTAAAAACACAGGTGTCAAACTATGGATGAAATTCCTGTTACCCATCCGATTGTCCAAATTACACTTGAATTGGGTTAGGGAGGAACTCTGTTTCACATGGATGAGGAGCTTATTCCAGAGAAGGGGGTGTCTCAGGGATACATACCTGTCTCTCCAGCATGTCCTATTGATATCACAAGCAAGGTTTATGTCTTTAGAACAGGTAATTCTTGTGCTGTTTGCTTTTTGGATATGTAAGAGTGGGGTATCAAGGTGGGGTCCGACAATGTACGCCAGGCATAGATCTCCCCTCAATAGCCTGTATGAAACAGAATACATGGATAGAACCTTGAGGCAGACTGCATAGGATGTTAATTATGCCCTGTATTCTTTTAGTGAAGACCCTCAGTGTATGTTCCATTTGTTGGATATGCCTGGTTAAGTGCATACAAAAGGGGGCATTGTACTTAATGATTGGTCTGATGAATGTAAATTTGGTGGAGCAATGACTTGCTTGGACCTAGATGCCATACCTTTGTTTATACGTTGCACAGCATAGAAAGATTTTCTCACTAGTGTAGACATGTGATGATCAATTGCTAGAGTATTGCATATGTGCGTCCCCAAAACCTTGACTACTGAGTCAACTCTTAGGGGTATATTGCCAATATGATAGTAACCAGGGGTGGATGACGTCCTGAAGGATACTAGTATGCATTTCTTGCCATTTAGTTTTAGTCTATGGCTTTGATATTATACTGACTTCAGATGTTTGCCTGTGTCAGACATTCCTGGAAAACATTTGTGATGGTGAGAAATTCTAGTATGCATTTCTTGCCATTTAGTTTTAGTCTATGGCTTTGACATTATACTGACTTCAGATGTTTGCCTGTGTCAGACATTCCTGGAAAACATTTGTGATGGTGAGAAATTCTATGGTGCTCTTAATTTGCAATCGTCTGCAAATTAAGTTAGCTAGAGCCCATAGACATTGTCCTTGACTTCAGAGAAGTAAATGCCAAGAAGGAGCAGTCCCAGGACAAAATCCTGAGAAAATCCATTATTGACTGACCACTTTGTGGAGAATTCTAACCTCCTTTGTCCTGTCTGTGAGCCATGCAGCTATCCACTGGGTGACATAAGGGTTTATACATAACCTCCTCAGTTTGAAGGCAATGCCTATGTCTGAGTGGGGTATTGTGTCAAATGTCTCGACCAGGTCAAGGTAAGGAGTGTGTGATCCATTTTACCCTCATCCATTGCTTTGGTGACCTTCTCAAAGAAATCCACCAGGTTAATTAGGCATGACCTTCCCTTGACAAAACCAGACTGGGTTTGCTCCAGTGTCTGGAAGTTTCTTTTGTCATTATTAATCATTTCCATGATAATTCTTTCCATTACTTTGCAAATGAAACTACTAAGATTAATGGGTCTGTAGTTCCCAGGGTCTGTAGACATCCTATCTTTGTGGAAAGGGATTACTGCTGTTCTTCTCCATTTGTGAGGTTTGAAGCCTGTTTGAGAGCTACAGTAAAATAGAAATTCTAGATGGCCTGATAGGTTAGGTTTCATGCAATTATGAAGGTATCTTGAGATATTTTTTGGGTCAATTGATGCAGGGTTTTAGAGACAGCATGAAGGACCTGTCCCTAATTATAGTAGAGGGAGTGTTATATTTGATGGTATTTTCTAAGGGAAGGTTGAGGGGGGGAGAGAGGGGTAAAGTTGGATCTGAATTTGTCAGCTAGTAGATTTGCTGTATCTTCTGTCTCAGTATAGGTGGCTAAATTAACAGTGAGCTATGCACACAATTGTGTATTACCTTTTAGGTTACAGATATAGATAAAGAATGCCCTGTGGTTGTCCATGGCCTGGGGGGCCAACTTTACCTCAAATTTGACTTTTGGGACTTTATTTGTCTTCTGAGTTGTTTGTTTAGTTTGATGAGAGTGTTTTTGTCCTGTTGGGTGCAATACCTTCTAATTATTGCCATGATGTCTTTCTGTTATGCAGCTTACTGATGTTTTGACTGCAACAGGGTGGCCTGTTTTTTGAGTTAGTTCTGTACTTCTTCCTGGTGGGTACACCTGCCTCTATTGAACTATTAGCAGGCTTGGATAGGGTTTCTGTGAAAAGTTCTGTGTCGGCAGCAATGTTCTCAGGCTTATGGGGGCTTGAAATTTTGCCAGGTTATTACTTAATAGTAGGGAGTTACCCTTAGAGTAGTTCCTGAATATTGCAGGGTTAGCTTGGGTTCCAGGATTTATTTTACTTCAAAGCTGACCATTTTGTGATCTGACCTTACCAAAGAAGACATTAGACTAGGGGATGTGCAGCACTCTCCCATATTAGTGAGGAGCTGGGGTGTTTGTGTTAAAAAAAGCAAAAAAAAAAAGAAGAATCTCTGTGTCTGTAAGTTTGGTGTCATATATGATTCCCAGCTAAAAGTGGGGTAACTAAAGTCGTTCATGAATATGGTATTGGTTTGGATGGTTAGTGTTTAGAATACATTCAAATACATGTTATGGGTTTCCTGGGTCATAGTGGTGGACCTATAGCTTGCAAAGATGTGGTATAGGATTTTGCCAATGGTGATTTGAACATGGAGAATTTCAAGTGCATTGTCCAGTTTGACCAACCTTGAAGTATATTTATTTTTGGTGTAAATCAAAATGCTTCCACCTTTATTTCTGTCCATGTTGTAGCTGGGCTAAATGTGAGAAATTCATTATAGCCTTGCACTGATGGCGTGCTGTCCATGGCTTTAAAGCATGCTTCAGTAACTGCACAGACATCAGCATTCTCTAGGGTAAGGAGAGCTTGTAGGGAGTAGGTTTGTTTGTTTATGCTCCTAGCACTGAGCAATAACACCCTTAGATTTTCTTGGTTTTGATTTGTTGTGGCAGAAATACTTTCAGTTTGCCATTGCCTAAAAAGGTGCTGTGGGGGAGAACAATATTTAGAAGCATAGAGGGGATAGGTGCAGACCACCCCTGGCAAAGCAGCTTGATCTGTTGACCATCTCCTTCCATGCTGACAACTATTGCCCCCCTTTAGAATGACACCAGAAACGAAGTCAATTATTAATGTCAGCCAGCTTTCATTCATATCGTGGCATCATCCTTCCAGAAGGTTAAAGGCTGCTCAGTGATGGGCTCATACCAGCCTGGGTCACATACTCAGAGAGCTCCATGACATCTCTCTTCATATAGTCTAGGGAGGTATGACTCAGGTCATTTGCACCCACATGGACTATAACAGAGTCATACTGGTACTTGTGGTCCAATGATCTGAGTGTGTGTAAAATTTGGTACCTGTCACTTAATAAGCAGCTGACTGTGACTTTCTCCTTACTGTTTACTTGTGAGAAGGACACCAGTTTGTCTCATAATGGTGTCTCCAATGACCAGAATGTTGGATTCTGTGCTGTCCTGCCTTATAGTTTAGATGTAGAGACTCCATGAAATTTGGTTGTATGTGTTGATGTGGGTGTTGTTTTGAAACAGTATAGACAGGGAGGTCTTTAGGATTTAGGAAGGTTAAATGTACATGCCTCAGCTATGTGGGTCTGTGTGTCTTCTTTGAACTGTGTATGATGGGTACAGTGTTTATGCTACTTATAACCTTATTGATATTAGGACTATTTTTATGTGGGAGCTTTGACTCCAGTGACATTGTGTGAATACATCTCTCACATACCATATCAGTTTGTTTGAGAATTAACTGGTTGTCAGTACACATGAGGCAACTTTTACATTGCCTCAGGATGCCCATATTCAACATATGGAGACAGAAAGAAAGTTCATATGCATGGCAACATGCCCTTTTTAATTGACTAGATGGTTGGAGTGAGAATATAAAGTAATGTTACAGTATCTGGTTTGCAACTCTATGGGCAGTAGTTGTCACTGCAAAATTTCAATGACGCTTTTACAGGAAAATGTCAACAAAATATGTCTATGTCTATACAGGCCACTGCCAAACACTTGAGGGGAAACTGATAAGTAGACCCCCTGATAATTCATGGATGAAGTATTTATTTAGGTTAGACAGCAGCCAATCAAGCAGTACTTGCAGAAAAAGAATAAGCTATGTCAAGAATGATGAATGAAGGGATTCAGCTGAATGGCTAATGCCTGGCTACTGCTTGTGCTGGTCTCACCACACCTTCACACTGCTGGGATACAATACTCCTTTGCTTTGGCAAGAGGCACAGTTAGCCAAGTTGACAACACCTTTGAACTGACTCTTGCCATCATGTAATTTCACAGTGATACTTGGGTATCCCCCCATTGTAATTCTTTCTCCCTCAAAAACAAAAGGGCAGTGTTTACAATGACCACATTTCCTTGTGCCTCTCCATGGTTTTTATTATCCCAGCATCTTTCAAGGTTGCTCTCCAACATCCCTTTTAAATTCTGAGGTATCTTAAAAACAAGACGTGGCTCCTCCTCCAGAAGATTGGAAATATTGCTATCTGTTCTTAATATCCTCCCAATTTTGCAAATAATTCTTTATAGGTCTTCTGAGCCTGAATTAAATTATGTTGAATAACTAAAGCCCTTTCAAATCTTGTATTCAATGTTGTGTTGTCAGCACTCTGTGTATCAAATTCTTTATTACCTAATAAGGGTTTGTATTTTGTTCCACATTTACTCATAATATCCTGACTAACCTCTTCTATGAGCTTCATGGAGTACCCCCCTCTTTAAGAACAGTGCCTTCAGTTTTTGAGGGAGAAACAATTACAGTCTACATGGCTAAGTGTGCCTCTTGCTCAAGTTTTTATGGTGGGAAAATTTATTTTTTTAATTTTATTTATTTAGCATTTGTTTACAGTGAAAGTCCGTCTTGGAACAAAGCCAATTTTCAACAGAGGCCCAGGGAGAAACACTCCATACACGTGTCTTTGTAAAATAGAGAGGATGTTCCAAAAGAGAATATACAAACACATACATGACATCTTCATAAGGTGTCATAACAATGCACTGTATAAACACAGTGAAAAATGTGGGTCATTTGACAAATTTAAATTCTGTATTATCGATATAATTCCAAAATGCCCCGGGGTGGTGACTGGGACACCAAGTTGGAGTACAGGGAGCTGTACTGGCAAATTAGGCTTAATGCCACATCCCCCCCAGGGCTGAATGAGTCCATATCAATTTCTGCAGGATTGAAGATGAGACCAGTAAATCTGTAGCTACTTTACATTTTATATTTTTATATTTCTACATTTCACAGATTTTTCAGGTTATTAATTTATGATATTAATAATGTATATATGGCTTACAAGGATTTTTTATTAACAAAAAAATATTTCTTTGTTGTGGATTTATATATTTATGTTTTTCAATGATGGAACATATGACTTTAAGATTTTGAAATGCAGTAGGCTAATATGATGATTGGCCAGGTGATGTATTTTAATGAAGGTTTTGTTACTTCTACCTTTTTCTTATGAAGTCTTGTATTTTACATGACGAAAGTGCTCAACAAACATTGTTTTTGACATTAAACAGGCATTCCCTGGGATTCAGCAAACTTCCGTGCAGGAATAGATTATTTCTGCATGGAAGGGAAAGTTCCTGAACAACATGGCAGCGCACCATGCATATTCATGAAGGCACGCTGCTGTGCTGTTAAACAGACACGGTTCTGTGTACGAGTTCAGGGGGTGTGTCTGAGATCAGTGCTCTCACAATACACATGCCTCCTGCACACCAGAATTGCATTTGGCAATTTAAAATGAGCGAGAACACTCGTAACACCCCCAAACCATCAGGGTAAGAAATCTGGTCAAAGCCATAAGGGACAATAATCCCACAAAGCAGAAAGTTGATAGAATAACAGGTTCAGCATTAGCATGGATTTTCTGAAGGGTACAAATAAAAAAACACAACAAATACATTTTTTTTATACATGCAATAAAGTTTAAGCATAGCTGTGCCCATTGCTTAGCTATGCTTAGTCCAGCTTAAACAGCACAAGAAGTTAAATAGCAAGAGACAACCAACAAATGCAGTACTGCAATAGTATAGTGGTTAGTGCATATGCTTTACAAACAGTCATTCCTGGCTAGATCCCCCTGTAACCAGTTTGCACTTTACATGTGAAAGCAGTACATAAATAATTTTTTTTATAATTAGCTACTAAATAACATATATTTGTTAACCAAGTACAGTAGTAGGACCAGATGTGAGGTGTCAGTTTAATAAAGTTGTGAACCCCCCACATAAACACAAGTAATGAAAGCATATTGGGGGATGTCAGGGACAGTAAACAAATTTATAATATGTAATGAATGATCAATCAATCCCATACAGCAGAGAGTCTATAAAATAAAAAATGAACAATGTTACGCATTGCATAGCTCTGCTTACCAGATGTAAGCACTGTGTAAATATGACTGCTAAGCAATGAGTAGCCCAGCTAAGTGGATTTGCCCATTGGTAAGCAGTGCTGAACCTGACACTTTAAGCACTGCCAACTTTAGCTCAGCAGGATTGCCCATAGCTTAGCTTAGCTCAGCATATTTAAAACCATCCAATCACAGCAAAGGGCAGGAAATCGGCCGTATCTAAACCCCTCAGGCAGGAATACAGCTCATAACTGGTTGCAGCTTCTCACTGTAGGCAATATGGCAGGTGTTGGAGAGGGCATGTGCTTCCGGGTGCAGCGCTGCGGCATACAGGAGTCCAAGATCATGGTAGGACTCCTGGTAAAAAACATGACGAGAGACTGTTGCAGGGCCAGTACCAGGGCTCCCAATATAAAGTGGAAGCCTGGGACCATCTCGCCCTGGTACTGGCCCTGCAACAGTCTCTCGTCATGTTTTTTACCAGGAGTCCTACCATGGTAGGACTCCTGGTAAAAAACATGACGAGAGACTGTTGCAGGGCCAGTACCAGGGCTCCCAATATAAAGTGGAAGCCTGGGACCATCTCGCCTGTGATCTCACCAGTGCCACTGTCTCAGAAGAAAAATTCAAACGAGTCACATCTGCCTCAGGTGATGAAAAATTTCTTTATTAGCAGCTAACCAGATTACACAGCATATTGGCCAAGATGATCTCCTCTGGTCAACTTGTTTACTGACATCAACTTTTATACTGCAAGCAAAACGACTTTTTGTTACATTTCTGACCATTGACAGTTGGCTATGAAAAACACCTGCGGTAAACATGTTTATCACAAATCACCTCAAACCAACAGTTAGTACAGAATGTTCAAGAAGTACAGAATGTTCAGTTCAACAATGGTAGCTCAAATTTTCCAGGACACACAGCCTGCTTCAGTAAATTAACTCTTACTCGGCCGTGCGTCCTTATCCCAGGCTTCACTAAGCTATAACCAAATCTCTTTATTCTGAAAAGCAGAAAACAGATATTATTCAGGTTTATAAGCAATGCTGCATTTTGTTCACAGATGAGGCCCATCTTTGATAGGCATATCCCAACAAATAACATGTTCACTTTGCAAGAACAGGAAAAAGACAAATAACAGTATGTTTTAAAACTTTTTCTCTTAACATTTCCCCCCTGAAAACACTTTTTATTTGTCTTTTTATTTCAGCAATATATGGTAAAAACTAAGTTTTTCTTTGCATACATTACTTCATTGGCAAGACAAACTTTTAAACTTCAAAAACATTTGCAAAAAGTCACATTTCAATGTATTCACTTTCACCAGTCTGTTGCAATTGCTGATACATCGTCTTCGTAACAACAGTATCAACCAGTCTTTGTAGAAGACCTCTGATACAGGGTATACAAAAGCAACCACATACCACCACGATAGCCACAGCGACTCCAACGGACACCAGGAAACTGCTGATGAGATGACTCCATTTTCCAAACCACGCTTGTAGAAAGTCTGTAAAGAGATTACTTACCCCAGAGTTCTCTGCCAATTCTTCGGATAACATTTCCAAACCTTTCAAAGCTCGAGTGATACTTCCATCAGGCGCAGTGTTGTTTGGAATATACATACAACAGAAAATCCCAAACATCCTGCAAACTCCTCCTTCTTTGGCCAGGACATTATCCAACGCAATTCGATTCTGCCATGCCACCTGCGAAGTGGCCTCCAGTTGTTCAGCAATTCCTTTCAATGTATCTTTGGTATAGTTCACAAAACGCTGCTGGTTATAGTAAATGTAGTTGATCCAGTTCACATTCTTATTAGGTTGAATCCAGACAAAGATGGATGTAAAACCAGCTGCTATTTGGTTTATTGCTTTGTATTCATCAGGTACGCCTCTTGGTACGCCAATGCTATCGATGTAGACACTGTTATCGAAGGATTGCTTCGGTGCCTCTCTTTTTCTCCTACTCAACCACTTCGGCTTTATTTCAGGTTCTCTTACAAAATTGCTTGCTGGAACTGGGAAAATGTAGAATGGCAGAATTAACTTTTCAAGTGCACAAGTTCCCTTCCAGGGAATCATAAGCCTGGACCTGAGTTTGTTGTCTCCACATAACTACCATACGTCTGCTAAACTATGAGTTTGGTTCTCCAGAAATGGATTCTCATTACCATTCACAGTAACATTGCAATGTTACCATTCACAGTAACATTGCAATAGTTCTGTACCATATTACCATAATTATTCCCTGTGCCATCTCTGGAAATGCACATATATGAACCTGGATAGGAAATCGCTGCAGGTGGTTTCTCAACTTTGCTTATGACTGGAAAACGCTGAGTTTCATTTTTGCATTTATCTTCAGTTCTGTTGAAGAATAATTTTAACAGACATGTTAGGTTACCTTAATCTCACATCAATGGGACTGTTGCTAATTGCTGTTTACCTTCAGCACGAGAAATACAGTTCTCACGATGTGCTTCTCGGGTACTATATCTAACCCAAGATAACCATTCATTATGGTGCACGAATCCCGTCTCGAGTAACAATTGTTCTTCTTCTGAGAAGGCAAAATCTGCTTTACTTGTTGCATTTTTAAGGCTTTGTACTTAAAGTTGGAGTGTCCCCAAAGGATCAGTTCCAATTGGAAGAGACACTCTGATTCCATAAACTCCTGAATCACTTTCTTGTGGTGACACAATGGTTATAGTAATTACTTCGGTACCTTGGAAATGCGCAATTTTTATTCTTTGTTCCCTGCTTTTATCTTTCTCTGGTATCACTGCACCACTTGTTTCCCATCCATTCACATCTGTTGACCACCAAACATTTGACCAGGATGTACAGTCTCTATTGCATAAGTATTTTGCACAAGTTAAGAAATTATTGTTGTTCCATTTAGAACAGTCCAAAATTCCTTCACAAAGTTTCACCTTAAACACAGTAGTAACACCTGTTTGCGCTTGCAGCATCACCATTCCTTTTTCTCTTGCAACTGTTCCTTCTCGTATGGACATATTTACTTTCACCACCAAAATCATCATGCAACAGTTCAAGTACCAGTTGAACGTGGCCATCCTCTCTAAGGACTACCTCGCGCCGTTGGTTTCTTCACTGGGTTTGAGATGAACTAACCCCTATTGGGCTAATCCCCCTTTGTAGCCAGACTTTGTGCTCAGAGGTCCGGTGGAGTTTGACCAACATCAATGGCAGAAGGAAGAGCCTTGAGTTTTTTACAGTGGGTGATATGAATCCACGAATTCCTCTCAGCGATCTTTACAGCCGTAGGTGTCTAGATAAGTACTTGGTATGGGCCTTCCCACCTGGGGGATGACCAATTCTTTCTCTTCACAATTCAGATCCACACCCAGTCCCTGGGTGCCACGCTTAACAAAGTTTCATTTCTGGAATCTGCAAAGGAGTCATTGGTTACAAGAGATTTGACATTTAGCAGCTTCTTCATATAATCCACTAGATCCTCACCCCCCTCACGTTCCGCTGGCAACAATCCTTGCCACTGCGGGACGTAATATGGTCTCCCAAACAAAAGTTCAAATGGTGTAAGTCCTTTGTAGGAAGGTGAGATTTGCATATACAGGAGTGCCAAAGGAAGGCACGCAGTCCATGATCTATGTGTTTCTGCCATCAGTTTGCGGAGCTTACTCTTCAAGACACCATTGTGTCTTTCCACCAGTCCAGCTGACTGGGGATGGTAAGCACAATGATACTTAAGATCAATTTGAAACACTTGACCCAACTTCTGAACAATTTGGTTAACAAAATGAGACCCATTATCACTGTAAATGCGTCTTGGTAAACCAAATCGGGGAATTATTTCTGTAGTCAAAAGCTTTGATACTGTTTGTGCATTCAGGTGCTTTACTGGGAAAGCTTCTACCCATTTAGAAAAAAAGCATCAATAATGACTAAACAGAACCTTTTTCCCTCTGAGAGTGTCAATTCAATAAAGTCCATACAGAGTGTGTGAAATGGATATGGAGTGGTAGGGAATGCCTGCTGAGACTTTTTAACTCCCCCCTGAGCATGATACTTTGCACATAATAAACAAAATAAACAGAATTGCTTTGCATAAGTTGAAAACCCCTTACACCAAAACACCTTAGACACTATTTGAATCATTGCCTGTACTCCTACATGGGCAGGTCCATGGCTAACAATGCTGCATACCTAAAAAGGTTTGAGGGTAATACCATTTTGCCATCTGATACCCTATACAACCCATCCTGTTGAGTGATACCATATTTTACCCAACAACATTTTTCCTTCTGTGTTGTCAATGTTTGCATTACTTTTAGTGTCTCTAAGTCTAAGAGGTGTCTGGGCTCTAAATCATTGTCATGTAAAAGCAAATCATTTTCTTGAGCTGCCTTTTTTGCAGCCATATCAGCAAGGGCATTTCCCCTGGAGACAGGATCTTTTCTGTTGGTATGTGCGGAACATTTACATAGCGCTATCTGAAGTGGTAGTTGCACTGCATCTAACAACTGTAAAATTAAATCTCTGATTTATTGGTTTGCCTGTCACAGTAACCATTCCCCTATTATTCCATTGTTGAGCAAAAACATGCACAGTGGAGAAAGCATATTGACTATCTGTATAAATTGTCACTTTCTTACCCTCCCCTAAGGTACAAGCTCGAGTCAAAGCCACCAACTCTGCTGCTTGTGCAGAATAAATGTTTGACAATCTTTTTGCCTCCAAAACTTCAGTTTCTGTGGTGACTGCATACCCTGCTAGTGTTTTTCCTACAGTGTCTTTCTTTGCTGATCCATCTACAAACAAAACAAAATCAGAATCTACCAATGGAATATCCATTAAATCTGGTTGGGGAAGTACTTTGTCATGAATGCTCTGTAAACAAACGTGTGGAGTACCTTCTTCTGGAGTCGGCAAAAGTGTCGCCGGATTAAGAGTAGTACATCTTTCTATGGTCATATGAGGCTGTGTTAGCAGCACTGTCATACATGACAAATGTCGACTAGGAGATAAAAAGGTTATCTTATCTTGCAAAACTATAGTAGCTACTGAATGTGGAACCCGCAATTGTAATCGGTGAAACAAAACTAATGATGCTGAGGCTTGTACTGCCATGGCGGCGGCCACTACAGCTTGAACACAATGCGGCAATGCCCTTGCAACAGGATCTAATCTGGAGGAGTAGAAAGCTATCAGCCTCTGTTTATCCCCATGTACTTGTACCAGAACCGAAGTCATATATCCTCCCTTGCAATCAACCATTTGTATAAACGGCTTAGAATAGTTCATAAAACCCAAAACAGAGGATCCTGCTATCAATTGCTTAATTCTATTAAATGCCTGTATTGCCTTATTTGTCCGCTGTATATTATTCTTAGCTGCCATGGGAGTGTCATAGATTAGTGCGGTCAATGGCCCTACCTCCTCAGCATAGTTAGGGATCCAACTTCTACAAAAAGTAGTCACACCTAAAAAGGACATCATCTCCCGCTTAGACGTGGGCAAAGGTGCCTCAAGAATTGCTTGTTTTCTTTTGTTCTCCAATTGTCTACCTGCCTGCGAAATTAAATAACCCAAGTACTTTACTTGTGCTTTCCACAATTGTAATTTTTCTTTATTTACCTTATGTCCTTGCTCAGCTAAAAAATTAAGAAGGGCAAGGGTATTCTTTCTACAACTTTCCTGCATGGGTGAGGCCAACAAAATATCATCTACATACAACAGAACCTGGCTTCCCTTTGAGGGAACAAACTGAACTAAATTCGCAGCCATTTCTTGTGCGTATATTGTTGGACTCTCACCCTGTGGCAATCTGGTGTAGGTGTATCTTTTACCTTGGTAAGTGAATGCAAACCAAAATCTACTCTCCTTATATAGTGGTATGGAGAAAAAAGCATTGCTTATATCTATGACAGAAAAATATCTGTTCTGCGGTAGTAAATCATTAAGTAATGTATAGGGGTCAGGTACCACTGGTGCTCTTGGGATCACAGCTGAATTAACTGCTTGTAAATCCTGATCCAACCTCCATGACCCATCTGGTTTCTTTACAGGAAACAACGGAGTATTGCAGGGTGAATCTGGGCATTCAACAAGAATTCCTACCTGTTTTAGCTGCTCAATGACTGGCTTAATTCCTTCCTCTGCTTGTTTACTTAGCGGGTATTGGTGCTTACGAGGTCTAAAACCTGACTTTGGAGTTATACAAACTTCACCTGCTGTTTTCATCAGTCCTACATCCCCTTTTCCTTTTGACCATAAATCTACAGGTAAGGCACTTAACGCACTATCTTCCTCTTGAGTTAGGTGGATTTGTCATGCCATTTCTGTTTTGTCATCCCTGAGGTGCACACTTGGTTGTGCCCAAGTCACCCAATTTAATCTTTGTACCTGGATCTGTTGATCTTTCAATTGACTTTCGGACATTGTGTCCCAATTCGTTACCTTTTTCACCAAATCTACCCAAAGTGTCCCCACTGCTTTAGTAATTGAAATATGCGGGCTATAACCAGAGCGATATAAAGAACTCATTTCCTTGGTCAAAGTACAGGTCACTACTGTATTACCTTGCGTATCCCAAAACATATAATTCAAAATTATCCTTGCACATTTGTGCTTAAAGAATTCTTTTTCAAATTCTTTATCTGGACCAGGGGCCTTCCTATAGAACATTGTACAATGTAAGTGCGCCGCAACCTGCGGTGACCCACTCCTAGATTTACTTAAAGCTCGGTTGATCAAATCTGTATCAACCCTCCCCGACCCATTTGAAATCAAGTCCTGGCTATACCAGTAAAATAAGTCTTGTACTCCCTGTACCACCAAGCCATCTGCTAACCTTTTCGCCTCAATGCCTTTAGGTGTGGGAATTGCCGCTATTCCAAACAAATGCATCAAATCTCTTCCCAGCAAATTAACTGAACAAACTTTCGATATAATTACCCTACACCTAACAGTTTGGTTTGTTTGCAGATCTGTGAACAATAGAGGATGTGACAGTGGTTCCTTATAGATTTTCCCATTTGCCGCTTTCACAAGGACAAACTCATCTGCTTCGCAGTTCGGAGGCAGAACTGCTGGGTCCAAAAGTGTACGCGATGCACCTGAATCACATAAAAACTCCACTTTCTGTCCCTTAACCAAAAACTCTATCATGGGTTTTTGATCTAGATGCATAGCAATACCCAAATTTGCCAGGTTTATGACTTCACAGTCACAATCCCGCCCTTCCTTCTGAGTGTTCTGACATTCATCGCAGAGAGTGTCTGCCTCATCATCATCACCATCATTCTCACTTTCTTCTTCTCTACAATAATCACAATAATGAATTTGGTGCCTTCCTTTACTATCATATAGTCATGCGGAGCCCTTGTTCATAAGCTGTGGGGGATGTAGCCACTCTTCACAGTCAGCAGCGAAGTGCCCACGTCTACCCAACTTAAAACATTCTCCACGTTTTAACCTCCCCTCATATTCCTCTGAATGTCCACCCAGTTTATTTAATGTGTCCCATTTCAAGCCCCCACATTTGTTTATGCCACCATGACGCCCTTGCCCCCTTTGGTCCTGTACCAAGAATATACCACCATCATCCCCTACTGCTAACACTTGTACTTTATTTTTCTTTTTTTTAAATTAAAATGTCGCTCAGCATGCCGTGCATATTCAAACAAAGGTTGCAGTCTATGTGTTCCATGATCTACCATATGCTTAGTTATAAAACTACTTATTGGAGCCCTACAACCCTTAAGAAAAGCATTTTTCAGTTGCTGTTCATACGGACTATCATTGGTCTGATCCTGCGGAATCATCATTCCACAATGGTTATTGAACACTTCTGTCAATCTTACAATATAGTGATCTACAGATTCATCATCATTTTGGATGCACTGATTTATTCCTGTCCAATCTGCTCTTTGACGCCACTTATCAGAAATTCTCTTTAACAGATCAGTGACTCACATGTCTAACACCCCAGAATTATGCTTTAATGTAGTGCCGTCATCTGCCTTACATGTCCAAGTACCACAAACTAAGTGCCAATCTGGACCCAGGATTTGTCGCACTACTTGTTCTACTTCTAAACCATTTAGATGATAACTTAAACGCATACCAACTATGTCCTCAGAAAACTTTTGAAAATTAGCCTTGGGATGAGGAATACCATCTATAGCTCGTTTTATATCCTCTCTAGCCCAGGGACGATAAACTAAAATAGATGGCTCTTGTCCAACATCCCCTGCTTGTGGGTTTGCAACTTGTATTAAGGGAAGAGCTTCTGAGTAGTCAGAAAGTTTAATGGCCCAACGTCCTTGCCGTGCTGGTCCTGACCTTAACTGCATAGGTTGGTCTACCTGTTGCAAAGCAACCTTGGGTACTACGGGAATTTGCGGGTAAATTGGAGGGGTCACAACGCTTCCTTGAGCAGCCAATAACCCACCCTGTTGTACAGATCCCACATCTTCAGACTGATATTGAGGAGGTTCTGCCGGTACGGCAGCAGCAATTTCTCCATACAGTGGGGCAGTTGCCTGCCTTTGTACCACACAAACTGTATGCTCATCCTCCTTATCTAAAAATAAAGCTACTTTTCCACTTGGCACCAGTGATCCCTTTTGATTTATTTTTTCTTTTTCCTGGCACTGTTTTTCTTTCATAGCTCATTTATTTGCTTCTTCTAACCATTTTTGTGCTTGGGGAAATCCCAATTGTCTTTGCTTTTTAGTTCTAGTTCCCGCATCTCTTTTCAAATCTGTAACCAATTTTGCACAGGCATTCTTATTCAGGGTACCATCAAAATCATATCTCGACTTCCACTTTTTCAAAAATTTAACATTATTTTTGTTTAAACCTTTTATATACTTAGCATCAACATTTAAACAGACATCACTCTCACACTTGCAGCAACTCAAACTCATGTTTCCCCTAGATTTCTTATTTCAGGACTGTATCAAAGTTATTTTACAGGGCTTATTTTAAAATGGGGCTATCTTAATGGGTGATCCTAACAAAATAATCTTAAAAAGTAATCCTACCCACCCTTAACTAAAAATAAAACCCTTGTCGACAAGATTAAATTAAATTAAAAGAAAATTTATTTTTCATCCTACCTGAACCAGATGAGACTCTGTTTCCCCTTTTGGTTCAGAAACCATCCCTCAGATAGGGATCAGAGAGTGGCCGGCCTTCTCTCAATGACAAATCAATCAGAGGGCTTTCAGCTGAGGGAATCTTAAGATGAGAAACCCTCACCTGCACAGGTTTTTCGGTCTCTTTGTCGGTCTGATCCATATCTTCATAGAGGTTTCCGGTCCGAAGGACCAAAATGTCAGAAGAAAAATTCAAACGAGTCACATCTGCCTCAGGTGATGAAAAATTTCTTTATTAGCAGCTAACCAGATTACACAGCATATTGGCCAAGATGATCTCCTCTGGTCAACTTGTTTACTGACTTCAACTTTTATACTGCAAGCAAAACAACTTTTTGTTACATTTCTGACCGTTGACAGTTGGCTATGAAAAACACGTGTGGTAAACATATTTATCACAAATCACCTCAAACCAACAGTTAGTACAGAATGTTCAAGAAGTACAGAATGTTCAGTTCAACAATGGTAGCTCAAATTTTCCAGGACACACAGCCTGCTTCAGTAGATTAATTCTTACTCGGCCATGCGTCCTTATCCCAGGCTTCACTAAGCTATAACCAAATCTCTTTATTCTGAAAAGCAGAAAACAGATATTATTCAGGTTTATAAGCAATGCTGCATTTTGTTCACAGATGAGGCCCATCTTTGATAGGCATATCCCAACAAATAACATGTTCACTTTGCAAGAACAGGAAAAAGACAAATAACAGTATGTTTTAAAACTTTTTCTCTTAACACACTGGTATCCCTCGGACTGGTGAGCAGGTCCAGTACCACTATGCTGACTTGAAGCAGAGGAAGAGGGAGCTCTTGGACAAGTGGGTCCAAGAAGCAAGGCAAAGGGGTGATGTTCCAGCAGTGTGTACATATTCATATCAATAACTGTTTACCAAAGTCCATCCTGTGTATGTGATGGACAGGTATGCTTAAATATTTCTCTACTCCCTATATAGCTGCAGCTTAGTGGGTTGTGAATCAGGAAGCCCATGCCAGTAGGTTGCAAAGGCTGCATCATGAGGCTGGTGGGTAATAATCCTGCTTGTAGTAGTCATACTAAATAAATATTAAGTAGTAGAAAGTCATCTGGCAGTATAAAAATTGTGTATGGGTTGTAGGGAATAAACCAGATAATATGACAGTAATAGTCCCATATAGGTGATACTTAAAACAGTAACTGCCTGGCAATAAAGTTCTAAATCCTGGACTGGTTGTGTTAACTCTGGTATTGTATGGCATTTAGTGCTGCATTCTCTGAATACTAATGTTATGTTAATCACTGTTACCCACACTGTGCTACATAAAAAATATGTCTAGGAATGTCTGTATAAGACTGCTGTAAGTACAAGGTCAGATTGTACACCCAAGAGAGACTTAGATAGAAAACACGAAAAAAACAGACAGTAGTTTCTAAATAGCTCACTCTGCTGAAACATAAATTGTTGTATTTTTAGCACGCAAAGCCATGGTTCAAATCCTGGGAGTGATAGTAAGCTATATGCATAATCATACCTCTCAACTGTACAGATTTTCGCAGAATATCCAGATAATTGACTCATATTTTTGGACTGCTCCTCCTTCTCCCTGGCAAATCACTGGGATGATCTCAGAATTGTAGTCACTAAATAATGACATACATTTGAGTTTCAGACTTCTAATCCTTCAGAAAATGAATATTGAAACAAATCCTGTTACTCTAGCAACTCTCTAAGTTTATAAGAGCAATATTCAAAATATGTCCCTATTTGTACATCCATGTTGTCAAGCTTTGTCCAGATGTTGTGCATTAAGAGATTGAGAGGTATGTGCATAATTTTAACTAGGAATCTGGGAATATATGCAGAAATAGTCAGGTAGTGTTAAAAAACATTCCCTCCACAGGTCTACCAGGTAAAAGAAGTAGAATTTAGCTATAAGACAGTTGAAGTATACACTGTGCGCAAACATAAAACTGCCCAAACCAAGGCTGTAGGATATTGTAATAATACCTGTAGAGTAATGATTAAGAGCAATGATCACTAAAGTTGTGAGTACTGCAAGGATATACAAGTTGTTAATTGACATCTCTCTCACCCCCCCCACCATATCTGCAACAATAATCTAAACACACAGATCAATGGGTATGTTTACACCAAACCTACTGTTGGGACACATTTCCTATTCTTTAACAAATATTGAAATGTATTTCTATTAATGTTCCATGATGAAATACTATCATTGGTGGCCTGTTGTTATCAATGTAACCTGCATGCTGTTGTAATGGTCACTGCAGTTCCATATATGCATGTGTTCTGTATGCTATGCAACTGTTCCAAAACTGTTGTTTTGGGTTAATGGGGATATCTATGCATGCTGTTATAACTAATCCTGGATTGTGTTGACTATTACTAACCTACATAAGTTCTAAACCTTTAAGACCATGGCACGTTTCGGAAGGCCGGTCCCAACTGACCTACCTCTCCCACCTCATCTGTCCATGGCACCAGGCCCCAGCATGTCTGGGACCTCCTCATCTGCTGGTCCTGTACCACCTTCAGGTGGAACTGTCTCAGGGGATGAGGCTTGTCACCCCCAGGAGTGGGAGTGGACATGATCCTGTCACCCGAAGCCAGGTCCGGGGTTTTGTGCATAGCGAGGGGAAGGAGTTTGGAGAGCTGCTACACCAGCTTGAGGGCCACATGATGCAATTACAGGGTCAGCCCACCCCTCCTGCTCAGGCCCCAGCACAGCCACCTTCGGGGCCGTGAAAGTGCAGTGGTGACGGCCCATGGGAGGGGACCTAAGTCTCACTGTTTCCATTGGGGGGCTCATGGGGTTCCAATTTCTAAACACCCCTCCCCATCCAAGGTGTTTACCACCCACATGTGTCATATACCGCCCCTGCATGCTGTCTTGTCTGTCATCCTACCCAACCTACCTCCTTAAATATACCTACTATCCTTCCTCAACATCTGACTCTCACTTTAAAAAAAAAAAAAGGGCAATCTGTTCCAAAAAAAAATTACTCCCCATATATAGCTGTCCATTTTGCACACATGTTCACTGGACACATGTAATCTGGTCTAATTGGCTTCACAACACATTATTGTTGTCCTTACCTCACCCCTCTCTCATGGGTTTGAGTGTCCAAATATACCTCCAAATTCAGTATATATGCACAGCTGTTGCTGTAAAGAAATGAACAGCTATGGACCTTTTGCTACACCTGTCCTCCACATCCCTTGCTACTTTCCCTATTGTCTTTTCCTCTTTGTGCCCCCTTTTTCACCACTTTCCTATCACCCCTTTTTTCTTTTCTTTTAAAGAAATTAGCATGGGGTTAAGTGGGAGTTAGCACTTTTAAGGCTAACTGTCTGTAAGCATATTTAACCGGATGTTAGCAATGCTTACCGTCATGCAAACCCACTTACAACTGTTTAAAAGTGCCTTAATCACTCTGTGTCCAATAGCCCTTGTTCTAACCAGCAACAAAATAATCATCACTGCCTAGTCTTGAACCCTGTATACCATAGTCAGAGTAATGTACCACTACTCTATCAGCGTTGTACTAGTGAAATGTATTTATTTATTTTTTTAATATATAATTCAATAAAGGTATAGCATACTACAGAACAAACACTGTGGAACCAGCATGTTTATAATGTATAAATATACAAATATAGATGCGTATGGTGATAGAGGCATATGAAAAGTGTATACATCAGATATATGTAGCTATACATATGAAATTACACATATAGAATATATGCATATATATCATAAAATAATATAATATGTAGATATCAAACAAGAAATATACTGATATATCAATAGTCATATATTAAAAAAAAAAAAAAACATATATATAGAAATATATCTATACAAGGATAAATATATATTAACAGAATATATACATATATATAAATATATATAGGTACATATGTATATATATATATATATATATATATATATATATATATATATATATATATATATACACACACATATATATATATATATATATATATATATATATATGTATATATATATATATATATATATATATATATATATATATATGTATATATATATATATATATATATATGTATAGATATTATCGAATTCCCGAAAACTCGAAACCCATAAGGCTGTGACCATATGATCGAGTTTTCAGAAACTTGAAACTCTAAAGTGAAGGAAAAAAACAAAACAAAACAAAAAAACTAAATTTTTGTGGAGGTGGGACAAGCCACCCCTGCACATCCACCCCCTACTTAAATATATTAACTCCGAGATCACACTACAGCAAAGAAAAGGGAAATCTCCCATTACTCGCTGTATGCAGAAGCACGCAGCTGGAGGTTTCCCATGTCCTCACTGTAGTGCGATCTCCGAGTTGGTATATTTAAGTAGGGGAGTGTGGGGTGCAGGGTGGGCTTCCCCCCTGCAGAAACGTTTTTATGTTTTTTTTTCGGGAATTCGATAATCTAAAGTGAACCCATATATATATATATAAATATATATATATATATATATATATATATATATATATATATATATATATATATATATATATATATATATATATATATATAGATATATATATATAAATAAATATACATATACAGAGATATCTGTATATACACACACAAACACACACAAACACGCACACACACACATGAAATATATATATATATATATATATATATATATATATATATAGATATATATATATATATATATATCTGTGCATAACATGTACTGCGGTTATACCCAGCACCATACCTCCCCACCCCTAAGTGCAAGAGCTCTGGACAAAGCCTGCAAAATGCGGGGGGGGGGGCAATCAACCAACACTAGGGACACAATGTACACCCTACAGGTATAAATGTAGAATGTCACTACAGGAACAGGTTGTGTGTCAGCATACGTGTCCAGAAGGATGTAAATTATTAAACTGTAATGTATGTTATCATATACTGACAGATATCCCCACATGATCACATTGATTCACCACAGGAAGGAATAAAATTATTCTGTTCAACAGAGCAGAAATATGGGCTATAAACGTGGACAGTCTGGAACAATATGGCCGGAGAAAGGTATGCTCAGAACAGCTTAGTGCAAGAAAGCATAACCAAGCCTGGCAAAGGGGGGGAGGCCATGAAAATGTGGACATATATGACATACTATTGTAGATGAGCTAACACATGATACAGTAACACCCTCCTCTCTGTTTCAACATCTATTGAGTGGAATAGCACAAGTACAAAACCCAGTGACCTCTCAGGACTTAGTCATGTAAATCTTCACATCCCCCATTGATGTGTCAAACATACACAATGCTTATGGGGGCCAGGCAACACTACACATCTGCCAAATATCTGGATGTAACATCAGATTAGCGAAAATACTCTGAGCTGCTAGCCATGTCACCAAGCAATATCCAAACTACAGGCAGACTGACAAACAAAAAAAAAAGCAATCTTGCTATGGAGGAATACACATGTAATTGCAAATATACCAGGCACTCCAGGGATGTAACAGCACTGAGTAACAGACACCAGTGTGAAAGTGCATACAGTATAAGGAGTGTGTGAACCAAACTGTCAGTATGTTTGATACTCACACACTACCCCTACAGATAATGGCCCAATGCACAGTGTAGTATAATGCCTGACTGTGTTATGGGGCATGTCATAATCTTACCTTACAAAAATGTAACACTTGATAGAGCACCAGAAACTGGATCCGCATGCAAAGGCAGATAGAAAAGGAAACATAACACTTACATCTACCCCCTCCAAGAAATAGCATATCCACAATACACTGCTACACATTCTTGACAGTCTGTCAACAATAGCCAGAAATACAAAGACCTCCCAACTGTACACACTCCCAAAGAATATCCAAGCCTTGTCATCATATATAAGGTCTCTTACACATAAAATGTCTGGCAGTCTGATACCTAACTGGGATGATATTATGAATTCCATCACTAAGTAATGATATACCATATATCTATGCCTCTGACTGCATGATATATGGCAAAGTTTGACATACTCATGGACAGAGGCCTAAACACAGGTCCAGGATGGAGATATTGCTGTTATAAACTGAGAACGTAGCTGGTGTAGGTCTAATCCTATCCCCCCGTCACACACACTACAAATGTGAACATCCCACACCGCTGAGTCCAACCTTGTATCCTGCCTGTCTGTGAAATCCCACTGTCTGCAACCAGTATAATGTATCCAGTCACACTACTCTCCTGTAGACTTTACATATCACTCTTAATGGTACTTGTCTGTCACAAATAACTCCTGACTCCTCTCTCCACCCTACGCAACCTGCCTGTAGTCTGTCGTACAACTTTTCCCCACTCTGCCCATGACTCTGAACTGGTGTTGCCAAGTAGTTAGACTTATCCACCTTTCAAACTGTACTCCCTGCATTGTCACCATTCCTCTATCCCCCACCCCATTCACACACATGTATTCTTATTTAGTCCTGCTGATCATCATTCCTCCCTGCTCTACTACATATCCCCACCTCCCCAGGGTCTCCCCAACCTGTTTCCTAATCTCACTACAGATGACAATGTCATCTGCAAACTGCACAGTCAACAGGGGCCCCTGTCTGATCATATCTGTCAACCTGTCCCTCACCCCTACAAATATGAAAGGACACACAGCTGACCCATGATGTACTTCCACCTCCACCTTAAATCCACCTATCATATCAAAACCAGAAATCACAGCTGTCACACTAGCCTTCTACATATCCTGTGGTGTCTGACAGACTCCTCTGGCACCCCTGACCTCCACATACAATACCACAACTACTCTCCAGGCAACATGTCATATTCTTTCTGTAGGTGCACATAGGCACAATGTAGCTGCATCTCAGCCTCAGTGCAGAGCTCCATCAACACCTGTGGATCAACACATCTTTACCGCTCTTACCTGGCATTAAACGATACTGCAAATCATCAATCATCACCATGTTCTCAACATAGCTGCCACCTCCCTTTACCATTACCTCATCCTGTGACTGATCAATGTTATCCCTCACTTGTTACTGCAGCTCTGCAGACCACACTTGTTCAGATAAGCAGTACCCATACATATTCACCAACATCTCACACATTCTCTCATTTTCCAAGATTACAGTAAACATTCCTGTTAAAAATACCATTGCCAGGTCTCAGAAACACCTCCAGGCATCAACAGGTATGTCACCTGGAACAACAGGCTTTCCACTGTTAAACCCTCGAATAGCTATCCTTACATTCTCGTTGATAATCTGTTGCACCTCCTGATTAACCATACCCACCTCAGCAACCTTCCCTACCTCCCCCATTTTCCTCATGGAACAGGCCATCAAAGTGATGTTTCCATATGTTCTAAACACACTCCTAGCTTGTATGTTTCACCCATATTCCTTTATCACCCTTTTGTGCAGCACATCCTTCCTAGCTATGTGCCTCTGTCTAGCCAATAGCTACAGGCCCTGTACACTATCTGTGCTGTACAACATTACATACAACCCCATACTCCACATCTGTATGTCAGACTTCACATACATAGCCATGTCCAAT
Source organism: Protopterus annectens (assembly GCF_019279795.1). Lineage (NCBI taxonomy): Eukaryota > Metazoa > Chordata > Ceratodontiformes > Protopteridae > Protopterus > Protopterus annectens. The sequence continues at coordinate 1,662,981,012 of NC_056733.1, read as the reverse complement.
ACTCTGTTTTCCATGCGCCCCATCTCTTTATACTCATGTCTACTCTCTACATCTGTCTGTCAATCCCACTTCTCCTTTGCCAACACCTTTCTTTGCATACTCCCTTATACTTCTTCATTCCACCACCAAGTGTGTAGGAGCAGTCACCATCTGTGCAGCATGTCAACCTGTGTCTGACTGAGCATAGTAGGTCACAAGTGCATTAATGTAATGCTGAGTATGAGTACAAATTGGACACATCCACTGAGGGCAATCGGAAGGCCATCCCCACATATGTCTGTGATCTCACAGGCAACTATCCAACCCACCCTTTATGGAGGTCAGCCACAGCACATACACACACAACCATAGCCAAAGACGACCAGCTTTGGATATATTTAGGACAAACATCACCCAGCCCGGGTCAACATCAGTATGGAAGGATATACACACCACATGCATCCCTACCCTCACCATTAATCAGGTGCAGATTGACTACTTACACATAATGCTATGCATGTCCATACAATTCTGCTAGTTACTGGAATATTATTTCATGTAATGTTGTGGCTACTGATACTCATCACTAGTAAACTGTCTCTGTAAAGAACTATGGACAATGTCTGATGTCCTGTGATGTGTTTTTCCCTGTTTATGTCTTTCAGGTGTGATGCAGAGGCTTCAAGCCTATGATGTCCTGGAGACAGCAGCCATAACTGAGGCCATCCTGGAACACTACCACATCCTCTTTAGTTGGGGTCTCCAACATCAGCGGGAGAGGACAGCCCACTGGGAAGACATCACACAGAGAGTGAGCACCTTGAGGAACCATGGCCGCACATAGGAACAGGTCAGGCACAGAGCAACTGACCTGATTTGGCACGTACAGCAACAGGCTGCTGCGGTGGCAAGGGACTGTTCCGTTACTGGTGGAGGGCCAGCCAGAGAGGCCCCACTTTCAGCAATGGAGGAACTCCTTGCCAACCTTGGGATGACCCACAGAGAACAACCACTATAAGATGTAGCTGTCATGGAGGTGGGTGCCACCCAGGAAACTGGCGAGGAGCATCCATGTAAGGGAAAAGTCCACATCAGTGTACTGAGGTTACATTTCAATTGCGTAGTAACAGTCTTTAGATGCAGATGTTATTATAAAACAGAGCACTGGGTGGGGTTTAGTAATGGACACATGTGCCCATTTCAGGTGAAGAATAGCAGATAGTGTAATATCATAGTGTAGACTGTACCTGTGCATGCATGTAGCATTGCACCTGGACCTATGACTATTGTGATGCTGCTGACAATACCTCTCCCTCACATTACTTAGGTGCCACTCGTCAACATGAGGCACAGCAGCCTGAGACTGGTAAGTATGAGATCTTCCTGTTGTGGCTTACCAGTACCCCAAGCATTTTAAGGTCATGCATGTGGCCATGCACTGAACTGTTATAGTCAGCAAATTGCTAGCATCTGCAAGATCACCTATGGTGGGGTTCACTGCATGATATCAAAGGGGCCTATTTGCATGGGATGTAACATATCAATAGCATAACTCACAAACCTGTTATTGTAGGACATCTGGATAATGACTGCCAAAATGTGGGGACAGAGTGCCAATAGTAGGGACATGTTGCATGCAGTACTGTGAGACAGTGCAGACAGTGTGTGTGTGTATGTGTGTGTGTGTGTGTGTGTGTGTGTGTGTGTGTGTGTGTGTGTGTGTGTGTGTGTGTGTGCACGCGCGAGGGGAATGTAGGTGTGTGGTGGTGTTTCATGTGTTTGTGCATGTAGTGCGACCTTGGAGTTAGAATATTTAAGTAGGGGGTGTGAGGGGTACTGCCCCACATAGGAGATGCAGGGGGGCTTGCCCCCTGCTTGCCTGTAGTTTAGGTTTGTGTGTTTGTGTTCTGAGGGAAGGTTTGTGTATGTGTACGTGTGTGGTGTACGTTGAGTGTAGTTTTCGGAAGTTTGAATTTCGCAGTTTTGATGTTTCCGTATTTTAGTGTTTCGGGTTTTTGGTCTCGGGATTTTGGCCATCGGTAGTTTGGGTTTTTGGGATTTAGTAGTGGTTCCATATACATACACACAGGTATATATATATATATATATATATATATATATATATATATATATATATATATATATATATATACATATATATATATAGTGCACTTGGACATCGGATCCACATCGGATCCACAATCTGTACATCTTACTGTGACATCCCTGACCAGGAGGGCTGTCTTAATGGGGGTGGAGGTGCCCATACTAGGGACCTCTTTCAATTATTGCCCTTTTCCCTTCCTCCACAGGAGGACTGTTCTGCTGTGCAACAAAATAATAAGACCTGTCAAAGTCTTGAACCCAGGGGCCTGTAAACTATAATCAAAGCAATGTACCACTGCATCACCGAAGCCATAAAACATAGTGATGACATTCCAAACATATCACTTAGTACAGTCATTTAACAGTAGGTAAAGGAGTCTGAGGAATCAATCAGGTACTCTATACATATATGTATATATAAATAAATATATATATATATATATATATATATATATATATATATATATATATATATATATATATATATATATATATATATATATATACACATATATGGAGATGCATATATGTGGACAAATCTATACATAATACATATATCTATATATATATATCTATATATATATATATATATATATATATATATAGTGAGAGATATACATCCACATGTATATCCACATATATGCATAGATACATATATATAGAAAGGTGAATACATACATACATATATATATATATATATATATATATATATATATATATATATATATATATATATATAAAAATATATGTATATGTATTCATAAATATATGACAGCTACAAACAGATGCAATCTGAGGGTCATGCTGCTGCACACTAGACGTCTACATCTGAAAATGCACTCACTGGATGTATTCCTTAAAATGGGAAACTATGACATCTGTGCTGTAACAGAGACCTGGTTAAAGGCAGCAGGAAGTACACCTGAACTATCAGCCTATTACCCATTTTACATCTCTTGGCTGCAGATCTCTGATTGAAGCTCCAAAGGTAGTTATGTTTCCATATTCACTGAGCAGGCACAAACCTCCAAAGTGTTGCCCAACTTAGGCAGCACAGATCCTGCAGGCCTAGCTAACATTGGGTAGGACAGTGGTTCATGTCATAGCCTGCAATAGCTCCCCAAACATGTCCCAACACTCACACTACATGTCCCAAAACACCCTAGAGTATAATATTTTCAAACCTAACACTCACATACTGGTTAAATTCAACTACCCCACCATTAACTGGGAAAGCAACTCATGTAGCAATGCACATGCCATCACATCGACCTGGTCCTTCCTAACATGGGCAACTTTTGCTCGACACCAATAGTCAACTCCCTCTTGTTATATCTGAACACAAATTAATCACCTTTGGAAATCCATGGCTCTCCCATGTCCCCACTGCACAGGTAACCCCCAAGAAAAGCCTTTCCATTGCTGAATATGGCCTCATAACAACAGAGGTGGCTAACCTCACGGCAGCCATGCAAATGGAGACTAGGTGCATGACAGTCGAATCAAACAACAATGCACTATAAACATTTAAACAAATGCATTGGTACTGCCATACCCAACTACAACCAGGATCCCTCACCTCCAATAAAAGGAAGCTTATCTGATGGTCTCCTGCCATAAAAACACTGTACAACAGAAGGAGGGAACCGATCTGGAATATCGTGAAGTCCCAAGACTAGAAATCAACCTTTATCAGCCTCAATTGAAGGTTGAGATCCCTCATTAAATACTGCAGAGTTAGCTGTGAAAACAGAATTGGAGCACATAGTGAAGACAGCCACAAGGTCATAAACAGTTATGTTAAGAATCTCCATGGCAATAGCAAGATTTGTTCTGAGCTACTAGACAATGGAACCTCCCAGGCTGAGCCAACAAATACTGCCAATATACTGGCTGGTATCTTGAGTGCACACATTACCCCTCACCCCCCCCAAAGGGCCAATCGCAATACCAGTACACCACCAGACACCCAGTATTACTGCAGCACAGGTTAAAACACCACTGTCCAAGGCCAAGAATACAGCTTCTATGGGACCTGAGAATATCCCTGACTGTGTTCTACATGAACCACAGTCTGACCTGTCACCTTACCTGTGTGCCCTGTTCAAGCACAGCCTCATCTCAGGCTTTGTCCCTACTGATTTGTACACTGCTACAGTCACCCTTCTCCACAAACAAGGTGTAACTACAGACCCAGGGAAAAACTGCCCCAACTGCCTGACAAGTCTGTTATGCGAAGTGATGGAATGCATCATCATGCACCTAATAAACAAGGATATGGGAATCTGCAAACTCAGGATCCCGCACAGTTTACCTTTGTGAAGGGTAGGTCATACCTGTTCATTCCACCTGGTCAACTTCTTGGTGTCTGTCACTTGAGCTGTGGATGAAGGTAAGGTGACACATACAGCCAACACTGATTTGGCCAAAGCCTTTGATAACATTCCCCACTCACTAACTAGGTGGGAACAGAGGAGCATACACAGGGGTAGATTGGACATACTGCTATCATACATTGAGACAGTTGCAGATGTCACTGGGTTTGTTGTAACATGTTTTATGAGGAATATGGCATTGGTAATTCCCATAGATGTGAGTATTTACTGACTTCATTCCCCAGAGTCCACAGCTGATTTACCAAGGACACCAACTGTCTGGTGAACACACAAAACATAACAGACAGACATGTGGCCAGTCTGTGGACAGTGTGCCAGTGGAGAGGTATGTCAGAGACATATCACTGTGAGTTGTGACGTCACACACTAAATGCATGTCCACACAAACCCTGTCAATCTATCAATCCACCATTTGTATAGCAGCACTGCTGAAATAGAATCTGTTCACAAATCTGAGGATATGTTCCACATGTCCTGTCCTGTGATGTATTGCCACCCACTGTATGTGAAACTGTAGGCCACTGTCTCTGTAATGTCCCTCACACAGGCAAGGAAGTGGGGCAAGGCCCACATTAAGGAATGTCCCATATATCGGAACTAGCAGCAGTGTCCAAGCCCACAGCACAATACAATGTGGGCACCTACATAATGGTATGGCCGTAGCAATACCTGACATCTGCACATCTGTACAGAGGATAGACAGTAAGTAGATAGCCAACAGGTTATGCATTAGGATAAATCTTTTGTAAGGTGTTGTCTGAAACTGAAAGGTATGCCATTACTACATGACAGCATTCCACAGTGACATGTCCAAAAACATAGTCTACAGTTAATATCAACATTTCAGATCAATATCCAATAGGAGATACATATAAACATACAGCTCAAACACCAAAAACAAGATACTCAGTAGTCAAGAGTCTAGCTTTACATGCAGGGGTATGGTTCCAGTACTACAATCTGAAATCTATTCTTACTTGAAAAAGCACTGTTAAAAGTATTAACATAATGATACAATATGTGTTAAACTATTTCTGTCAACCAGTGCACTGTAGCTGGTGTAACATGCTAGTGTGACTGCATATAACCTGAGATACTAACAATGTATGAAACAAATCCAAAGAGAAAGATTGTGGTACTACCCACGTATACCCAAGTGTCATATACAGTATACTCACACCCCTTGCAACTGTAATGACACCACATAGAAGCATGTTATGTACAGGAAATGAACTTATTAAAGATGTCATTATCCTACTGTTTTATCAGACTGGAATGTGATTACTGGTTACCAAAGCTAAGCTATACATAGCAGGCGTAACCATTTCTTAAACGTAAATGCTAAGCAGATTTGCGCACTGGTAAGCGAAGCCTAAAAGATGTAAGTGCCTATTCGTTTAACCGTACATTAGCAGCACTTAGCTTCATGCAAACCCAAGCAAACCCTCTTAAAGCCACTTTAAAGCACCTTAATCACCCAGCCTTCATCAGCCTTTGTTCTGCCCAGCAACAAAATAATAGTCCATGCAGGTCTTGAACCCATGACCCTTGTACACTATAGTCACAGCACTTAACCACTAAGCTGTCTGAGTTGTGAAGATGTCAGTTGATTTTTCAAATATATCATACAGTACACATACTGAATAGTAGTGAACAAATGCTTTGACTACTACACTTGTTTAGTACTGGAAAGTGAAAATAGCGTTGAATCAGTCATGTTCTTATATGTAAATATACACATTTCTGATTAATATGGTGAGATACATCTGAGAAGATATATACAACACTCATGTTTACACATAAAAGGATATATATATATATATATATATATATATATATATATATATCTATCTATCTATATATATATATATATATATATATATATATATATATACATATACATATTCATATAGACACACACACACACACACACACACACACACACACACACACACACACACACACACATGCACACACACATATATATGACCAAAATGTGCCACCTAGTCTATAGCTTTAACCGTTCCAAGGCCTGGAATAGCCTACCATTAGATAGAAGATCCCTTGAATATCCCAATCAATTCAGCACCGCAACAAAAAATACCTTCATGAAAAATGGACTTGCCAATGTAATTATCTCCCGTAAACACTCCCTTATAACCTTCTACTTCTCTTCTCTCTTCCTACCCTTCAATAAAAAAAACTTACTACTTTATCCTCTCCTCTCGGTACATCATTGAGCAAATATAACTAGTAAAATATTTCAGCGATGTAACTATTGCACTATTATGTATATAATATGTAATTATGAATGTATCCCTCTGATGAATGTATTTCTATGTATTTCACTTACCACAGTTTAATGTATTACACTGTAATACAATAATGTGTGGTAATGATGAATGTGGTGTGTGGCACTGTAATGCAGTAATCTATGGTACTGATAAATGTATTTCTATATGTATTCAATATGAAAAATTTCTATTTTCTGTTGGAGCTTTTCTCCTCGGACCTCTGCTGAAAATGGGCATTTGTAGCCCAACCGGACAAACCCGGTCAGCAAATATAAAATAAATAAAAATAAATAAATAAATAAATATATATATATATATATATATATATATATATATATATATATATATATATATATATATATATTCATGTCTCTCTCTCTCTATATATATATATATATATATATATATATATATATATATATATGTATGTATATATATATATATATATATATATATATATATATATATATATATATATATATATATATAGATATATATATATGTGTGTGTGTGTGTATGTATGTATATATGTATGTATATATATATATATATATATATATGGATATATTTATGTATGTATATATAACATCTGCCCATGACATGTAGTGGAGTCATACCTCAGCACCATAACTCTCAACCTCTTAGTGCAAGGTAACATAATGTATGTTTTGCAGTTATAAATGTAGAATGTTGCTACAATGACAGGGGTTGTGTCAACATACATGTTGTGAAGGAATGCTCTTCTGAAACTGACATGTATGCCATCAGTTATTGACAGACATCATAAAATCATCATAGTGAAGTACCACACAAATCACAGTAATGATCCTGTTGAATACCGAAGAAATATTAGCAATAAACATGGACAGTCTGAAACAATCTGTCAGTCAGGAGGTATACACAGAACTCCTTAGTGCAAGAAATGTGGAACAAACCTGACAAAAGGGATGTTTTAAGCCATGAATATGAGGATATATCACACATACTGGACTAGATAAGCTCACACAGTTGATGCATTCACACTCTCCTTTCTGTCCTAACACATATTAACTGGGGGTGTAGAGGTCCCAAGCCACATTTCTTCCCACTAGTTAGTGACATACATCTTCACAGCAGCTTTGTCAGAAATACACAACCCATATGATGGTCAAGCAACAGTACAGCTGACACATATCTGGACATAACATCACGCTAGGGTAAATATATTGAGCTGCTAGGCATGTCACCAAGCACTGTCTACACTATAGGCAGAATGTCACAACACTAACCCAATTTACCTATGGGGGAATACACATGTAATTACAAATATAGCAGGCACTAGAGGTGTGTAACAGCACAGAGTAACAGACACCAGTGTGAAAGTGCATATCCACAACCAGTCTCAACACAGTCACAGTCACATAATGGTAAGCCTAAGCAATAGTACAGTATATATACTGTGTAAACAACAGTCACCATCATGTTTGCCACTCACACACTAACCCTACATATACTGGCCCAATTCACAGTGTAGTCTGATGCCTGACTGTAGTATGGGACATGTCTCAGTTAGGCTTTATAAACATATAGGCTGATAGGGTATCAGAAAATGGAGCAGCATGCAATGTCGGATAGAACAGGACCAAGAACACTGACATCTACCCCAGTCTGTACACAGGCCAAATATAACCACAATACATGGCTACATAATACAGACACTCTGTGAACAATCACCATAAGTACACAGACATCACTACTGTACAGACTACAACAGAATGTCCAGGTTTAGTCCTCAAATATTAGGCCTCCTATACATTACATGTCTGGCAGGCTGATATATCACTGGCTTGATATCAGGAATTATGTCAGTAAATAATGATATACTGTACATATCCACCTCTTACTGCATGACATATGAACAAAAGGTTACAGACTTGGGGGACAGAGGCACAAACACAGTGCCAATATTGACATATTGCAGTTATAAACTGAGAACATTGCTAGTGTAACAGTTTTTTTTGTGACATATCTCTTCCGAGGGATATGAAGTCAGTAACACACATGGATTTTATCACTTACTGACTACAGACATCAGAGTATGCTACTGCATTTATAAAGACAGAAAATGTGAGAGTAACACATCAAATCTAAGACTCCAAACTCTGGCCAGTCTGCAGATAGCCCTACAGGTGAGAGTTTTCTCAACCACATAGCACCGTCATGCCAGACTTTAAATTATGCAGAACAGCCATATCCGCACAAACCCTGTTAAACCATCATTACTTCTGATGTAGAACAGCAATACTTACATTCCGTCCCCATGTCTAGAACATCCCACTCCAGTTTGTTGGCCTGTCTCCACAGTATTTGTTGTAAGAGGTATTTCCAACTACCCTCTGTGATGCTGTTTGTCACAAACCCACGTGTAGTCCTGCTCACAGTGAAGGAGAAGAGCCAACACCCACTTGCAGTGCTTACTTATAGGAGTGTGTTACCATGCAATTGGCTGTAGGAAAGATACCACAGCTGTTCCAGATGCAATTAGCGGGTGGAGGACTCCAGTTCTTTTACAGGCCATCAGCTGATCATGAGCATTACCTACCAATGTCAAGCTCTTGCCTATGCAAAACAAATGCCTTTTTCCTTATCTACCAGAGAGGGGGAGACAGAGAGAGAGAGAGAGACAGAGAGACAGAGAGACAGAGAGATAGAGGGAAAGAAAGAAAGGATGAGAGAAAGAGCCAAGTGGTTTGTGTATGTACTGTGGGTACAGAGAGATCTCTGGGGATTATATTGGTTGCCTATATATACATTTATGGCTGTGGATTGTCTACAACAACCTCTATGGTGTTTGACAGCTGTTGGCCTTGTAATATGACATTGGGACATATGGGCCCTCAATATGAAAATGTAGTAAAACCCACACTGCACTGGATCCTGTTATGACACAATCACACCAACACCCACACAGGATACTGCTGGCACACCCACACATACACACACTGGCTTGCCAGTGCTGTGTTTCAACCCCCCTACCTAGCTATGTATTGGTACTGCAGTACTATGAAGTTATTGGCAGGCACCACAGAGCTTATATGTTGGAAAGCTGTCCAAAGGTATCTTTGAAGGTGAGTGACATCAGCTGCAGTGCTAAAAGAGGGTAGAGGGAAGTGTAGGAAGTGTGAATGACCACAAAATCAGGTGTCAGCAAAGACACACACACACAGACACACACACACACACACACACACACACACACACACACACACACACACACACACACACACACACACACATTATCACAGAATTAGCACTCCTACCTAACTAATTTGCTACACTATGGTATTACGCAGTTATTGCAAGTGCCACAGAGCTTACATGTTGAAGAGCTGTCCAAAGGTATCTTTAAAGGTGAGTGACATCAGCTGCAGTGCTAAAGGAGGGGTGAGGGAAGTGTGAATGACCACAAAATCAGGTGTTAACAAAGACACACACATTATCACAATTGCCAGGACCCATATTAGAGCTCCCACCAAACTAGTTTGCTAAACGATGGTATCATGCAGTTATTGCAAGCACCACAGAGCTTATATGTTGAAGAGCTGTCTAAAGGTATCTTTGAATTTGTGTCACATCAGCTGCAGTGCTAAAGGAGGGGAGAGGGAAGTGTAGGAAGTGTGAATGGCCATAAAATCAGGTGTCAACAAAGACACCGATCCTGTCCACACACATTATCACACTTGCTAAGACCAGAATTAGAGCTTCTACCTAACTAGCTTGTTACACTATAGTATTACACAGTTATCATGAGAACCACAGAGCCTAATAGGGCTGAGATTTATCCAAAGGGTTATTTCAACTTGACTGACATCAGCAGGCGTGATAAAGTAGGCCAATGGCAGGTGTAGTGAGTGTGAACGGCCTCAAAATCAATCATCTCCACACACACATTATCACAGTTGCCAGGACCAGGATTAGAATTCCTACCGAACTAGTTTGCAACACTACAGTAATATGCAGTTATCACAGGTGCCACAGAGCATATAGAGCTAAGACTTGGCTGATGGTTTATTTCAAGGTGATTGACATCAGCAGGAGAGTTAACATGGGCAATGGGAAGTGCAGTGTGTGTGAATGGGCCATACATCATTCTTTTGGAAACACACACACACACCCACACACAGCCACACACACACAGCCACACACACACACACACACACACACACACACACACACACACACACACACACACACACACACACACACACACACACACACACACACACACACACACACACACACACACACACACACACACACAACTTTACATTTGACAGGACTGAGTATACAAATGCTACATGAATACTGATTTGTACTATTGTGTTACACAGTTATCACAAGCACCACAAACACTATAGGGCTTAGGGTTACCAAAAGGAATATGTACGGTGTTTGACATTAGCACATCATGTGATATCCGCCAATTGGATGTGTAGTGTGTGGGACAGGCCTCATAATGGAATTCTCTCTGCCACTGTCTGTCTCTCTCTTCCCCACATCTCTGTGTGTGTATGCTCAACATATTATAGTGTGTTGGCCTTGGATTTCTGTGGGTATTCCTTCCCAATGTGCATGTGAAGCATGAATGGTGTAGAATTTGGTGTGTGTGCACAGTCATCTGCGAATGACAGATATGTAGAGTCCACTGTGTTGCCATACATGGGCTTCATTTCTCTAAGTGTAGGATCATGCTCAGTATGACCTTCTGTATTGAGTGTGTGAATCAATTCAAGGTAGGGTTGTACTCCAGTCCAGAGCTTGGTGTTCTACACATACAGCTAGCAACCTGCTTCTGCACGACATCTGTAGATAGGTTAACAATATAGAGTCACAATGGGTGATACTGTATCTATTGTTGTCTATTCTGCTTGTTTTACATGGTTGGTGTTAGCAGAGATATTCAGACATATGTACTGTTTTACACTGTGATGTATTATGTCATCATCTACTGACAGATATAATTATTTGCTCACAGTTATTTACTGAGAAATATAAGATGAATGAAGCTCAGTCGAGTATTGTGGTCCACAGCCTACACATACTTGAACACTCCTGCCATTCTGAAGGGGTAGCTACAGACACTTGTTGATGGGTCTGTATAAATGGTCCTGCAGCTTGGTACTATGGTGTCTGAGGATCCCCTTCTTGTACATTTATCGACTTAACAGAATGGCCATATCCTGCTGTGGCCATACCTCTCATCTGTACAGATTCACCCAGGTTACAAGGCAGGGCTCATATATCTGGTCAGTTCCCCTTCACATTGTGGTTTACGAGCAGGTTTGTAGCCACCCATTACTGGGTTTGCAGGCAGGGGTAGTATGGGCAGGTTTACTATCACATTGTTGATCGCACTATGTGCGATCAACCAGTGTGCAAAACTCAGGTAGCAGAACTGGAATTGTGATTGCTGCATTGTCAAACCTTACAATAGTGAACATTCGCTATAGCAAGGTTCAACAATGTAGTGCAGATCGCACTATAGTGGGGATCAGAAAATGTACCCTTTCCTCAGTGCAGTGCGATCTTAAGAGTTTGTATATATAAATAGGGGGGGGGTGAGGGGGGACACAAAACTGTTGTAGTATGTTGACCAGATTTGAAGACATACACGGTCTTTTCTGTTTTGAATATGGCTGTTCGAAAATGTCGATTCGATGTCCATGTAAAACACCATTCAACAATTTTATTGTTCGGTCATCTGTGTTCTGCACAAACGTGTCGGCCATATCATCTTCCATCTAATTTTTACTCGGACATGTGATCGTAAACCATATGGGCACACATCAGAGTTTCAGACTTCACACACTCCATGACATCCATGCGTCTACACCCCCCACTCTGTTATTCTATCCTTTTCCTAACATTATGCGAGTGATATCTGAGAAGTATCCTTATAGTTGACCCTTCATCACAGTGGTATTTATGGATTGGTCCACAGTTCATGCAGTGGGACATGGGGGGGGCATGCTACTAGGATTTGTCAACATGGCCTTTCATTTGTGTTTTGTTGATTGTGTTAGGTTGTTAGTTGTGATCTCATGAGATACCATACACTGGCACTACGGGTGAGTCACAAGCCTTTGACAGAAGACTGTAGTCCATTTGGTAGTGATGCAGGCCATCTGTAGCAGGCCACTGCATTCTGTCACTTCTACATTCCTAGGCTGCAAGCCAGTGGATTCCCCTGGGTTGACAGGGTAAGTTTGCAAGGTGTTAATGGCAGTAGTTCCTGTCCATATTGATCCATTCATCTGGATTCAGCAAGGTGCTGCATACAGCTAGGGACACACCTGCATAGGAAAGCTCTTCAGCATGCTGCATTCTGTGGGTATTCCCATACAGAAGTGGAGTCATACTGTATGCATTCCCAACAGCAAGGATATGACCTGTGATAAACCTGTGACTGATGGTAGGGTTAGCTGAGTGCATGTGTGACATGGAAGCTATTTGCAGCTCATTCACTGATATACCTGGGACATTCCCCTTATGCTGGCTTTTGCAGGGACATAGGCAGTCTCTCATTATTTCATAACTGTGCCTTTTGTGGTCTGCCAGTGATTGGCCGGACTACATCAGTATTCCATACTACATGGACAACTAATGTGTTGCTAACCTGTATGTACAATTCCAAAGTTGTGTGCAGTTGACAGTTACATTTAATGCATTCTGTCTAGGGTACTTCCACCTGTGTACTGTGTGTATGTATGGGCCCACATTCATGGCATGTCCATCTTTCAGACGGTGATAGATATTGACATCTAGACAGTGAGTATGGACGACTGCTGACATGGGTATTGCTGAGAAGCATTGTGTTTGGCACTGCACTTGTTGGAACATGGCCTGTCAACCACTGTACTGCCCATAGGCCACCGAGACACAACTCTCCTTGCCTACATGCTGACCACTTCCAAACAATAATGAACACATAACCTAACTCACGGACCCCTGCATATTCTACTCATGCAACAATCTATCTTGTAGATTGGGCCAGCTCAGGTAATCTGTACTCCACTGATACTACTCCTCACACTTACATTATTTATTTATATTTATTTATTTATTCCAGTTTGATCACTGGGTAAGTCCTCTGGGCTCAGGGAGCCCATTTTCTGTGGAGGCTCGGGGAGAAAAGCTTCAACAATGCATAGTTACTTGAATAATTACTAAGAAACTTTGCATTACTGACAAATAAACAGGTAGCATTCATAAAGAAACAAACAATTACAATTTTGTTTAGGTATAAAAGACAGGCAAATGGCCTTGAGGCTAGATTTTACAGTATAGTTATTTATACATAATACAAATGAGCAAGGTTAGCTAGGTGAGAGGTTAACCAGGAGTAAAAGTGGAGGAGATTTTGAGAGGTATAGGGTGAAGAGTACAGTTGCATTTCCTGTCTGAGTAAAGGTGAGAATGAAGAAGTTTTAAAGTTTTTGTGGTTATCACAGGTCCTAAGAGTGGAGGGAAGAGCATTCCATTTTTTTGGCTAAGGTGAAGGAAAGCAGAAGTTGACCAACTGGTCGCTTGGGTTTGTGAATGGTGATTAGGTTTTGGTGGGTAGATCTAAGTGTTCTATGGGGAGTATATGGTTGTAGGATATTGGATAGTGCAGGGCTCTTGGTAGGTTGGAATAGTAGTCTATAGGCAGTCGTGATTTGGAGAAAGTCAAGTTGGTTATGGAGTTCAAGCCAGTTTAATGTGTGAAGGGAGGAACAGTGATGAGAAGAAGATTTGGCTTTGGTAGCAAATCTGGAGATTTTATTGTAACATACTTCTAGTTTGGAGGATAGTGAGGAGAATTATCTGCAATTGTACAGAGCTGAGTATATATTTTTTAGTTATAGAGTTTGTTAAATGTTTCTTAGATCTGTGTTGAAACTGTTGTCTCACTGTTCTGAGAGACTGATCGGCAAATATACAGAGCTGAGAATATTTTTGTGGTTTTAAAATTTGTACTGTTAGTTGTTGCTTAGATCTCTGTTGAAACTGTTTTCCCCACCCCACCCCCATTTTCTGCTGTGTCTTCAGTTGGTATAGTAACAGCTGCATTCAAATTGCTGGAACCTGTGTTCTGAGAGATTGCTTTACAGATTATCTGCAATTATACAGAGCTGAGTATATTTTTTTGGTTATAGAGTTTGTTAATTGTTGCTTAAATCTGTGTTGAAACTGTTATCTCACTGTTCTGAGAGGCTGATCGACAAATATACAGAGCTGAGAATATTTTTTTGGTTTTAAGATTTGTACTGTTAGTTGTTGCTTAGATCTTTGTTAAAACTGTTTTGTCCCACCCACCCTCTCTATTTTGGTTTGTATTTTAAATTTGGTGGCTTTTGCCATTGCCTGCCCCACTGTAGATTTGATCTGGGACACTCCCCCAGTCCCACCTCTTTACCACATTCTACCTAATAAACTCTTTCTGCACTTGCTTTTAGTCCTTTTTAATTTATTATTCTTGCTTGGTCTCCCTTGTCTTTGGATTATCGTGCCACAGATTTTTTCTCCATTTTTTTTAAACTGTGTTTGATCTAATATTGCTGCATACTCAAGTGTGCTAGCTTGCACTGCATGCGAATTGTTTTTTACTACTGTTTTTGCTACTTTTCTTTAAAAAAAAACTGTAAGCCTGTTTCCTACCTTTCCTGTAACTAGTGTTCCAGATACAGATTTGCTGTATCCAGGACTGTATGTAAACTTCTGAGCCCCCCAAGCCTTTCTGTGTTGGAGGGAAGCCTTCTAGCTTATCAGTGGGAATGGTAAACACTAGGTAAACTGTCTACCACATAAGGAGTGGTTCTGGCCAAGAAATTGTAGTTAATGGCCGTTTGGGCAATCTCTTCCATCTCTCTCAACTTTCTGATTTGAAAGCCTGCATTTGCACTTGTTTCTGTCCTGTAACTCGTCTAGTACCGATAGAGATTCTTAGTTTTAGCACTTAAATTTGCTTGTTCATGCTCAGCACTTGTTCAGAACTTGTAAGCACTAAATAAGCTTCTAATTACTATAGCACTCAATCTTCAACATTACCTAGAGGAAAACAGTTTTTGTACTTACTTTTCTCACTTTCTAAGAGAAAAACAGCTCTTGTACTCACTTTCCTCACTTATCTAGAGGAAAATATTTTTTTATTCAGGCATGTCCAAGGGTCAGCTCCCAGTGTTCTCTCCTGTCTATCTGATGAATCTGGGCATCTTGAGGCAATGTAGAAATTGCCTCATGTACACTGACAACCCTCTCCTGCTACCACCCAACACTACAAACTGTGAGAGATGCACTTATCTAGCCAAACTGGAGGTAAAGCTCTCTCTAACCAAGACTGAACTTGACAGTCATGAGGAGAAGGTAAACATTTGCACCACACCACACTCATCACATAGTCTCACTAAATCTACACCACCAAAATCCACACACAGTAACATAAAAACATTCGCGGAGGCTCTCAATAATAATCTGTCTAAGCAACAGAGACCTACAAAGCAGAAACACAAGCAACCTCCATCCCCCAACACAACCCAAATCACACATAGTCCACAGACTCAGTGTGCCACTCAACCACAGCCAATAAGGCAAAACAATGTACCCAACACACTAGTCATAGGTGACTCTATAGTCAGGCACACTGATGTCCCACTCACCAGGCTAGACAAGGAGAAGGTTACTGTAAGCTGCCTGTCGGGTGCCAGGATCCACCACATAACCCATGCACTCAGGTCACTCCACACCAAGTACAAATATGACTCTGTCATTGTCCATGTTGGTGTGAATGACCTGAGACATACCTTCCTGGACTACATAAAAAGATACATGGAAGATCTCTCTGATCTTGTAGCCCAGGCAGGTATGACCCTAGCCCTGAGTAGCATTCTGCCATCGCCCAGAATGATACCACAGTACAAGGACAAAATGATTGACTTCAACAATTGGTTAAGCTTCTGGTTTCATTCTAAGGGGATCCAGTATCTGTCTGGTTGGGATGACATTGTCGACAGACCATGATGCTTTGCCACAGATGGCCTGCACCTGTCACCCCTGGGATTCCGGATACTGGCTAAGGCTCTTGCTGCCCCTATAGTGCCTTTTTTAGGCAGGGTTCAAATAACAAATTTACCACCATAACAGGAACAGGCAAACGAAAACTGAAGGTAATGCTACTCAATGCTAGAAGTCTAAATCTCAAAATGCACTCACTTGAGGCACTCCTTAAAATGGAGAACATTGATATCTGTGCAGTGACTGAGACCTGGTTCAAGGCTCCAGAAAGCACCCCTGCACTACCAGGCTATAACTCATACCACACTTTTCGGCCATGTAAGCTGGACCAAAACACCAAAGGCGGAGGTGTGTCCATATTCATTAAGGATATCCACACCTCCAGTCTAGTTGCTCAGCATAATGCATCCGAGGTTATCCAAGTGCAACTAACTCTGGGCAAAACTGCAATCCAAATTGTAGCTTGCTACGTATCCCCCACCATGCCCCAAGATTCCCACTCCTCTTTTCTTGATGTGCTGAAAAATATTAGGGTTCAACCAAACACCCTAATAATGGGTGACTTCAACTACCCCACCATTAACTGAAAAAACTACTCGTGTACCAAATCCTTAGCTCAACGCTTTCTGGAATTCATAAACTCCAATGCCATAGATCAACTTATCCACACCCCCACCAGGGTCAACAATAGCCTAGACCTAGTCATTACCAACATGAGTGACCGGAGTTCCACACCTGAAATCATCTCCTCGTTGGTCCGATCCGACCATAAGCTTATCAACCTAGATATCCACATCCCGCCGCCACCCCCCATTAAGGAAACCACAGTAACAAATTTCTCCAAAGCCAACTTCATGCTTCTTAAGACAGACATAGTGAACTTCATGACACCCATGCAGATGAACAATACAGCTACAACTGCTGAATCCTACACAAATGCACTCTATATGCACTTACACAAGTGCATGGATCATGCTATCCCAAACAGAACCAAGATGCTATCCTCTAAAAAAAAGGAAGCCAATCTGGTGGTCTTCTGCCATAAACAAACTGTGCAACAGAAGGAAGAAACTGTTGCAAAAGAGAGTAAAATCCTATGAGTGGAGGAGCTCCCTGGTCATCCTCAGTAAGAAGCTGAGATCCCTTATAACATCCTCCAAAGCTAGCTACGAAAACAAAATCACCACTAAATCCACGGACAACCACAAAGCATTCTATAGCTATGTCAAGAATCTAGATGGCAACACCCAGATCTGCTCTGAGTTACAGCACAAAAGCATGAAAATTACAAAACCAACTGATATTGCCAGCATCCTGGCAGATTGGTTCAGTGCTAACTTTACCCCTCTCTCACCCCCTCAAGGGCCCATATCTATAAAGGAAGAATGCAGAGTCCCTGTAATCACAACTATGCAGGTAAAAGCTGCACTCTCTAAAGCCAAAAACACAGCATCCATGGGACCGGACAACATCCCAGGCTGGTTTTACATGAACGTCAGAACGAACTGGCTCCCCACGTAAGCACCATGTTCAATAATAGCTTCACATCAGGCTCTGTGCCCACTGAATGGTGCACAGCAACATTTATCCCACTCCACAAAGGGGAAGCCACTACTGATCCCAGGAACTTTCAATCTATTAGCCTGATGAGCCTGGTCTGCAAGGCCATGGAACGTATCATCATGGAACTCATAAACAAAGACATTGGTAACCTCCAAACTCTGGATCCCACCCAGTTCAGGTTTGTGAAAGGCAGATCATGCCTCCTGAACCTGATCAACTTCTTTGAGGCAGCCACCAAAGCCGTGGATGAGGGTAAGGTGGTTTACACAGCCTATCTTGACCTCGCCAAGGCTTTCGACACCATCCCCTATTCTGGAATTATAGCTAAACTCAGTAAACTAGGTATAAATCCCTACGTCACAACATGGGTTGCCAACTGGCTCACTGACAGAACCCACACTGTAAAAGTTGCAGACTCCAAATCTGACCTCGAGGAAATGACAAGTGGAGTGCCACAGGGTTCTGTCCTGGGACCTCTCCTGTTTGGTATTTACTTCTCTGAAGTACAGGCTAACACAGAAGGCCTTTGGCTGATGAAGTTCGCAGATGACTGCAAACTAGGAGCCATAGTCAAGTCCCCAAACGATGTGGCCATCCTACAGAAGGGCCTCACTGAGACATATGCCTGGTGTCAGAGCCATGGCTTCAAGCTCATTGCCAAAAAGTGCAGTGTCGTCCCCTTTGGTAAAAACTCTGTACCCATGAATTACCACATAGGCAGCAATCTACTTAACACCAAATGCGTGATAAGAGACCTTGGGACTCAGGTGGACAGTAGTCCCTCCTTTGATAGTCACATCGCCACAGTAGTCAGGAAGTCTTTCTACGTGGCACACCTCATCATAAAAGGGTTCTCATCCAGGAAAAAAGAGGTCATTGTTCCGCTCTACTCGTCACTCATTAGACCCATTATAGAGTACAACGCCCCTTTTGGAATGTATCTCATAAGACATCTGCAGCAGCTGGAAAGGCCACAGAAGTACCTCACAAAGAGGATTACTGGCCTCAAACAAATGCCCTACATTGACCGCCTCAAAAAACTCTAGCTTTACTCCGTAGCATATCGCCTACTCCGAGGTGATCTCTGCCTAACATAGAAAGCTATGTCAAAGCCAAAGCTGTTGAACATGCTACACCTAAAGAAATCCCAATCCCTCCAAGCTACACGCTTTAGGGACTTAAACCTTGTCACCACAATAAACAGGACATGCTGTAGGGATAAATTCCTGTCCCAGAGACTTCCTATACTCTGGAACAAGCTACCCATCTATGTCAAGCAAAGTTCTTCATTAGCACTCTTCAAGAAAAATCTTGATGAGTGGATGGGAAATAGGAAATACATCCCGGGGATCACTTCTGTGTCTCTGCTGGACAGTGGCACAGGAAAATAACTTTCTTTGGTCTCGTAAGCTATGGTACCTTGCTGGCTAGGCTTACATAGGCCCATGGGCCGATAGCCTAGTACCTACCTATGAACCTATGAACCTATTTATCAGTAAGAAGAGGGGCGCCACACAGTAGAGTGAAGGAGATAAGTAGTGGTGAGAGTTAGTTTGGTAGCAGGAGGGAGGATGTGGTTGTTTCTATAAAGTAGGCCAAGTTTTATGTGGGTTTTCTTTATGTTTAGCTGGACATGAGTATTACATTTTAGGTGTTCATCAATGGTTACACCAAGAAATTTGGCAGAGGGAATGACCTCTAAAATGGAGTTGTTATGACTGGTTATTTGGAATGAGTTTTTATCAATAGGGGAGGACTTAGAAGGAGAGAATAGAAGGATTTTAGTTTTTTTAGCATTTAATGAGGGCTGATTTTGGAGCATCCCGTTTTCGGTAGTTGAGAAGGCTGTTTGTGTCAGTAGTTGGAGATCTGTTAAGTTGGTGGCGCAGCAGATCAAAGTAGAATCGTCATCATATTGAACAATTTTAGTATTGGGTATGGCCTTGTAAAAGTCATTAATAAAGATGTTGAATAGAACTGGGCCAAGCATGGATCCTTGGGGTACGCCAGTGGGGGTAGGATGGAAGGTGGATGTGCCCTGGCCCCATTTGACAGCATGGGACCTGTTGGAAAGAGCTGGAGAACCAGGAGAGAGTTTTGTGGGAGAGAGTAAGATTAGACAGATGATTTAGAAGGTGGGTGTGGGAGATGGTATCAAAAGCTTTAGATAAGTCCAGCAGAACTGAGGATACTAAATTACCGGAGTCACAGGCTAAATTGACAGTATGTAAGAAGGAGAGAAGGGCGGTGTTGGTACTATGTCCTGGGTGGAAGCCGTGTTGGGTAGGAGAGAGTAGCTGGTGTTTGGTAAGGAATGGCAAGAGCTGAAGGTGGATGCATTTTTCAAGGAGTTTAGAGAGAGGGGAAAGGATGGCTATGGGGTGGAAATTAGATACATTATAGTTTTTGCCACCCTTGTGAAGTGGAAGAATATATGCAGAGCGCCATAGTTTGAGTACATAGGATTCAAATAGGGATCTATTGATCAGGATACTAACAGGGAGATCAATACCATCAGAGGCTATTTTTAAGAAGGAGGAGGGAATGTTGTTGGGGGCATTGGAGCAAGACTTTAGTTTAGAGAGTAGTTTCTTTATTTGGTAGGTGGAGGTGGGTTTGAGTTTGAAAGTGGGGGGGGAGGAGGGAGAGGATGTTTGATTTGGGTGGGGTTGAGGGTTGTTGTTGGTAAAGGTCTTGGTTAGCTCAGCAATAGAAGTGGTGAAGAAGGTGTTGAATAGTGAGGCTATTTCAAGGTCAGATTTGCTGGTGTCAGGGCAGGGATTGTTTTTAGTACCTGGCCTAAGGAGAGAATTGATAGAGTTTCAAAATTGTTAGGGGTTTTTTGCATGATTTGTTTACATTTTGATGTAGTAGGACTTTTTATCTTTGAAAACTTGTTTTTTGGCAAGGTTTCTTAGTTGTTTGTATTTAAGTAAGATGTCTGGTTGTTTAGTTTGGAGGTATGTTTTCCAGGTTTTATCTCTTTGTGGCATAATCTTTTTGGTGTCTTTGGTAAGTCACAGGGTGGTCTTAGTTTTTACTCTTTTTGTTCTTACTGGAGCTAGGGAGTTAAGGACATTTAAGAAAGTTGAATTGAAAAAGTCAATGGCTGAGTCTAATGGAAGAGTTTTCAGGGGGTTCCAATTGGTATTCCTGAATGAATCAGAGAAAGTAGTAGGGTTAAAGTTAGAGAGGTTCTGAGTGTGGATAAACTGGTGGGAGTGTGGTGTGTGGGGGGGTAAGGGAAGCTCGATGGGTGAAGGCAGGTTTACAAGGATTTTTTATTAACAAAAAATATTTCTTTGTGATGGATTTATATAATTATGTTTTTCAATGATGGGACATATGACTTTAAGATTTTGAAATGCAGTAGGCTAATATGATGACTTGCCAGGTGATGTATTTTAATGAAGGTTTTGTTACTTCCACCTTTTTCTTATGACGTCTTGTATTTTACATGACAAAAGTGCTCAACAAACATTGTTTTTAACATTAAACAGACATTCAGCAAACTTCCGTGCAGGAATAGATTATTTCTGCATGAAAGGGAACGTTCCTGTACAGCACGGCAGCCCACCATGCATATTCATGAAGGCGTGCTGCTGTGCTGTTAAAAGGACACAGTTCTGTGTACGAGTTCAGTGGGTGTGTCTGAGATCAGTGCTCTCACAATACACATGCCTCCTGCACACAGGAATTGTCATTTGCAATTTAAAACGAGGAAGAATACTCGTAACACCCCCAACCCATCACCCATCAGGGTAAGAAATCTGGTCAAAGCCATAAGGGACAATCATCCCTACCAAGGCAAAAGTTGACAGAATAACAGATTTAGCATAAGCACATAGTGCACACCTCCCAACTCGCCAGAGTAAGGAATGTGGACAAGGCCATAAGGGACAATCGTCCCACAAAGCAGAAAGTTGATAGAATAACATGTTCAGCATTGGCATGGATTTTCTGAAGGGTACAAATAAAAAATAAACAATGTTACGCATTGCATAGCTCTGCTTACAAGATGTAAGCACTGTGTAAATATGACTACTAAGCAATGAGTAGCCCAGATAAGTGGATTTGCCCATTGGTAAGCAGTGCTGAACCTGCCATTTTATGCACTGCCAACTTTAGCTAAGCAGGATTGCCCGTAGCTTAGCTTAACTCAGCATATTTAAAACCATCCAATCACAGCAAAGGGCAGGACATTGGCCATATTTAAACCCCTCAGGCAGGAATACAGCTCATAACTGGTTGCAGCTTATAGGTTCATAGGTTGGTACTAGGCTATCAGCCCTAGGGCCTATACAAGCCTAGCCATAACAATTCCCTGGCTATTTCTTCACACACTATTTACTTCTCTGGACCCCTGTCTAGCAGGGTGACTGATGTGATCCCTGGGGTGAATTTCTTTTCTCCCATCCAATCGTCAAGGTTCCTTTCGAAGAGGGCCAAAGAGGCACTCTGCTTGATATGTTTCTGCTTCTCACTGTAGGCGATATGTCAGGTGTTGGCGAGGGCATGTGCTTCCGGGCGCAGCCCTGCGGCATACAGGAGTCCAAGATCATGGTAGGACTACTGGTAATAAACATGACGAGAGACTGCTGCAGGGCCAGTACCAGGGCTCCCAATATAAAGTAGAAGCCTGGGACCATATCGCCTGTGATCTCACCAGTGCCACTGCTATCCCTTCGACTGGTGAGCAGGTCCAGCACCACTATGCTGACTTGAAGCAGAGGAAGAGGGAGCTCTTGGATAAGTGGGTCCAAGAAGCAAGGCAGAGGGGTGATGTCCCAGCAATGTGTAAGTATTCATATCAATAACTGTTTACCAAAGTCCATCCTGTGTATGTGATGGATAGGTATGCTTAAATATTTCTGCACTCCCTTTACAGCTGCAGCTGAGTGGGTTGTAAATCATTAAGCCCATGCCAGTAGGTCGCAAAGGCTGTGCCATGAGGCTGGTGAGTAACAATCCTGCTTGTAGTAGTCATACTAAATAAATATTAAGTAGTAGAAAGTCACCTGGCAGTATAAAAACTGCGTATGGGTTGTAGTGAATAAACCAGATAATATGACAGTAATAGTCCCATATAGGTGATACTTAAAACCGCAACTGCCTGGCAATACATTTCTAAATCCTGGAATGGTTGTGTTTACTCTAGTATTGTATGGCATTTAGTGTTGCATTTTCTGAATACTAATGTTGTGTTAACCACTGTTACCCACACTGTGCTACATACAAAATATGTCTAGGAATGTCTGTATAAGACTGCTGTAAGTACAAGATCAGATTGTACAACCAAGAGAGACTTAAACAGAAAACACTAAAGGAGCAGACAGTAGTTTCTAAATAGCTTACTGTGGTGAAACACAAATTGTTGTATTTTTAGCACACACAGCCATGGTTCGAATCCTGGGAGTGATAGTAAGCTATATGCATAATCATACCTCTGAACTGTACAGATTTTCGCAGAATATCCAGATAATTGACTTATATGTTTGGACTGTTCCTCCTTCTCCCTGGCAAATCACTGGGATGATCTCAGAATTGTAGTCACTAAATAATGACATTCATTTGAGTTTCAGACTTCTAATCCTTCAGAAAATGCATATTAAAACAAATTATGTTACTCTAGCAACTCTCTATGTTTATAAGAGGAATATTCAAAATATGTCCCTGTTTGTACTCCCATGTTGTCAAGCTTTTTCCAGATGTTGTGCATTAAGAGATTGAGAGGTATGTGCATAATTTTAACTAGGAATCTGGGAATATGTGTAGAAATAGTCAGGTAGTGTTAACAAACATTCCCTCCACAGGTCTACCCGGTAAGAGAAGAAGAATTCAGCTATAAGACAGTTGAAGTATACACTGTGCACAAACATACCACTGCCCAAACCAAGGCCATAGGATATTGTAATAATGCCTGTAGAGTAATGATTAAGAGCAATGATCACTAAAGTTGTGAGTACTGCAAGGATATACAAGTTGTTAAGTGACATTTCTCTCACCCCCCCACCATAACTCCAACAATAATCTAAACACACAAATCAATAGGTATGTTTACACCAAACCTAATGTTGGGACATATTTCCTATTGTTCAACAAATATTGAAATGTGTTTCTATTAATGTTCCATGTTGAAATACTATCATTGGTGGCCTGTTGCTATCAATGTAACCTGCATGCCATTGTAATCGTCACTGTGGTTCCATATATACTTGTGTTCTGTTTGCTATGTAACTGTAACGAATCTGTTGTTTTGGGTTAATAGGGATGTCTATGCATGCTGTTATAACTAATCCTGGATTGTGTTGACTATTACTAACCCACATATGTTCTAAACCTTTAACACCATAGCACATTTTGGAAGGCCGGTCCCAACTGACCTACTTCTCCCACCTCATCTGTCCATGGCACCGGGCCCCAGCATGTCTGGGACCCATCCTGGGACCTTCTCATCTGCTGGTCTTGTACCATCTTCCTGGGAGTGGGAGTGGACATGATCCTGTCAACCGAAGCCAGGTCCGGGGTTCTGTGCATAGTGAGGGAAAGGAGTTTGGAGATCTGCTACACCAGCTTGAGGGCCACAAGGTGCAATTACAGGGTCAGCCCACCCCTCCTGCTCAGCCCTCAGCACAGTCACCTTTGGGGCCATGAAGGTGCAGTGGTGACGGCCAATGGGACCTCAGTCTCACTGTTTCCATTGGAGGGCTCATGGGCTTCTGATTTCCAAACACCCCTCCATGTCCAAGGTGTTTACCACCCACATGTCATATACCGCCCCTGTATGCTGTCTTGTCTGTTGTCCAACCCAACCCACCTCCCTAAATTTACCTACTATCCTTCCTCAACATCCGACTCTCACCTTAAAAAAGGGCAGTCTGTTCCAAAAAAAAAATGACGCCCCATACATAGCTATCCATTTTGCATACATGTCCACTGGACACATGTAATCTGGTCTAATTGGCTTCACAAAACATTATTGTTGTCCTTACCTCACCCCTCTCTCAGGGGGTTGAGTGTCCAAATATACCTCCAAATTCAGTATATATGCACAGCTGTTGCAGTAAAGAAATGAACAGCTATGGACCTTTCGCTACAACTGTCCTCCACATCCCTAGCTACTTTCCCTATTGTCTTTCCCTCTTTGTGCCCCCTTTTTCACCACTTTCCTATCACCACTTTTTCTTTTCTTTTAAAGAAATTAGAATGGGGGTATGTGTGAGTAAGCTCTTTTAAGGAGTAGTAAGTGTGATTAAGCCTGTTTGCGTGGCGCTAAGCAATGCCTACACAGATTAAGCACTTTTAAGGCTAACTGTCTGTAAGCATATTTATCCATATGTTAGCAATGCTTACCGCCATGCAAACTTGCTTACAACTGCATAGAAGTGTCTTAATCACTCTGTGTCCAACAGCCCTTGTTCTACCCAGCAACAAAATAATCATCACTGCCTAGTCTTGAACCCAGGACACTGTATACCATAGTCAGAGTAATGTACCACTACTCCATCAGAGCTGTACTAGTGAACTTTTTTTTTTTTTAATATATCATTCAATAAAGGTATAGCATACTATGGAACAAACACTGTGGAACCAGCATGTTTATAATGTATTAATATACAAATATAGATGCGTATGGTGATAGATGCATATGAAAAGTGTATACATCAGATATATGTAGCTGTACATACAAAATTACACATATAGAATATATACATATATATCATAAAATAATATAATATGTAGATATCAAACAAGAAATATACTGATATACTGATATATCAATAGTCATATATTAAAAAAATATATATATAGAAATATATCTATACAAGGATAAATATATATTAACATAATATATACATATATATAAATATATATCTAGGTACATATATATATATATATATATATATATATATATATATATATATATATATACACACATGTATATATATATATATATATATATATATATATATATATATACACACATGTATATATATATATATATATATATATATATATATATATATATATATATATATATATATATATATATATATATATATATGGGTCTACTTCTATTCACTGACAGCCCATTTCACTGAAACCCATTTCACTGACAGCTCATTTCATTGCCAAACATTCTAGGTGGGGCTGCACCCCCACACCCCCAATGTGAGGGCTGTGCCCCACACCCCCCCAACTATATAACAACTCCACAGTCGCACAACAGTGTGGAGGGGGGGCAAAACCCAGGTTTTTGCCTTGAATACTTTTGTCAATGAAATGAGCTGTCAGCTAAATTTGTTTCAGTGAAATGGGCACAATCCCTGATAGTCTATATATATATATATATATATATATATATATATATATATATATATATATATATATATATATATATATATATATATATATATATATATATATATATATATATATATATATATATATATATATATATATATATATATATATATATATATATATATATATATATATATATATATATATATATATATATATATATATATATATATATATATATATATATATATATATATATATATAGATATATATATACATATATATATGTATATATATGGATTCACTTTAGATTATCGAATTCCTGAAAACATGAAACTCATATGGTTGTGACCATATGATCGAGTTTTCATAAACTTAAAACTCTAAAGTGAAGGAAAAAAACAAAACCAAACATAAAAGCAACATTTCTGCGGAGGGGGATAACCCCCCTGCACAACCCCCTACTTAAACATACCAACTCCGAGATCGCACTACAGCAAAGAAAAGGGAAAGCTCCCATTACTCGCTGTATTCAAAAGCAGATAGCAGGAGGTTTCCCATATCCTCGCTGTAGTGCTATCTCCGAGGTGGTATATCTAAGTAGGGGAGTGGGGGGTGCAGGGGGGTATACATACATAACTATATATATATAGAGAGAGAGAGAGAGAGATATCTATATATACACATATGTATATATATATATATATATATATATATATATATATAAACAGACATACATACATACATATACAGATATAGATATATATGCATATACACACACAAACACACACACACACACACATATATATATATATATATATATATATGTATATATATATATATATATATATATATATATATATATATATAAATATATATATATAAATATATATATATATATATATATATATATATATATATATATATATATATATATATATATATAGATAGATATATATATAAATATATACACTGTATATATATATATATACACTATATATACACACACACACACACACACACACACACACACACACACACACACACACACACACACACACACGCACACACACATGAAATATATATACATATATATATCTGTTCATAACATATACTGCAGTTATACCCAGCACCATACCTCCCTACCCCTAAGTGCAAGAGCTCTGGACAAAAGCTGCAAAATGCAGGGGGGGGGAATGGACCAACACTAGGGACACAATTTACATCCTGCAGGTATAAATGTAGAATGTCGCTACAAGAACAGGGTGTATGTCAGCATACATGTTCAGAAGGATATCAATTATGATACTGTAATGTATGTCATCATATACTGACCGACATCCCCACATGATCACATTGATTCACCACAGGAAGGAATAAAATGATACTGTTCAACAGACTAGAAATATGGGCAATAAACGTGGACAGTCTTGAACAAACTGGCCGGTGACAGGTATGCTCATAACAGCTTAGTGCAAGAAAGCATAACCAAGCCTGGCAAAGGGGGGGGGGGGCATGAAAATGTGGACATGTATGACATACTGGTGTAGATGAGCTGAGACATGATACAGTAACACCCCCCTGTCCTGTACACTGCTACACATTCCTGACAGTCTGTCAACAATAGCCAGAAATACAAATACCTCCCAACTGTACACACTCCCAAAGAATATCCAGGCCTTGTCATCATATATAAGGCCTCTTACACATAAAATGTCTGGCAGTACCTAACTGGGATGATATTACAAATTCTATCACTGAGTAATGATATACCATATATCTATGCCTCTGACTGCATGATATATGGACAAAGTTTACATACTCATGGACAAAGGCCTAAACACAGGTCCAGGATGGAAATATTACTGTTAGAAACTGAGTAAGTAGCTGGTGTAGGTCTAATCCTATTCCCCCTGTCACACACACTGCAAATGTGAACATTCCACACTGCTGAGTCCAGCCTTGAATCCTGCCTGTCTGTGGAATCCCACTGTCTGCAACCAGTATAATGTATCCAGTCACATTACTCTCCTGTAGACTTTATATATCACTCTTAATGGTACTTGTCTGTCACAAATAACTCTTGACTCCCCTCCCCACCCCATATAACCTGCCTGTACTCTCTCATACAACTCTTCCCCACATTGCTCATGACTCTGAACTGGTGTTGCCAAGTAGTTAGACCTATCCACCTTTCAAACTGTACTCCCTGCATTTTCACCATTCTTCTATCCCCCACCCCATTCACACACATGTATTCTTATTTAGTCCTGCTGACCATCATTCTTTCCCACTCTACTACATAAGCCCACCTCCCCAGGGTCTCCC
This sequence comes from Protopterus annectens, assembly GCF_019279795.1. Classification (NCBI taxonomy): domain Eukaryota; kingdom Metazoa; phylum Chordata; order Ceratodontiformes; family Protopteridae; genus Protopterus; species Protopterus annectens. Next base: position 1,662,952,010 of record NC_056733.1, on the reverse strand, counting down.
CAACCTGTCTCCTAATCTCACTATAGACGACAATGTCTTCTGCCAACTGCACAGTCAACAGGGGCCCCTGTCTGATCATGTCTGTCAACCTGTCCTTCACCACTGCAAATGTGAAAGGTCACACAGCTGACCCCTGATGTACTTCCACCTCCACCTTAAATCCACCTATCATGTCAAAACCAGAAATCACTGCTGTCACACTAGCCTTCTACATATCCTGTGGTGTCTGACAGACTACTCTAGCACTGCTGACCTCCACATACAATACCACAACTACTCTCCAGGCAGCATGTCATATTCTTTCTGTAGGTGCACATAGGCACAATGCAGCTGCATCTCACTCTCAGTGCAGAGCTCCATCAACACTTGTGGATCAACATTTGCATCTGTATCACTCTTACCTGGCATGAAACCATACTGAAAATCATCAATCATCACCATGTTCTCAACATAGCTGCCACCACCCTTTACCATTACCTCATCCTGTGACTGATCGATGTTATCCCTCACTTGTTATTCCAGCTCTGCAGACCACACTTGTTCAGATAAGCAGTATCCATACATATTCACGAACATCTCACACATCCTCTCACTTTCCAAGATTACAGTAAACAATCCTGTTAAAAATACCACTGCCAGGTCTCAGAAACACCTCCAGGCATCCACAGGTATGTCACCTGGAACAACAGCCTTTCCACTGTTAAACCCCCGAATAGCTATCCTTACATTCTCCTTCATAATCTGTTGCACCTCCTGTTTAACCATACCCACCTCAGCCAACCTTCCCTCCCTCCCCCATTTTCCTCATGGAACAGGCCATCAAAATGATGTTTCCATATGTTCTTAACACACTCCTAGCTTGTATGTTTCACCCATATTCCTTGATCACTCTTTTGTGCAGCACATCCTTCCTAGCTATGTGCCTCTGTCTAGCCAATAGCTACAGGCCCTATACACTATCTGTGCTGTCCAACATTACATACAACCCCAGACACCACATCTGTATGTCAGACTTCACATCCATAGCCATGTCCAACACTCTCTTTTCCATGCGCCCCATCTCTTTATACTCATATCTACTCTCTACATCTGTCTGTCAATCCCACTTCTCCTTTGCCAACACATTTCTCTGCATACTCCCTTATACTTCTTCATTCCATCACCACGTGTGTAGGTGCAGTCACCATCTGTGCAGCATGTCAACCTGTGTCTGACTGAGCATAGTAGGTCACAGGTGCATTAATGTAATGCTGAGTACAAATTGGATACATCCACTGAGGGCAATCGGAAGGCCATCTCCACATATGTCTGTGATCTCACAGGCAACTATCCAACCCACCCTTTATGGAGGTCAGCCACAGCACATACACACACACCATAGCTAAAGACGACCAGCTTTGGATATATTTAGGACAAACATCACCAGCCCCGGGACAACATCAGTATGGAAGGATATACACACCACATGCACCCCTACCTTCACCATTAATCAGCTGCAAACTGCCTAGTTAGACATAATGCTATGCATGTCCATACAATTCTGCTAGGTACTGGAATATTATTTGATATAATGTTGTGGCTACTGATACTCATTACTAGTAAATTGTCTCTGTAAGCAACTATGGACAATGTTTGATGTCCTGTGATGTGTTTTTCTTTGTTTATGTCTTTCAGGTGTTATGCAGAGGCTTCAAGCCTATGATGTCCTGGAGACAGCAGCCATAACTGAGGCCATCCTGGAACACTATCACATCCTCTTTAGTTGGGGTTGCCAACATCAGCGGGAGAGGACAGCCCACTGCAAAGACCTCACACAGAGAGTGAACACCTTGGGAAACCATGGCCACACATATGAACAGGTCAGGCACAGAGCAACTGACCTGATTCGACACATATTGCAACAGGTTGTTGTGGTGGCAAGGGACTGTTCCACTACTGGTGGGGGGCCAGCCAGAGAGGCCCCACTTACAGCAATGGAGGAGCTCCTTGCCAAGCTTGGGATGATCCACAGAGAACAACCACTACAAGATGTAGCTGTCACGGATGTGGGTGCCACCCAGGAAACTGGCGAGGAGCATCCAGGTAAGGGAAAAGTCCACATCAGTGTACTGAGGTTACATTTCAACTGTGTAGTAACAGTCTTTAGACGCAAATGTCATTGCAAAATAGAGCACTGGGTGGGGTTTAGTAATGCACACATGTGCCCATTTCAGGTGAAGAATAGCAAATAGTGTAATATCATAGTGTAGACTGTACCTGTACATGCATGTAGCATTGCACCTGGACCGATGGCTATTGTGAAGCTGCTGACAATACCTCTCACTCACATTACCTAGGTACCTCTCATCAACATGAGGCACAGCAGCCTGAGACTGGTAAGTATGATATTTTGCTGTTGTGGCTTACCAGTACCCCAAGCATTTTAAAGTAATGCATGTGGCCATGCACTGAACTGTTATAGTCAGCAAATTGTATGTATCTGCAAGATCACCTATGGTGGGGTTCACTGCATGATGTCACAGGGGCCTATTTGCATGGGATGTCACATATCAATAGCATAATTCACAAACCTGTTATTGCAGGACATCTGGATAATGACTGCCATAATGTGGGGACAGAGTACCAATAGTAGGGACATGTTGTATACAGTAATGTGAGACAGTGCATATAATAAGTATACACACATGTCACAATGCCAGGTATGTGTGAGATATGGCAATGTGAGCACAATCCACAAGATCAAAGCCATGCAACCTGTCTTGTGACCTATAATCTGTACAATGCAAATGTGAAACATGCAACTCTTTTAGGGGAATGTATGTGGAGTGGAAACAGTCCAAGAAGCTAGATGCATATGTGTGGAAAGGAGGAAGCTCATACTGGGGTATATCAGTGTGTGATACAACCACAACAGTTGATCAGATTGGGCACACACCTGCCATCAATCATGGACTCCTGCAGTACCTGCATATAACAGTCAGCTCACATACCAGGATTATCCCAACGCAGACCCACAGTTGCCTGCTACAGCAAAAGCCATGGTTCACATACAGCCTAACATTCTGTAAAGGGATTGAATGCTATGGACACATACACACAGCATTGCATATGCCATGGAACACAGTGCAGATAGTCATCAAAAGTTATACAAGAGATGGTGCAACAGTGGCAATTTGAAGAAGTGGACATCCCTATACATATGTTGGGAAAATCATCCCAGAAATGTCCAGGGAGGCTGCCAGAGGCCATACAGCAACAGTGAACAGGTATCAGACATCTCAGGCTAGTACTGGGTGTGTACTACATGTGACAACAGTCTTCCATGGACTCCACATGTCTTGGGTATAGGGTGTGTTTTGACGATGGCAGCTGTTCCTCACAACACACAACAGCCAGTTCTGGGTAACAGCTGGACAACAACACAACTTTTCAAAACACATGTGTGGAAGTGTGTGAAAGCATTATGAGACCGAGGTTGAATTCTCTCTGTGTACAATATGGTCATGTTAGTTTGACACAGTAACAGCACTGCACAACAGCAGAACAGCACTACCCACACAATGAAGCAGGGTGATGGCAGTGCCCTGTTTTGGGTTTGCTGTCCACCAGCTTGAACTGGGGCTGTAGCCAATTCAGATTGTATTATGACCTCTTCTGAACACCAGTCCCTTGTGGCTGTTATCTGTCTAGTGTCTGCCACATAACTGTGGTTGGGGAGGTATCCCAACATTGCACACAACAATGGCCCACACCCTACATCCAAATGAACAAAAAGATGGATTTGCAAGAACACAATCAATACAGCCTGCTGTGGCCAAGCCAGAGGAATATACCTACATACAAAACACAGTCTATGTGTTGACCTGACAAGTGGTGTCCTCAGGGGATGGCCTTGCAATTGGACAGATTTGGAGTTGGTTGTCAAGAGAGGGTTTGCAAGCATTGCAATGTTGAGATGTGCCATGCTGAGAAACACCACCCCAAGAGGACTGACTGTTGTACTGAGTGAAGCAGGTGCTTTACCAAAGCATTGGTTTATGGGTGTGCACCTTCTGCAAGCCAGCTCTTGTACTACTAACATGTATGATATGACAACCCTACCTGATGTGTATGTTTCTCATTCAGAATGCACAGGTTACATGTCATACAAAATGGTAGAAATCTCATGGCAATATTCACGTGGTCTCATGTGATATGTCACAAAACCCTTACATGTTAAGAGGGGTGTGTACACTTACTATAACCACTGTCAGATTGTGAAGTTGTTTGAGGAAATGCCCTTGTTTTCACATACATGTACTGTAGGTTATGACAACTGGAAATCACAGTATAACATTAAAAGTAGGGTCACCAATCCACTAGTCAAACCAGTGATGTACCAGACCAACATAGGAGGTATGTGCAGCAGACAGGGAATATGGCCCATATACAGAAATAGTTGTGAAAACTCTGTACAGTTTGTAGTTCTGTTCCCTAGGTTTTGCCACAGTGCTATACAGGTGAACAGCACTGATGTCTACATGGGTGTAATGTGTTCTAGTGAATGCTTAGCACCTACTAAAGACATTCACACATCCCAGTGGTGTAAAGTAAGTTGAGAGGTATGCACTGCATGATGTTGAGGACCTGTCTAAAGTGTGTCTGTTGTGGTCTGAGTTTGTGTCATGACTGTCATCCTCTGCCTAATGTGAGGGCTGTGTAATGCCTGTGGGACACCGTGTGTGTGTGTGTGTGTGTGTGTGTGTGTGTGTGTGTGTGTGTGTGTGAGGGAGTGTTTGAGAGTGAGTGTGTGAGAGTGTGTTTATGATATCAAACTGTATAATGATGTTAGTAATGTACATATCTTGTCTTTTCCTCATAGGTGGGCATGGTGGTTCCAGCCCCTCCCACTATACAGGTGATGTTAGCTTGTTTGGTGACTCTGACCATTATGACAACCATAGTGGGGCACAGGTGGGGTTGTCTTCGGCTGCAGCTGTGTCACTGTTTGGCATTCCACCTTTGTCAACCCCATCCCTGCAAACTGTCACAATGCCCAGACATTCCCCATCACCAGTGGCCACAAGTGAATGACAGCTGGGTGCAGGCACAGGACATGCAAGTATGGAGACTATTGCAAGTGAGTAGCCAGCCACTAGCCATAGCCAGACTGCTGGCAAGGACACACACAGGCAGACAGGCAGGGGTGGTTGAAAGAGGATTGCTGCCCATCCAGCCAATGTAGCAAGTGTCAATGCAGCAGTTACTAGGCACATGTTTCGGGCTGTAATGGATGTGCAGGCACATAATGAATGGAAAACCAGACAACTGCACGGGTTGTGGCATATGGTGCTCATGGCTGTCTCCCAGACCTTGTTGCAGCCAGGCATGAAGGCAATGAGATCATGGATAGATGGTTGGGTTAGATCGGGGCACTCATCAGCCATGGAATATCTGTGCTTGAACATTTGGTAGGGGAGAGGTGGCAGCCAAGTGGACATAGCTCACCACCAGAATCAACTTGGGGTCCATGTGGACATCCACCATCACACTCCCATAATGGCAGTGACACCGGCTGTACTGAGTGTGGTGTGCTGTCCATTCCATGACATAGCAGGCCATGGGCATGTGTACTTGGCCATTCCCAACAGGTTCGCAGTTCCAGCAGACATCAGTCACCATCGGGGGGTAATACTGCCTTGGACCTTGGGCCTGGAGGTGCTAGTCAAACCCGTGGCAGGTCCAGTTTCTATGTCTGTGACCAGAGATGGTGAACTGTACACCCTGCCATGTATGGCCCACAGCTGTCCACATCACATCAGTGTAGGGCAGCCACATAGTGTGACTGTGTGCAGGCAGAGACACACACACATACACACACACACACACACACACACACACACACACACACACACACACACACACACACACACACACACATCACAATAAGGAAAGAGGTCACCTCCACACACATACACAAAACATGCATAGGCCATATAATTCCCACAGCCCAAACACACACCCATAATGTCAACCAAATGGCACAGCCTAGGCCTCAGGCAAACATGAACAACACCCTGTGCAAATGATGAATCCTGTGCCAGATCCTTGGCATCCACACTATCGATGCAGGGACATGCAATTATGGGTCTGATGCACAGGGTGACCATACTGAATTGTAGCTATGTAATGTTGTGTAAGGTGCTGTCATCTGGCATGGATAAGGGGTACACCTCGGAATGTGTATACAGTTTTGGCCATTGTGCATTCTTGCCATTAGTAATGCTGAGTGAATGTGTTCTCACAGTCTGTATTCTGTTTGTGTCCTAGGAGTCTGTGTGTCACCAGGATTTTGGCTTGCAGGAAGACCAAAGGTATGGCAGTGTGATAACACATCAGTCATGTCATAGACAAGGTACAGTTCTATCTGCTCAGAATTCCAAGGTCTGTGTAACAGTGAATGTATATGCCTCACAGCTTATAGAGTCAAGACTTGTATATAGGTATGTGGTGACTGACATATTCTGTTGTACAGTAGGGAATGGTCAGTGTAGTGAGTTGAACACACCTACATTTGGTGATAACCACAGCCCCAGGGGATATTGCATCGACCAAACACACAGAGATTACGATTCACATACAAACACACATACACACACACACACACACACACACACACACACACACACACACACACACACACACACACACACACACACAATTGCCAGCACTGGGATCCATAAGTACATAGAGTCATATGTGTGGTCGGCGTGAATAGTCATGAAGACTGTACCACTGTTTATATGTGCCTTAATCACGCTGTATCCAACAACCCTTGTTCCACCCAGCAACAAAATAATCAGCCCTTGCACAGCTTGAACCCAGGACCATGCACACCATAACTACAGCAATATGCATATACACATTATATATATATATATATATATATATATATATATATATATATATATATATATATATATATATATATATATATATCTATGTATATATATATATATATATATATATATATATATATATATATATCTATATATATATGTATATCTATATATCTATATATATATGTATATCTATATATCTATATATATATATATATATATATATATATATCTATATATATATGTGTATAGAGAGAGAATACCTATATATACATATCTGTATATATATATATCTATCTATCTATCTATATATATATATATATATATATATATATATATATATGTGTATAGAGAGAGAGAAATACCTATATATACATATCTGTATATATATATATCTATCTATCTATCTATATATATATATATATATATATATATATATATGTGTGTGTGTGTGTGTGTGTGTGTGTGTGTGTGTGTGTGTGTATATTTATATATATATATATATATATATATATATATATATATATATATATAAGATCACTACATAATCTTGAAAGTTTTAAATACTGAATTTCAAACTTTCGAGACTATATAGCTGAAACCCCTAATTACCGAAAGACCAGAAGCAAGAATTTCAAAATCCCAATCATTGGGAGTTTGACATTCACGCTTCTGGTGTTGCAGTATGGTGGAAGGTCAGGTAAGTATTTATGTTTAAATGTGTTGGTTAGGGGTTTAGTGTGTAAGTGTGTGTTGTGACTGTGATGTGTGTGTGTGCAAGGGGAATGCAGGTGTGTGGTGGTGTTTTATGTGTTTGTGTATGTAGTATGACCTTGGAGTTAGAATATTTAAGTAGGGGGGTGTGAGGGGCACAGCCCGCAACATAGGAGGTGCAGGGGGGCTTTCCCCCTGCTTGTCTGTAGTTTAGGTTTGTGTGTTTGTGTCCTGAGGGAAGGTGTGTGTATGTGTATGTGTGTGGTGTATGTTGAGTGTAGTTTTCTGTAGTTTGAGTTTCGCGGTTTTGATGTTTCGGTATTTTAGTGTTTCGGGTTTTTGGTCTCGGGATTTTGGGAGTCGGTAGTTTTGGTTTTTGGGATTTAGTAGTGGTTCTATTTACATATATATATATATATATATATATATATATATATATATATATATATATATAGTGCATTTGGACATCGGATCCACATCAGATCCACACTCTGTACCTCTTACTGTGACATCCCTGACCAAGGGCTGTCTAAATGGGGGTAGAGATGCCCAAATTAGGAACCTCTTTCAATTATTGCCCTTATCCCTTCCTCCCCAGCAGGACTGTTCTGCCTTACAACAAAATAATAAGGCCTGTCACCATTGCATCATTAGAGCCATAAAACATAGTGATGACATTCCAAACATGTCACATAGTACAGTCATTCAACAGTAGGGAAAGGAGTCTGTGGAAGCAGTAAGGTACTCTATACATATATGTATATATGTAAATATATATATATATATATATATATATATATATATATATATATATATATATATACATATAGATGTATGGAGATGCATATATGTGGACAAATCTATACATAATACATACATATATATATATATTTATATATGGAGAGAGATATACATTCACATGTATATCCACATATATGCATAGATACATATATATAAAAAGGTGAATACATACATATATTTATAAAAATATATGTATATGGATTCATAAATATATGACAGCTACAAACAGATGCAATCTGAGGGTCATGCTGCTGCACACTAGACGTCTACATCTGAAAATGCACTCACTGGACGTATTCCTTAAAATGGGAAACTACGACATCTGTGCTGTAACAGAGACCTGATTAAAGGAAGCACCCCTGCACTACCAGCCTATTACCCATTCTACATCTCTTGGCTACAGAACTGTGATTGAAGCTCCAATGGTGGTTGTGTTTCCATATTCATTAAGGAGGCACACACCTCCAGAGTGTTGCCCAACTTAGGCAGCACAGATCCTGCAGGCTTAGCTAACACTGGGTAGGACAGTGGTTCATGTCATAGCCTGCTATAGGTCCTGTCCCGACACTCACACTACTTGTCCCAAAACACCCTGGAGTATAATATTGTGAAACCTAATACTCACATACTGGTAGACTTCAACTACCCCACCATTAACTGGGAAAGCTACTCATGTACCAATGCACATGCCCATCACATCGACCTGGTCCTTCCTAACATGGGCGACTGTTGCTCGACACCAATAGTCAACTCCCTCTTGTTATATCTGAACACAAATTAAACAACTTTAGAAATCCCTCACCCTCCCATGTCCCCCCTGCACAGGTAACCACCATGAAAAGCCTTTCCAGTGCTGAGTATGGCCTCATAACAACAGAGGTGGCTAACCTCATGGCAGCCATGCAAATGGAAACTAGGTGCATGACAGCTGAATCAAACAACAATGCACTATAAACATTTAAACAAATGCATGGGTACTGCCATACCCATCTCCAGCCAGGATCCCTTGCCTCCAATAAAAGGAAGCTGATCTGGTGGTCCTGTGCCATACAGACACTCTACAACAGAAGGAGGGAACCGATCTGGAATAACGTGAAGTCCCAAGACTGGAAGTCAACCCTTATCAGCCTCAATTGAAGGTTGAGATCCCTCATCAAATACTGCAGAGTTAGCTGTGAGAACATAATTGGAGAACATAGCGAAGACAACCACAAGGTCTCATACAGTTACGTTAAGAATCTCCATGGCAATAGCAAGATTTGTTCTGAGCTACTAGACAATGGAACCTCCCAGACTGAGCCAACAAATACTGCCAATATACTGGCTGGAGTCTTGAGTGCAAACATTACCCCTCACTCACCCCCCAAAGGACAAATTGCAATACCAGTACACCACCAGACACCCAGTATTAGTGCAGCACAGGTTAAAACACCACTGTCCAAGGCCAAGAATTACAGTTTCTATGGGACCAGAGAATATCCCTGACTGTGTTCTACGTGAACTACAGACCGACCTGTCACCTTACCTGTATGCCCTGTTCAAGCACAGCCTCATCTCAGGCTTTGTCCCTACTGAATTGTACATTGCTACAGTCACCCTTCTCCACAAACATGGTGTAACTACAGACCCTGGGAAATACTTCCCCAACTGCCTGACAAGCCTGTTATGCAAAGATATGGAATGCATCATCATGCACCTAATAAACAGGATATGGGAATCTGCAGACTCAGGATCCCACAGAGTTTACCTTTGTGAAGGGTAGGTCAAACCTGTTCATTCCACCTGGTCAACTTCTTGGGGTCAGTCACCTGAGCTGTGGATGAAGGCAAGGTGACACATACATCCAACATTGATTTGGCCAAAGCCTTTGATAACATTCCCCATTCACTAACTAGGTGGGAACAGAGGAACAAACACAGGGGTAGATTGGACATACTGCTGTCATACACAGAGACAGTTGCAGATGTCACTGGGTTTGTTGTAACATGTTTTGTGAGGAATATGACATTGGTAATACCCATAGATGTGAGTATTTACCAACTGCATTCCCCAGAGTCCACAGCTGATATACCAAGGACACCAACTGTTTGGTGAACACACAAAACATAACAGGCAGACATGTGGCCAGTCTGTGGACAGTGTGCCAGTGGAGAGGTATGTCAAAGACATATCACTGTGAGTTGTGACATCACACACTAAATGCATGTCCACACAAACCCTGTCAATCTATCAATCCACCATTTGTATAACAGCACTGATGACATAGAATCTGTTCACAAATCTGGGGATGTGTTCCACATGTCCTGTCCTGTGATGAATTGCCACCCACTGTATGTGAAACTTTAGGCCACTACCTCTGTAATGTCCCTCACACAGGCAAGGAAATGGGACAAGGCCCACATTAAGGAATGTCCCATATATCGGAACAAGCAGCTATGTCCAAGCCCATAGCACAATACAGTGTGGGCACCTACATAATGGTATGGCCGTAGCAATACCTGACATCTGCACATCTGTATAGAGGATGGACAGTAAGTAGATAGCCAACAGGTTATGCATTAGGATGAATTTTTTGCAAGGTACATGTCTGAAACAGAAAGGTATGCCATTACTACATGACAGCAGTCCTCAGTGACATGTCCAAAAACATAGTAGTCTACAGTTAATATCAACATATCAGATCAATATCCAATAGGAGATACATATAAACATACAGCTCAAACACCAAGAACAAGATACTCAGTAGTCAGAGTCTAGCTTTACATGCAGGGGTATGGTTCCAGTACTACAATCTGCAATCTACTCTTACTTGAAAAAGCACTGTTAAAAGTATTCACATAATGATGCAATATGTGTTAAACTATTTCTGTCAACCAGTGCACTGTAGCTGGTGTAACATGCAAGTGTGACTGCATATAACCTGAGATACTAACCATGTATGAAACAAATAAAGTCAAACTCGTGGAGGAAATAAGGCTTTTTCCAAAAACTTTCACCAACACTTTAATCCACACAAACAAGTTTGAAGCAACGCCAGGAACACTCCACAAAGCAAATCACATAAACGCTGAATATCCACACTGCGTTTTTGTTTACGACACTTCCTCAGATAAGGCAGAATAATTTCAGTGTCTAAACTACACCCTTAAATACTTATCCTAACAGTCTTAATTGATTAATGAACCATTTAACAATCAATTAATTACATACATTCCTTTAAAAACCATCTTACAAACTAAAACATTTTCTAAAATATCCTTACATAAATACTGTCTTTTATTAATATTAAATAAAAACACATCTACTACATCTAAACCTTTTTAAGAAAACTAATAAAAGTTCTTAATTTCATACATATTAAAAGCACATTTTTGTATGAACCTTAAAATTTTATACAAATTTAAAAGTTTAAAAACAGCGCCATCTACTGATAAAAGGGAAAAAATCTTCTATAAGATTCTTCATAGCTTAGCCGCTCTCATTTTCAATACAGGGGCTATGGATATAGTGTCATTCAACCCTGGTGGTTTATTAGCCTCTAAGTGCAATTGCCATAAGAGTTCCCTATACTCTATAGATGTTTCCCAAGGGCCACCTCTTATATCTTTATTTACAACTTCCAGCACAAAAAAAGTGAAAGAGGCTTGCTCGCAGTTCACTTTATGTCTATATAGGACATTATTGATACACTTATTCTTGATGTCATAATAATGCTCATATATTCTATTCCTTAATTTTCTCTCAGATTTTCCTATATAAAATGCATCACATATTTTGCAGAAAGCTAGGTATATAATCCCACTTGTCTGGCAATTTGCATACTGTTTGCTTTGAATCAAACTATCCCTACTCTTAATATATAGGCTGTCCTTGGAAAAGACATAACTACATTGGTTGCATCTTCCACATCTATATGTCCCAACCCTCCCCTCTTTAGTTTTGTACTTTTGATGTTTACTTTCAAAAAAGTTTTTAGGACTTTTCCCCTTCCTGTAAGTACACTTCAGTGGAGTAGAGAACAAACATTCCAGGTCTGAAATTTCCCCAAATTTTATCCATTCATTTTCTATCATATTTTTAATTTTCAAGGCTTCGCCACTAAAATCCATTACAAGATTATTTTTACCTTCATATTTTTCATATTTACTTTCTTGATCTTGCCACTTTATCACACCTAAAATGGGCTTAAATTTACCAGTTCTTCCCCTTCTTACTTCTTCTTCAACTTCATCAATAAGCTTTTGGGGGGTAACCCCTAGCCAAGAACATCCCTCTTAATTTTCCACATTCATCCCAAAAATCAGTATCTCTTGACGTCATACGGCTACCTCTTACAAACTGTCCTTTAATGATGCCCTTGTTTTGGTGATGGGGGTGTGCACTATTATAGGCCAAATATGAGTTTGAGTAACTCTCTTTTCTATATACTTTAGAGAAAAAATTCTCTTCACCTTTACCTATGTAAATATCCAAGTATTTTAAATAGGTTTTATCTTTCACATAAGTGAATTTCAAAAAATTCGTTGAATGGCCTATATAGTAGAAAAAGGCTCCAAAATCATCATCCGTCCCCACCCAAAGAAAGCACGTCATCCAGGAAACGTTTGTATAACTTCCAACACTTTACAAAAGGGGAGTTTAAAATATATTTGTTTTCCCATGCTGAAAGAATAATATTAGCATAAATGGGGGCACATCTTACCCCCATTGCTACTCCCTTTATCTGTTTAAAAAATTCTCCTTCGTAATGCAAAAAATTATTGCTCAATACTAGCTCCATAAGGGTCAAAATCAAATAAAACTCATTGTTATTAAATTTCCCATAACTAACCAGGGCTTCCTCAAACCACTGCATACCTTCATCTTGTGGAATAGAGGAAAAAAGGTCCACTATGTCTATAGTAATGAAGGTAATATTTTTATCAAAAACTTCTCTTTTCAAGTTTTGTAAAAGGTCCCATTAATCTTTGACAATACCAGGGCCTTCCTTCAATACAATTTTCAATTTCTCATCCAACCATTTCGCTAATGGGGCAGTAATTGAACCTTCAGATGCCACAATTGGTCTCATTGGTGGATTGTCCACATTTTTGTGGACTTTCGGCACCCCAAAAATTGTTGGTACTCTAGGCTTATCCACCTTAAAAAATTTGAAAGTATTTAAGTCAATTGATCCTTCCAACACTAGATCATTCAATGCCAACCAAATCTTTTTATTACCGATATTAATTTCATTTAGGGACACTCTTTCATATCTTTCATTGTTTTCTAATACCTCCAACATCTTGGATTCATAAAACACCTGATCCATCAATACAGTCCCTCCACCTTTATCAGGTTTTATTACCATAATATCCAAGTCATTCGTTAAATAGTATAATAAATCCCTTTTATTGCACTTAGAGGCTAATAAACCACCAGGGTTGAATGACACTATATCCATAGACCCTGTATTGAAAATGAGAGCGGCTAAGCTATGAATAATCTTATAGAAGATTTTTTCCCTTTTATTAGTAGATGGCGCTGTTATTAAACTTTTAAATTTGTATAAAATTTTAAGGTTCATACAAAAATGTGCTTTTAATATGTATGAAATTAAGAACTTTTATTAGTTTTCTTAAAAAGGTTTAGATGTAGTAGATGTGTTTTTATTTAATATTAATAAAAGACAGTATTTATGTAAGGATATTTTAGAAAATGTTTTAGTTTGTAAGATGGTTTTTAAATGAATGTATGTAATTAATTGATTGTTAAATGGTTCATTAATCAATTAAGACTGTTAGGATAAGTATTTAAGGGTGTAGTTTAGACACTGAAATTATTCTGCCTTATCTGAGGAAGTGTCGTAAATGAAAACGCAGTGTGGATATTCAGCGTTTATGTGATTTGCTCTGTGGAGTGTTCCTGGCGTTGCTTCGAACTTGTTTGTGTGGATTAAAGTGTTGGTGAAAGTTTTTGGAAAGAGCCTTAGTTCCTCCACGAGTTTGACTTTATTTGTAGAGGTTGGTCTTTCGTTACTTGTCTCCATTATTTTGAATGTATGAAACAAATCCATAGAGAAAGATTGTGGTACTACCCATGTATACCTAAGTGTCATATACAGTATACTCACACACCTTGCGACTGTAATGACACCACATAGAAGCATGTTATGTACAGGAAATGAACTTATTAAAGATATCATTACCCTGCTATTTTATCAGACTGGAATGTGATTACTGGTTACCAAGGCTAAGCTATGCTTAGCAGGCATAACCGTTGCTTAAATGAAAATGCTAAGCAGATTTGCACACTGTTAAGCGAAGCCTACAAGATGTAAGCTCCTATTCATTTAACCGTACATTAGCAGCACTTAGCTTCATGCAAACCCACTTAAAGCCACTTTAAAGCATTTTAATCACCCAGTCTTCATCAGCCCTTGTTCTGCCCAGCAACAAACTAAATAGCCCATACAGCCCTTGAACCCATGATCCTTGTATACTATAGTCACAGCACTTAACCACTAAGCCGTCTGAGTTGTGAGAATGTCTGTTGGCTTTTCAAATATAGCATACAGTACACATACTGAATAATACTGAACAAATGCTTTAACTACTACACTTGTTTAGTACTTGTAAGTGAAAATAGTGTTGAATCAGTCATGCTCTTATATATAAATATACACATTTCAGATTAATATGGTGGGATACATCTGACAAGGTATATACATCACACATAAAAGGATATATATATATATATATATATATATATATATATATATATATATATATATATATATATATATACACACACATATATAACCAAAATGGGTCACCTAGTCTATAGCTTTAACCCTTTCAAGGCCTGGAATAGCCACCACTAGATAGAAGATCACTTGAACATCCCAATCAATTCAACACTGCTACAAAAAATACCTTCATGAAAAATGGACTTGCCAATGTAATCATCTCCTGTAAACACTCCCTTATAACCTTCTACTTCTCTTCTCTCTTCCTTCCCTTCAGTAAACAGACTTACTACTTTATCTTCTCCTCTTGGTACATCATTGTGCAAATATAACTAGTAAAATATTTCAGCGATGTAACTATTGCACTACTATGTATATAATATGTAATTATGAATGTATCCCTCTGATTAATGTATTTCTATGTATTTCACTTGCCACAGTTTATTGTATGACACTGTAATGCAATAATGTGCGGTACTGATGAATGTAGTGTGGGGCACTATAATGCAGTAATCTGTGGTACTGATAAATGTATTTCTATATTTATTCCATATGTAAAATTTCTATTTTCTGTTGGAGCTTTTCTCCTCGGGCCTCTGCTGAAAATGGGCATTTGTAGACCAGTCGGACAAACCCGGTCAACAAATATAAAATAAATAAAAATAAATAAATATATATATATATATATATATATATATATATATATATATATTTATAGGTATATATTTCCATTTCTCTCTCTCTCTCTGTATATATATATATATATATATATATATATATATATATATATATATATATGTCTGTGTGTGTGTATATATATATATATATATATATATATATATATATATATATATATAGTGGCGACTGGTGGCTTCAAATCACAGGGGGGCTGCAGGAGACAGCTGAATGGGTGGGGTCAAGGGGAAGGGGTGTGGTCAACCATAAAGGGGAGGAGCTATGCACAAAACCACAAAAAACTAAATACGCTGCCCTGGGTGGCAAACCATCATTATGAAAGTCCAATCAAGACAAAAATAAGTGTAGAAGAATAAAAATATGTCAATGCATTGGCTGCATGACAGCTTACTTAATATCTAGATGGAAACAAAAGGTTGTGAGGCATGAAAAAATAAATTTCTTTTTAAATACATTACTGGAATGCCAGTCAAAATCAAGTATAAGAAAAACCAGAAGCACTCAACTCAAACCACTTCTCCTTGCACTGCAGTTCTAATTATAATATATTCAGCTTTATTAAAGTACCAAGTAACATGCTGAAAGTAGAAATCTATGTGATGCCCCCACTTGTAAAAATGTTTCTTATCCAAAAAAGACCTGCTGCCTGACAACTTGTTTCATGGGGAAAACATGATAAAAGTAAAAAATGAAAAGCAAACAAGAAACAAGCTCAAGATACATTGCTTAAAGGATTACCGTACAGGTTATGGACCACACATGATTGGCATTCTGTTTAATTTACGGGTAAAGTCTGTAGAGATGACTGGAAGTCTCCAACAAGTGTAATGAGCTTTTTAAAATAATGGAATCCTGTCCTTTAATACCCAAGGTGTATACATTATCTATTCAAGTATTCTCTGCATGGCAACAACAGAAAGGCTTTCAATGTTGGCAATTCTTTAACAGTATGCTTATTAAAGCTTACTTGCATCTTACGATATCAGACAAGCTTATCTTATGGTCATTAAAGCATTGCTACTTAAACACAGAGCAACAGGCACTTTGAGTAATAAGCATAAATCTGAGTAATAAGCATAAATCAACAGTACAAAAATATGACAGAAACCAGACCATTCTGCAAAATCAAGGACAGATGAAAAGCCACTGTAGTACTTATGCAGTGTGTCCTCCCCATCCAAGGTAGATACAACTACTCCTTGCCTTGCTTGGACACATCCAGAGTCACTACATGGGGGAGTGGGGTGCAACAAGCATGTCACAATTTGAAATCTCTCTGGCTGACTGTGATGGCCCTGACACATTTGTCATACCTCTCAACCTCAAGAGCAAGAAATCTGGACAAAGCCATACACAGAAGTGGGACAAAGGCCCAAAAATAAGGACAATTTTTAAATATTGCTCTAATAAACTTAGAAAGATAATAGAATAGGTCTTGCAATAGTATGAATTTTCTGAAGGGTATAAAATCTGAAACTCAAATGTCTGTCATTTTCTAACTTCAGTCTTTAGTGATTTGTCACTAATTTGCCAAAAAACACAATTTTATGAAAAATGGACCAAGAATGTGATGCAAAAATATAAAATAGACACACAATACAGCTGCTACCTGTCAAAGAAGGGACACTTTAATATTAGTACTGCTACCTTGAGCAGCTGACAAAATAAAAGAATCTACATGCATTTCAAGTAATCTATAACTTTGATTATTACAGTTATTTCTTAATTGTAAACCCTCCATGTTTTCTTCCAAAATTGCTATTTTGAAGAGGGATTATTAGGGGGAAGAGCAACATTTTGTGCCAAAAATTGGGGACAGTTGAGAGGTTGGCTATGCCTAATTCTATAAAGCAATTTATTTGCATGTACCTCTCAACCTGTTAATGCAGTAAATCTGAACAAGGCCAAATATATTGGGGGCACATATAAACAGTACTAAAAATTGCTCTTGAATACATTGAGACAGTTGATAGAACAGCTCTTACTTTAACATGCATTTTTCTGAAGGTTATGAAGTCTGAAACTTATTATTTAGTGACTTCTGGCAAATCATTTAGAAATTAAAACTACAAATTTTATGAAGAACAAACCAAAAATAAGAAGCAAAAATCTATTCATTCTTTGAAAATCTGGACAGTTGGGAGGTATAGTTCAGCTGGGCCTGTCTGAGTTTGCTGCCCTTCCCCCCTGACAAAATAATGGTTGAATGGAGCCTCTGCAGCCATTCCAATGAACCATTACTTGGCTATTTCACTGCATTTACCATAAACACTAATGTGCATACTGCTTTACTTCTATGATGAGTTGGACTTCATTTGAAAGTTTTATTTTGTATTTTACAGCACAGACACTAAGTCATCTGTTAAACAAAGCAATGTAGTCTCACAATGAAAACTTAGCATTAAAACTTCTCTGCCCTTGAAACTCACATTCATTGAAACAGCATTGAAACCCACATTCAAAGAAAATACATTTTGCCAGTGGCAGATAAAGATTAATTTTGGGCTGTTTTCAAATCATAGGCCCCTTGCATATGAAACATACATGTTCTCTTTGATACACCTTCCTCATTGTACTAAAATTATATTCCTTGTACAATACAGTACACTTGTTAGAGGGTGTTTTAAATTTGTTTTGAACATTTTTCCAGTAAGCAATGAAACAAACCATATGCACCCATAATGGCAAAACTGCCCAGTTGAGAACATTTATCATAAAAAGTCTACTCAGACTTCCACAGTCCACCATTATTAGTAAATATACACAATTCTACAGTCCACCATTATTAGTAAATATGCACAATTCCACAGTCCACCATTATTAGTAAATATGCACAATTCTACAGTCCACCATTATCAGTAAATATGCACAATTCTACAGTCCACCTTTATCAGTAAATATGCACAATTCTACAGTCCATTATCAGTAAATATGCACAATCTCTGAAGTAAGTCATCTAAATAATTCCACATTAAAGAAATCTGTAACTAATGAAGCGGTTGCTGCTAGCAATCACCTTTATATTTCATGGTTTCATCGAAAAATAAAGTGTCTGTTGCCCCTCAGGAATAAATTGCCTACATTACATTAAAAAATGATAAGCTAGTAATAATATTGCAAGAGGAAATGGATGGCAAACTGATAACAAACTCATAGTTATATCTTCACCAAAGAAAACATTCTCAGTACGGCAGCATCCACCCCTTGTGGGAGTAGAACCCACAGCCTTCTACATCAAAAACAAATACACAACCTGTTGTACTATAGTATTAACTAGGCAAAGCACTGAACTTCTGTTCCCTTGCAGCTCTCAGCTCCTTGTAAAATCTACTCAATACTCAACTGCATCTCAACTTCGCAGCTCAAGAAAACTGGAAAAAGCCAAAATGTATTGGGGGGGGGGGGGTCAAAAGCCCAAAAACCAGGGACACATTAAACATTGCTTGTATAATCTTGGAAAGTTGCTAGAATAAAATGTTGTGTTGCCACCTTATATTTTACTGCCAAGGTCCCTGAGCAAAAAACAGTCAGAGTAACATACCACTATGCCACATCAGCTGCTTTGTACAAGACAGGAAGACTGAAACTTAAATGGCTATCATTTAGTGAATTCAGTTCTCACCATAGCTGTCAACCTCTTAGTACAAAACACCTGGACAAACCCAGTAATGAGGGAATACAGCCCTCAAACATATTCAGTGAATTCAGTTCTTGCCATAGCTGTCAACCTTAGCACAAAAACCTGGATGAAGGCAATAATGGGGGAATACAGTCCCAAAAATAGGGACAAATTTAAAATATTCATCTTATAAACTTAGAAAATTGCTAGAAAAAAAGGTTGTGCTACTATGTATTCTGAAGAACATGAAGTTTGAAATTCAAATGCCGGTCAATTTTACTGCGGACAGAACAAAAACAATTTTCAGCAGAGACGCAGGGATTAATACTGCAGACACGTCTTTGTAAAATGGCAGGGCACCAGAGCAAATCCACACAAACACAGGGAGAAGATGCAGACTCCACACAGAAGCCACCCCAACCAAGAATCAAACCAAAAAAACCTATAGCTGTGAGGCAACCATACTACCACTGCACCATCAGATATGCATGGAATTAAACATTCAGAAACCTGAAGTCTGAAATTCAAATGCCTGTCAATTTTACTGCGGACAGAACAAAACCAATTTTCAGCAGAGACACAGGGATTAAAACTTCAGACACGTCTTTGTAAAATGGCAGGGCACCAGAGCAAATCCACACAAACACAGGGAGGAGATGCAGACTCCACACAGAAGCCACCCCAACCAAGAATCAAACCAGAAAACATATAGCTGTGAGGCAACAATACTACCACTGCACCATCAATTATGGAAGGGATTAAACATTCAGAAACCTGAAGTCTGAAATTCAAATGCCTGTCAATTTTACTGCGGACAGAACAAAAACAATTTTCAGCAGAGACACAGGGATTAATACTGCAGACACGTCTTTGTAAAATGGCAGGGCACCAGAGCAAATCCACACAAACACAGGGAGGAGATGCAGACTCCACACAGAAGCCACCCCAACCAAAAATCAAACCAGAAAACCTATAGCTGTGAGACAACAATACTACCACTGCACCATCAATTATGCAAGGAGTTAAACATTCAGAAACCTGAAGTCTGAAATTCAAATGCCTGTCAATTTTACTGCGGACAGAGCAAAACCAATTTTCAGCAGAGACGCAGGGATTAAAACTGCAGACACGTCTTTGTAAAATGGCAGGGCACCACAGCAAATCCACACAAACACAGGGAGGAGATGCAGACTCCAAAAAAAAGCCACCCCAACCAAGAATCAAACCAGAAAACCTACAGCTGTGAGGCAACAATACTACCACTGCATAATCAAATATGCAAGGAATTAGACATTCAGAAACCTGAAGTCTGAAATTCAAATGCCTGTCAATTTTACTGCGGACAGAACAAAACCAATTTTTAGCAGAGACGCAGGGATTAAAACTGCAGACACGTCTTTGTAAAATGGCAGGGCACCAGAGCAAATCCACACAAACACAAAGAGAAGATACAGACTCCACACAGAAGCCACCCCAACCAAGAATCAAACCAGAAAACCTAAAGCTGTGAGGCAACAATACTACCACTGCACCATCAAATATACAAGGAATTAAACATTCAGAAACCTGAAGTCTGAAATTCAAATGCCTGTCAATTTTATTTAACATTTGTTAATCAGGACAGTCTGACTTGGAACAAAAAAACAATTTTCAGCAGAGGCCCAGAAAGAAATAATGCAGACATGTCTTTGTAACATGGGAGGACACAAAAGCAAACCCACACAAACACAGGGAGAATATAAAGACCTCACAAAGAAAGAACCCCAGCCAAGAATCAAACCTGAAAAGCTGCAGCTGAGAGGCAACAACGCTACTACTACACCATCAAATATCAAGCATTAAAGCATTTACAAACCACAGATATTATGAGGAACATATATGAGGATCAGATCAAATATGAGGCAAACATCTGCAATTTTTTTTACGAATGGTGGTGGGTAGGGAACTCAGGTCTTTAACACCTGCATACAGGGTACAGGGTTCAAGCCAGAAGTATTCTCTACCACACCACCATGAGCACCTGGGGCATTTACACACACACACACACACACACACACATGTCACCTAGTCTATAGTTTTAACCCTTTCAAGGCCTGGAATAGCCTACCACTAGATAGAAGATCACTTGAACACCCCAATCTATTCAACACCGCTACAAAAAATACCTTCATGAAAAATGGACTTGCCAATGTAATTATCTCCCGTAAACACTCCCTTATAACCTTCTACTTCTCTTCTCAATTCCTTCCCTTCAGTAAACAGACTTACTACTTTATCTTATCCTCTTGGTACATCATTGTGCAAATATAGCTAGTAAAATATTTCAGCGATGTAACTATTGCACTATTATGTATATAATATGTAATTATGAATGTATCCCTCTGATTAATGTATTTCTATGTATTTCACTTGCCACAGTTTATTGTATGACACTGTAATGCAATAATGTGTGGTACTGATGAATGTAGTGTGTGGCACTGTAATGCAGTAATCTGTGGTACTGATAAATGTATTTCTATATGTATTCAATATGTAAAATTTCTATTTTCTGTTGGAGCTTTTCTCCTCGGGCCTCTGCTGAAAATGGGCATTTGTAGCCCAGTCGGACAAACCCGGTCAACAAATATAAAATAAATAAAAATAAATAAATAAATAAATATATATATATATATATATATATATTTATAGGTATATATTTCCATCTCACTCTCTCTCTCTCTCTCTCTCTATATATATATATATATATATATATATATATATATATGTCTGTGTGTAGATAT